>NW_026902469.1:1200000-1500000 GCF_027409185.1 Cynocephalus volans | reverse complement strand
CTATTTTCCCAAACCAAACTGCTTGCAGCTCTAACTCCCTTCTAACTACCACTTCTTCGGTTCAGTGAGATAAGCTGGATTCTAAACGGAGAAGCTTCTCTGACGCTTTTTCACAGAGATTTTGAAACTGAAATTTCCAAACCCGTTTCCAACGAAGGCGCCAATGGGCTTCCCCATAGAACTTGCCAACCTGAATTCCTACAGGCTAGATGTGAGAGGCACATTCTGCTGCTTCCTCCCTTAGAGTTAAACTAGCTTCTGAAAGCTCAACCTCCGGGGAGTTTGTTTGGCAGAGATATAGAACACACTTTTCCAAGCCTGTTGGAAGGCATTTGCAGTTTCATTTCGCGTCTAATTTCCCAAACCAAACTGCTTGCAGCTCTAACTCCCTTCTAACTACCACTTCTTCGGTTCAGTGAGATATGCTGGATTCTAAACGGAGAAGCTTCTCTGACGCTTTTTCACAGAGATTTTGAAACTGAAATCTCCCATGCCGTTTCCACCATAGGCAGCAATGGGCTTCCCCATAGAACTTGCCAACCTGAATTCCTACAGGCTAGATGTGAGAGGCACATTCTGCTGCTTCCTCCCTAAGAGTTAAGCTTGCTTGTGAAAGCTCAACCTCCGGGGAGTCTGTTTGGCAGAGATATAGAACACACTTTTCCAAGCCTGTCGGAAGGCCTTTGCAGTGTCATTTCGCATCTAATTTCCCAAACCAAACTGCTTGCAGCTCTAACTCCCTTCTAACTACCACTTCTTCGGTTCAGTGAGATATGCTGGATTCTAAACGGAGAAGCTTCTCTGACGCTTTTTCACAGAGATTTTGAAACTGAAATTTCCAAACCCGTTTCCAACGAAGGCGCCAATGGGCTTCCCCATAGAACTTGCCAACCTGAATTCCTACAGGCTAGATGTGAGAGGCACATTCTGCTGCTTCCTCCCGTAGAGTTAAACTAGCTTCTGAAAGCTCAACCTCCGGGGAGTTTGTTTGGCAGAGATATAGAACACACTTTTCCAAGCCTGTTGGAAGGCATTTGCAGTTTCATTTCGCGTCTAATTTCCAAAACCAAACTGCTTGCAGCTCTAACTGCCTTCTAACTACCACTTCTTCGGTTCAGTGAGATATGCTGGATTCTAAACGGAGAAGCTTCTCTGACGCTTTTTCACAGAGATTTTGAAACTGAAATCTCCCATGCCGTTTCCACCATAGGCAGCAATGGGCTTCCCCATAGAACTTGCCAACCTGAATTCCTACAGGCTAGATGTGAGAGGCACATTCTGCTGCTTCCTCCCTAAGAGTTAAGCTTGCTTCTGAAAGCTCAACCTCCGGGGACTCTGTTTGGCACAGATATAGAACACACTTTTCCAAGCCTGTTGGAAGGCATTTGCAGTTTCATTTCGCGTCTAATTTCCCAAACAAAACTGCTTGCAGCTCTAACTCCCTTCTAACTACCACTTCTTCGGTTCAGTGAGATATGCTGGATTCTAAACGGAGAAGCTTCTCTGACGCTTTTTCACAGAGATTTTGAAACTGAAATTTCCAAACCCGTTTCCAACGAAGGCGCCAATGGGCTTCCCCATAGAACTTGCCAACCTGAATTCCTACAGGCTAGATGTGAGAGGCACATTCTGCTGCTTCCTCCCTTAGAGTTAAACTAGCTTCTGAAAGCTCAACCTCCCGGGAGTTTGTTTGGCAGAGATATAGAACACACTTTTCCAAGCCTGTTGGAAGGCATTTGCAGTTTCATTTCGCGTCTAATTTCCCAAACCAAACTGCTTGCAGCTCTAACTCCCTTCTAACTACCACTTCTTCGGTTCAGTGAGATATGCTGGATTCTAAACGGAGAAGCTTCTCTGACGCTTTTTCACAGAGATTTTGAAACTGAAATCTCCCATGCCGTTTCCACCATAGGCAGCAATGGGCTTCCCCATAGAACTTGCCAACCTGAATTCCTACAGGCTAGATGTGAGAGGCACATTCTGCTGCTTCCTCCCTAAGAGTTAAGCTTGCTTCTGAAAGCTCAACCTCCGGGGAGTTTGTTTGGCAGAGATATAGAACACACTTTTCCAAGCCTGTTGGAAGGCATTTGCAGTTTCATTTCGCGTCTAATTTCCCAAACGAAACTGCTTGCAGCTCTAACTGCCTTCTAACTACCACTTCTTCGGTTCAGTGAGATATGCTGGATTCTAAACGGAGAAGCTTCTCTGACGCTTTTTCACAGAGATTTTGAAACTGAAATCTCCCATGCCGTTTCCACCATAGGCAGCAATGGGCTTCCCCATAGAACTTGCCAACCTGAATTCCTACAGGCTAGATGTGAGAGGCACATTCTGCTGCTTCCT
Organism: Cynocephalus volans; assembly: GCF_027409185.1. Taxonomy (NCBI): domain Eukaryota; kingdom Metazoa; phylum Chordata; class Mammalia; order Dermoptera; family Cynocephalidae; genus Cynocephalus; species Cynocephalus volans. The sequence continues at coordinate 1,497,657 of NW_026902469.1, read as the reverse complement.
CCCTTAGAGTTAAACTAGCTTCTGAAAGCTCAACCTCCGGGGAGTTTGTTTGGCAGAGATATAGAACACACTTTTCCAAGCCTGTTGGAAGGCATTTGCAGTTTCATTTCGCGTCTAATTTCCCAAACCAAACTGCTTGCAGCTCTAACTCCCTTCTAACTACCACTTCTTCGGTTCAGTGAGATATGCTGGATTCTAAACGGAGAAGCTTCTCTGACGCTTTTTCACAGAGATTTTGAAACTGAAATCTCCCATGCCGTTTCCACCATAGGCAGCAATGGGCTTCCCCATAGAACTTGCCAACCTGAATTCCTACAGGCTAGATGTGAGAGGCACATTCTGCTGCTTCCTCCCTAACAGTTAAGCTTGCTTCTGAAAGCTCAACCTCCGGGGAGTCTGTTTGGCACAGATATAGAACACACTTTTCCAAGCCTGTTGGAAGGCATTTGAAGTTTCATTTCGCATCTAATTTCCCAAACCAAACTGCTTGCAGCTCTAACTCCCTTCTAACTACCACTTCTTCGGTTCAGTGAGATATGCTGGATTCTAAACGGAGAAGCTTCTCTGACGCTTTTTCACAGAGATTTTGAAACTGAAATCTCCCATGCCGTTTCCACCATAGGCAGCAATGGGCTTCCCCATAGAACTTGCCAACCTGAATTCCTACAGGCTAGATGTGAGAGGCACATTCTGCTGCTTCCTCCCTTAGAGTTAAACTTGCTTCTGAAAGCTCAACCTCCGGGGAGTTTGTTTGGCAGAGATATAGAACACACTTTTCCAAGCCTGTTGGAAGGCATTTGCAGTTTCATTTCGCGTCTAATTTCCCAAACGAAACTGCTTGCAGCTCTAACTGCCTTCTAACTACCACTTCTTCGGTTCAGTGAGATATGCTGGATTCTAAACGGAGAAGCTTCTCTGACGCTTTTTCACAGAGATTTTGAAACTGAAATCTCCCATGCCGTTTCCACCATAGGCAGCAATGGGCTTCCCCATAGAACTTGCCAACCTGAATTCCTACAGGCTAGATGTGAGAGGCACATTCTGCTGCTTCCTCCCTAACAGTTAAGCTTGCTTCTGAAAGCTCAACCTCCGGGGACTCTGTTTGGCACAGATATAGAACACACTTTTCCAAGCCTGTTGGAAGGCCTTTGCAGTGTCATTTCGCATCTAATTTCCCAAACCAAACTGCTTGCAGCTCTAACTCCCTTCTAACTACCACTTCTTCGGTTCAGTGAGATATGCTGGATTCTAAACGGAGAAGCTTCTCTGACGCTTTTTCACAGAGATTTTGAAACTGAAATGTCCAAACCCGTTTCCAACGAAGGCGCCAATGGGCTTCCCCATAGAACTTGCCAACCTGAATTCCTACAGGCTAGATGTGAGAGGCACATTCTGCTGCTTCCTCCCTTAGAGTTAAACTAGCTTCTGAAAGCTCAACCTCCGGGGAGTTTGTTTGGCAGAGATATAGAACACACTTTTCCAAGCCTGTTGGAAGGCATTTGCAGTATCATTTCGCGTCTAATTTCCCAAACCAAACTGCTTGCAGCTCTAACTCCCTTCTAACTACCACTTCTTCGGTTCAGTGAGATATGCTGGATTCTAAACGGAGAAGCTTCTCTGACGCTTTTTCACAGAGATTTTGAAACTGAAATCTCCCATGCCGTTTCCACCATAGGCAGCAATGGGCTTCCCCATAGAACTTGCCAACCTGAATTCCTACAGGCTAGATGTGAGAGGCACATTCTGCTGCTTCCTCCCTAAGAGTTAAGCTTGCTTCTGAAAGCTCAACCTCCGGGGACTCTGTTTGGCACAGATATAGAACACACTTTTCCAAGCCTGTTGGAAGGCCTTTGCAGTGTCATTTCGCATCTAATTTCCCAAACCAAACTGCTTGCAGCTCTAACTCCCTTCTAACTACCACTTCTTCGGTTCAGTGAGATATGCTGGATTCTAAACGGAGAAGCTTCTCTGACGCTTTTTCACAGAGATTTTGAAACTGAAATCTCCCATGCCGTTTCCACCATAGGCAGCAATGGGCTTCCCCATAGAACTTGCCAACCTGAATTCCTACAGGCTAGATGTGAGAGGCACATTCTGCTGCTTCCTCCCTTAGAGTTAAACTAGCTTCTGAAAGCTCAACCTCCGGGGAGTTTGTTTGGCAGAGATATAGAACACACTTTTCCAAGCCTGTTGGAAGGCATTTGCAGTTTCATTTCGCGTCTATTTTCCCAAACCAAACTGCTTGCAGCTCTAACTCCCTTCTAACTACCACTTCTTCGGTTCAGTGAGATAAGCTGGATTCTAAACGGAGAAGCTTCTCTGACGCTTTTTCACAGAGATTTTGAAACTGAAATTTCCAAACCCGTTTCCAACGAAGGCGCCAATGGGCTTCCCCATAGAACTTGCCAACCTGAATTCCTACAGGCTAGATGTGAGAGGCACATTCTGCTGCTTCCTCCCTTAGAGTTAAACTAGCTTCTGAAAGCTCAACCTCCGGGGAGTTTGTTTGGCAGAGATATAGAACACACTTTTCCAAGCCTGTTGGAAGGCATTTGCAGTTTCATTTCGCGTCTAATTTCCCAAACCAAACTGCTTGCAGCTCTAACTCCCTTCTAACTACCACTTCTTCGGTTCAGTGAGATATGCTGGATTCTAAACGGAGAAGCTTCTCTGACGCTTTTTCACAGAGATTTTGAAACTGAAATGTCCAAACCCGTTTCCAACGAAGGCGCCAATGGGCTTCCCCATAGAACTTGCCAACCTGAATTCCTACAGGCTAGATGTGAGAGGCACATTCTGCTGCTTCCTCCCTTAGAGTTAAACTAGCTTCTGAAAGCTCAACCTCCGGGGAGTTTGTTTGGCAGAGATATAGAACACACTTTTCCAAGCCTGTTGGAAGGCATTTGCAGTATCATTTCGCGTCTAATTTCCCAAACCAAACTGCTTGCAGCTCTAACTCCCTTCTAACTACCACTTCTTCGGTTCAGTGAGATATGCTGGATTCTAAACGGAGAAGCTTCTCTGACGCTTTTTCACAGAGATTTTGAAACTGAAATCTCCCATGCCGTTTCCACCATAGGCAGCAATGGGCTTCCCCATAGAACTTGCCAACCTGAATTCCTACAGGCTAGATGTGAGAGGCACATTCTGCTGCTTCCTCCCTAAGAGTTAAGCTTGCTTCTGAAAGCTCAACCTCCGGGGACTCTGTTTGGCACAGATATAGAACACACTTTTCCAAGCCTGTTGGAAGGCCTTTGCAGTGTCATTTCGCATCTAATTTCCCAAACCAAACTGCTTGCAGCTCTAACTCCCTTCTAACTACCACTTCTTCGGTTCAGTGAGATATGCTGGATTCTAAACGGAGAAGCTTCTCTGACGCTTTTTCACAGAGATTTTGAAACTGAAATCTCCCATGCCGTTTCCACCATAGGCAGCAATGGGCTTCCCCATAGAACTTGCCAACCTGAATTCCTACAGGCTAGATGTGAGAGGCACATTCTGCTGCTTCCTCCCTTAGAGTTAAACTAGCTTCTGAAAGCTCAACCTCCGGGGAGTTTGTTTGGCAGAGATATAGAACACACTTTTCCAAGCCTGTTGGAAGGCATTTGCAGTTTCATTTCGCGTCTATTTTCCCAAACCAAACTGCTTGCAGCTCTAACTCCCTTCTAACTACCACTTCTTCGGTTCAGTGAGATAAGCTGGATTCTAAACGGAGAAGCTTCTCTGACGCTTTTTCACAGAGATTTTGAAACTGAAATTTCCAAACCCGTTTCCAACGAAGGCGCCAATGGGCTTCCCCATAGAACTTGCCAACCTGAATTCCTACAGGCTAGATGTGAGAGGCACATTCTGCTGCTTCCTCCCTTAGAGTTAAACTAGCTTCTGAAAGCTCAACCTCCGGGGAGTTTGTTTGGCAGAGATATAGAACACACTTTTCCAAGCCTGTTGGAAGGCATTTGCAGTTTCATTTCGCGTCTAATTTCCCAAACCAAACTGCTTGCAGCTCTAACTCCCTTCTAACTACCACTTCTTCGGTTCAGTGAGATATGCTGGATTCTAAACGGAGAAGCTTCTCTGACGCTTTTTCACAGAGATTTTGAAACTGAAATCTCCCATGCCGTTTCCACCATAGGCAGCAATGGGCTTCCCCATAGAACTTGCCAACCTGAATTCCTACAGGCTAGATGTGAGAGGCACATTCTGCTGCTTCCTCCCTAAGAGTTAAGCTTGCTTGTGAAAGCTCAACCTCCGGGGAGTCTGTTTGGCAGAGATATAGAACACACTTTTCCAAGCCTGTTGGAAGGCCTTTGCAGTGTCATTTCGCATCTAATTTCCCAAACCAAACTGCTTGCAGCTCTAACTCCCTTCTAACTACCACTTCTTCGGTTCAGTGAGATATGCTGGATTCTAAACGGAGAAGCTTCTCTGACGCTTTTTCACAGAGATTTTGAAACTGAAATTTCCAAACCCGTTTCCAACGAAGGCGCCAATGGGCTTCCCCATAGAACTTGCCAACCTGAATTCCTACAGGCTAGATGTGAGAGGCACATTCTGCTGCTTCCTCCCGTAGAGTTAAACTAGCTTCTGAAAGCTCAACCTCCGGGGAGTTTGTTTGGCAGAGATATAGAACACACTTTTCCAAGCCTGTTGGAAGGCATTTGCAGTTTCATTTCGCGTCTAATTTCCAAAACCAAACTGCTTGCAGCTCTAACTGCCTTCTAACTACCACTTCTTCGGTTCAGTGAGATATGCTGGATTCTAAACGGAGAAGCTTCTCTGACGCTTTTTCACAGAGATTTTGAAACTGAAATCTCCCATGCCGTTTCCACCATAGGCAGCAATGGGCTTCCCCATAGAACTTGCCAACCTGAATTCCTACAGGCTAGATGTGAGAGGCACATTCTGCTGCTTCCTCCCTAAGAGTTAAGCTTGCTTCTGAAAGCTCAACCTCCGGGGACTCTGTTTGGCACAGATATAGAACACACTTTTCCAAGCCTGTTGGAAGGCCTTTGCAGTGTCATTTCGCATCTAATTTCCCAAACCAAACTGCTTGCAGCTCTAACTCCCTTCTAACTACCACTTCTTCGGTTCAGTGAGATATGCTGGATTCTAAACGGAGAAGCTTCTCTGACGCTTTTTCACAGAGATTTTGAAACTGAAATCTCCCATGCCGTTTCCACCATAGGCAGCAATGGGCTTCCCCATAGAACTTGCCAACCTGAATTCCTACAGGCTAGATGTGAGAGGCACATTCTGCTGCTTCCTCCCTTAGAGTTAAACTAGCTTCTGAAAGCTCAACCTCCGGGGAGTTTGTTTGGCAGAGATATAGAACACACTTTTCCAAGCCTGTTGGAAGGCATTTGCAGTTTCATTTCGCGTCTATTTTCCCAAACCAAACTGCTTGCAGCTCTAACTCCCTTCTAACTACCACTTCTTCGGTTCAGTGAGATAAGCTGGATTCTAAACGGAGAAGCTTCTCTGACGCTTTTTCACAGAGATTTTGAAACTGAAATTTCCAAACCCGTTTCCAACGAAGGCGCCAATGGGCTTCCCCATAGAACTTGCCAACCTGAATTCCTACAGGCTAGATGTGAGAGGCACATTCTGCTGCTTCCTCCCTTAGAGTTAAACTAGCTTCTGAAAGCTCAACCTCCGGGGAGTTTGTTTGGCAGAGATATAGAACACACTTTTCCAAGCCTGTTGGAAGGCATTTGCAGTTTCATTTCGCGTCTAATTTCCCAAACCAAACTGCTTGCAGCTCTAACTCCCTTCTAACTACCACTTCTTCGGTTCAGTGAGATATGCTGGATTCTAAACGGAGAAGCTTCTCTGACGCTTTTTCACAGAGATTTTGAAACTGAAATGTCCAAACCCGTTTCCAACGAAGGCGCCAATGGGCTTCCCCATAGAACTTGCCAACCTGAATTCCTACAGGCTAGATGTGAGAGGCACATTCTGCTGCTTCCTCCCTTAGAGTTAAACTAGCTTCTGAAAGCTCAACCTCCGGGGAGTTTGTTTGGCAGAGATATAGAACACACTTTTCCAAGCCTGTTGGAAGGCATTTGCAGTATCATTTCGCGTCTAATTTCCCAAACCAAACTGCTTGCAGCTCTAACTCCCTTCTAACTACCACTTCTTCGGTTCAGTGAGATATGCTGGATTCTAAACGGAGAAGCTTCTCTGACGCTTTTTCACAGAGATTTTGAAACTGAAATCTCCCATGCCGTTTCCACCATAGGCAGCAATGGGCTTCCCCATAGAACTTGCCAACCTGAATTCCTACAGGCTAGATGTGAGAGGCACATTCTGCTGCTTCCTCCCTAAGAGTTAAGCTTGCTTCTGAAAGCTCAACCTCCGGGGACTCTGTTTGGCACAGATATAGAACACACTTTTCCAAGCCTGTTGGAAGGCCTTTGCAGTGTCATTTCGCATCTAATTTCCCAAACCAAACTGCTTGCAGCTCTAACTCCCTTCTAACTACCACTTCTTCGGTTCAGTGAGATATGCTGGATTCTAAACGGAGAAGCTTCTCTGACGCTTTTTCACAGAGATTTTGAAACTGAAATCTCCCATGCCGTTTCCACCATAGGCAGCAATGGGCTTCCCCATAGAACTTGCCAACCTGAATTCCTACAGGCTAGATGTGAGAGGCACATTCTGCTGCTTCCTCCCTTAGAGTTAAACTAGCTTCTGAAAGCTCAACCTCCGGGGAGTTTGTTTGGCAGAGATATAGAACACACTTTTCCAAGCCTGTTGGAAGGCATTTGCAGTTTCATTTCGCGTCTATTTTCCCAAACCAAACTGCTTGCAGCTCTAACTCCCTTCTAACTACCACTTCTTCGGTTCAGTGAGATAAGCTGGATTCTAAACGGAGAAGCTTCTCTGACGCTTTTTCACAGAGATTTTGAAACTGAAATTTCCAAACCCGTTTCCAACGAAGGCGCCAATGGGCTTCCCCATAGAACTTGCCAACCTGAATTCCTACAGGCTAGATGTGAGAGGCACATTCTGCTGCTTCCTCCCTTAGAGTTAAACTAGCTTCTGAAAGCTCAACCTCCGGGGAGTTTGTTTGGCAGAGATATAGAACACACTTTTCCAAGCCTGTTGGAAGGCATTTGCAGTTTCATTTCGCGTCTAATTTCCCAAACCAAACTGCTTGCAGCTCTAACTCCCTTCTAACTACCACTTCTTCGGTTCAGTGAGATATGCTGGATTCTAAACGGAGAAGCTTCTCTGACGCTTTTTCACAGAGATTTTGAAACTGAAATCTCCCATGCCGTTTCCACCATAGGCAGCAATGGGCTTCCCCATAGAACTTGCCAACCTGAATTCCTACAGGCTAGATGTGAGAGGCACATTCTGCTGCTTCCTCCCTAAGAGTTAAGCTTGCTTGTGAAAGCTCAACCTCCGGGGAGTCTGTTTGGCAGAGATATAGAACACACTTTTCCAAGCCTGTTGGAAGGCCTTTGCAGTGTCATTTCGCATCTAATTTCCCAAACCAAACTGCTTGCAGCTCTAACTCCCTTCTAACTACCACTTCTTCGGTTCAGTGAGATATGCTGGATTCTAAACGGAGAAGCTTCTCTGACGCTTTTTCACAGAGATTTTGAAACTGAAATTTCCAAACCCGTTTCCAACGAAGGCGCCAATGGGCTTCCCCATAGAACTTGCCAACCTGAATTCCTACAGGCTAGATGTGAGAGGCACATTCTGCTGCTTCCTCCCGTAGAGTTAAACTAGCTTCTGAAAGCTCAACCTCCGGGGAGTTTGTTTGGCAGAGATATAGAACACACTTTTCCAAGCCTGTTGGAAGGCATTTGCAGTTTCATTTCGCGTCTAATTTCCAAAACCAAACTGCTTGCAGCTCTAACTGCCTTCTAACTACCACTTCTTCGGTTCAGTGAGATATGCTGGATTCTAAACGGAGAAGCTTCTCTGACGCTTTTTCACAGAGATTTTGAAACTGAAATCTCCCATGCCGTTTCCACCATAGGCAGCAATGGGCTTCCCCATAGAACTTGCCAACCTGAATTCCTACAGGCTAGATGTGAGAGGCACATTCTGCTGCTTCCTCCCTAACAGTTAAGCTTGCTTCTGAAAGCTCAACCTCCGGGGACTCTGTTTGGCACAGATATAGAACACACTTTTCCAAGCCTGTTGGAAGGCATTTGCAGTTTCATTTCGCGTCTAATTTCCCAAACCAAACTGCTTGCAGCTCTAACTCCCTTCTAACTACCACTTCTTCGGTTCAGTGAGATATGCTGGATTCTAAACGGAGAAGCTTCTCTGACGCTTTTTCACAGAGATTTTGAAACTGAAATCTCCCATGCCGTTTCCACCATAGGCAGCAATGGGCTTCCCCATAGAACTTGCCAACCTGAATTCCTACAGGCTAGATGTGAGAGGCACATTCTGCTGCTTCCTCCCTAACAGTTAAGCTTGCTTCTGAAAGCTCAACCTCCGGGGACTCTGTTTGGCACAGATATAGAACACACTTTTCCAAGCCTGTTGGAAGGCATTTGAAGTTTCATTTCGCATCTAATTTCCCAAACCAAACTGCTTGCAGCTCTAACTCCCTTCTAACTACCACTTCTTCGGTTCAGTGAGATATGCTGGATTCTAAACGGAGAAGCTTCTCTGACGCTTTTTCACAGAGATTTTGAAACTGAAATCTCCCATGCCGTTTCCACCATAGGCAGCAATGGGCTTCCCCATAGAACTTGCCAACCTGAATTCCTACAGGCTAGATGTGAGAGGCACATTCTGCTGCTTCCTCCCTTAGAGTTAAACTTGCTTCTGAAAGCTCAACCTCCGGGGAGTTTGTTTGGCAGAGATATAGAACACACTTTTCCAAGCCTGTTGGAAGGCATTTGCAGTTTCATTTCGCGTCTAATTTCCCAAACGAAACTGCTTGCAGCTCTAACTGCCTTCTAACTACCACTTCTTCGGTTCAGTGAGATATGCTGGATTCTAAACGGAGAAGCTTCTCTGACGCTTTTTCACAGAGATTTTGAAACTGAAATCTCCCATGCCGTTTCCACCATAGGCAGCAATGGGCTTCCCCATAGAACTTGCCAACCTGAATTCCTACAGGCTAGATGTGAGAGGCACATTCTGCTGCTTCCTCCCTAACAGTTAAGCTTGCTTCTGAAAGCTCAACCTCCGGGGACTCTGTTTGGCACAGATATAGAACACACTTTTCCAAGCCTGTTGGAAGGCCTTTGCAGTGTCATTTCGCATCTAATTTCCCAAACCAAACTGCTTGCAGCTCTAACTCCCTTCTAACTACCACTTCTTCGGTTCAGTGAGATATGCTGGATTCTAAACGGAGAAGCTTCTCTGACGCTTTTTCACAGAGATTTTGAAACTGAAATGTCCAAACCCGTTTCCAACGAAGGCGCCAATGGGCTTCCCCATAGAACTTGCCAACCTGAATTCCTACAGGCTAGATGTGAGAGGCACATTCTGCTGCTTCCTCCCTTAGAGTTAAACTAGCTTCTGAAAGCTCAACCTCCGGGGAGTTTGTTTGGCAGAGATATAGAACACACTTTTCCAAGCCTGTTGGAAGGCATTTGCAGTATCATTTCGCGTCTAATTTCCCAAACCAAACTGCTTGCAGCTCTAACTCCCTTCTAACTACCACTTCTTCGGTTCAGTGAGATATGCTGGATTCTAAACGGAGAAGCTTCTCTGACGCTTTTTCACAGAGATTTTGAAACTGAAATCTCCCATGCCGTTTCCACCATAGGCAGCAATGGGCTTCCCCATAGAACTTGCCAACCTGAATTCCTACAGGCTAGATGTGAGAGGCACATTCTGCTGCTTCCTCCCTAAGAGTTAAGCTTGCTTCTGAAAGCTCAACCTCCGGGGACTCTGTTTGGCACAGATATAGAACACACTTTTCCAAGCCTGTTGGAAGGCCTTTGCAGTGTCATTTCGCATCTAATTTCCCAAACCAAACTGCTTGCAGCTCTAACTCCCTTCTAACTACCACTTCTTCGGTTCAGTGAGATATGCTGGATTCTAAACGGAGAAGCTTCTCTGACGCTTTTTCACAGAGATTTTGAAACTGAAATCTCCCATGCCGTTTCCACCATAGGCAGCAATGGGCTTCCCCATAGAACTTGCCAACCTGAATTCCTACAGGCTAGATGTGAGAGGCACATTCTGCTGCTTCCTCCCTTAGAGTTAAACTAGCTTCTGAAAGCTCAACCTCCGGGGAGTTTGTTTGGCAGAGATATAGAACACACTTTTCCAAGCCTGTTGGAAGGCATTTGCAGTTTCATTTCGCGTCTATTTTCCCAAACCAAACTGCTTGCAGCTCTAACTCCCTTCTAACTACCACTTCTTCGGTTCAGTGAGATAAGCTGGATTCTAAACGGAGAAGCTTCTCTGACGCTTTTTCACAGAGATTTTGAAACTGAAATTTCCAAACCCGTTTCCAACGAAGGCGCCAATGGGCTTCCCCATAGAACTTGCCAACCTGAATTCCTACAGGCTAGATGTGAGAGGCACATTCTGCTGCTTCCTCCCTTAGAGTTAAACTAGCTTCTGAAAGCTCAACCTCCGGGGAGTTTGTTTGGCAGAGATATAGAACACACTTTTCCAAGCCTGTTGGAAGGCATTTGCAGTTTCATTTCGCGTCTAATTTCCCAAACCAAACTGCTTGCAGCTCTAACTCCCTTCTAACTACCACTTCTTCGGTTCAGTGAGATATGCTGGATTCTAAACGGAGAAGCTTCTCTGACGCTTTTTCACAGAGATTTTGAAACTGAAATGTCCAAACCCGTTTCCAACGAAGGCGCCAATGGGCTTCCCCATAGAACTTGCCAACCTGAATTCCTACAGGCTAGATGTGAGAGGCACATTCTGCTGCTTCCTCCCTTAGAGTTAAACTAGCTTCTGAAAGCTCAACCTCCGGGGAGTTTGTTTGGCAGAGATATAGAACACACTTTTCCAAGCCTGTTGGAAGGCATTTGCAGTATCATTTCGCGTCTAATTTCCCAAACCAAACTGCTTGCAGCTCTAACTCCCTTCTAACTACCACTTCTTCGGTTCAGTGAGATATGCTGGATTCTAAACGGAGAAGCTTCTCTGACGCTTTTTCACAGAGATTTTGAAACTGAAATCTCCCATGCCGTTTCCACCATAGGCAGCAATGGGCTTCCCCATAGAACTTGCCAACCTGAATTCCTACAGGCTAGATGTGAGAGGCACATTCTGCTGCTTCCTCCCTAAGAGTTAAGCTTGCTTCTGAAAGCTCAACCTCCGGGGACTCTGTTTGGCACAGATATAGAACACACTTTTCCAAGCCTGTTGGAAGGCCTTTGCAGTGTCATTTCGCATCTAATTTCCCAAACCAAACTGCTTGCAGCTCTAACTCCCTTCTAACTACCACTTCTTCGGTTCAGTGAGATATGCTGGATTCTAAACGGAGAAGCTTCTCTGACGCTTTTTCACAGAGATTTTGAAACTGAAATCTCCCATGCCGTTTCCACCATAGGCAGCAATGGGCTTCCCCATAGAACTTGCCAACCTGAATTCCTACAGGCTAGATGTGAGAGGCACATTCTGCTGCTTCCTCCCTTAGAGTTAAACTAGCTTCTGAAAGCTCAACCTCCGGGGAGTTTGTTTGGCAGAGATATAGAACACACTTTTCCAAGCCTGTTGGAAGGCATTTGCAGTTTCATTTCGCGTCTATTTTCCCAAACCAAACTGCTTGCAGCTCTAACTCCCTTCTAACTACCACTTCTTCGGTTCAGTGAGATAAGCTGGATTCTAAACGGAGAAGCTTCTCTGACGCTTTTTCACAGAGATTTTGAAACTGAAATTTCCAAACCCGTTTCCAACGAAGGCGCCAATGGGCTTCCCCATAGAACTTGCCAACCTGAATTCCTACAGGCTAGATGTGAGAGGCACATTCTGCTGCTTCCTCCCTTAGAGTTAAACTAGCTTCTGAAAGCTCAACCTCCGGGGAGTTTGTTTGGCTGAGATATAGAACACACTTTTCCAAGCCTGTTGGAAGGCATTTGCAGTTTCATTTCGCGTCTAATTTCCCAAACCAAACTGCTTGCAGCTCTAACTCCCTTCTAACTACCACTTCTTCGGTTCAGTGAGATATGCTGGATTCTAAACGGAGAAGCTTCTCTGACGCTTTTTCACAGAGATTTTGAAACTGAAATCTCCCATGCCGTTTCCACCATAGGCAGCAATGGGCTTCCCCATAGAACTTGCCAACCTGAATTCCTACAGGCTAGATGTGAGAGGCACATTCTGCTGCTTCCTCCCTAAGAGTTAAGCTTGCTTGTGAAAGCTCAACCTCCGGGGAGTCTGTTTGGCAGAGATATAGAACACACTTTTCCAAGCCTGTTGGAAGGCCTTTGCAGTGTCATTTCGCATCTAATTTCCCAAACCAAACTGCTTGCAGCTCTAACTCCCTTCTAACTACCACTTCTTCGGTTCAGTGAGATATGCTGGATTCTAAACGGAGAAGCTTCTCTGACGCTTTTTCACAGAGATTTTGAAACTGAAATTTCCAAACCCGTTTCCAACGAAGGCGCCAATGGGCTTCCCCATAGAACTTGCCAACCTGAATTCCTACAGGCTAGATGTGAGAGGCACATTCTGCTGCTTCCTCCCGTAGAGTTAAACTAGCTTCTGAAAGCTCAACCTCCGGGGAGTTTGTTTGGCAGAGATATAGAACACACTTTTCCAAGCCTGTTGGAAGGCATTTGCAGTTTCATTTCGCGTCTAATTTCCAAAACCAAACTGCTTGCAGCTCTAACTGCCTTCTAACTACCACTTCTTCGGTTCAGTGAGATATGCTGGATTCTAAACGGAGAAGCTTCTCTGACGCTTTTTCACAGAGATTTTGAAACTGAAATCTCCCATGCCGTTTCCACCATAGGCAGCAATGGGCTTCCCCATAGAACTTGCCAACCTGAATTCCTACAGGCTAGATGTGAGAGGCACATTCTGCTGCTTCCTCCCTAACAGTTAAGCTTGCTTCTGAAAGCTCAACCTCCGGGGACTCTGTTTGGCACAGATATAGAACACACTTTTCCAAGCCTGTTGGAAGGCATTTGCAGTTTCATTTCGCGTCTAATTTCCCAAACAAAACTGCTTGCAGCTCTAACTCCCTTCTAACTACCACTTCTTCGGTTCAGTGAGATATGCTGGATTCTAAACGGAGAAGCTTCTCTGACGCTTTTTCACAGAGATTTTGAAACTGAAATTTCCAAACCCGTTTCCAACGAAGGCGCCAATGGGCTTCCCCATAGAACTTGCCAACCTGAATTCCTACAGGCTAGATGTGAGAGGCACATTCTGCTGCTTCCTCCCTTAGAGTTAAACTAGCTTCTGAAAGCTCAACCTCCCGGGAGTTTGTTTGGCAGAGATATAGAACACACTTTTCCAAGCCTGTTGGAAGGCATTTGCAGTTTCATTTCGCGTCTAATTTCCCAAACCAAACTGCTTGCAGCTCTAACTCCCTTCTAACTACCACTTCTTCGGTTCAGTGAGATATGCTGGATTCTAAACGGAGAAGCTTCTCTGACGCTTTTTCACAGAGATTTTGAAACTGAAATCTCCCATGCCGTTTCCACCATAGGCAGCAATGGGCTTCCCCATAGAACTTGCCAACCTGAATTCCTACAGGCTAGATGTGAGAGGCACATTCTGCTGCTTCCTCCCTAACAGTTAAGCTTGCTTCTGAAAGCTCAACCTCCGGGGACTCTGTTTGGCACAGATATAGAACACACTTTTCCAAGCCTGTTGGAAGGCCTTTGCAGTGTCATTTCGCATCTAATTTCCCAAACCAAACTGCTTGCAGCTCTAACTCCCTTCTAACTACCACTTCTTCGGTTCAGTGAGATATGCTGGATTCTAAACGGAGAAGCTTCTCTGACGCTTTTTCACAGAGATTTTGAAACTGAAATTTCCAAACCCGTTTCCAACGAAGGCGCCAATGGGCTTCCCCATAGAACTTGCCAACCTGAATTCCTACAGGCTAGATGTGAGAGGCACATTCTGCTGCTTCCTCCCTTAGAGTTAAACTAGCTTCTGAAAGCTCAACCTCCGGGGAGTTTGTTTGGCAGAGATATAGAACACACTTTTCCAAGCCTGTTGGAAGGCATTTGCAGTATCATTTCGCGTCTAATTTCCCAAACCAAACTGCTTGCAGCTCTAACTCCCTTCTAACTACCACTTCTTCGGTTCAGTGAGATATGCTGGATTCTAAACGGAGAAGCTTCTCTGACGCTTTTTCACAGAGATTTTGAAACTGAAATCTCCCATGCCGTTTCCACCATAGGCAGCAATGGGCTTCCCCATAGAACTTGCCAACCTGAATTCCTACAGGCTAGATGTGAGAGGCACATTCTGCTGCTTCCTCCCTAAGAGTTAAGCTTGCTTCTGAAAGCTCAACCTCCGGGGACTCTGTTTGGCACAGATATAGAACACACTTTTCCAAGCCTGTTGGAAGGCCTTTGCAGTGTCATTTCGCATCTAATTTCCCAAACCAAACTGCTTGCAGCTCTAACTCCCTTCTAACTACCACTTCTTCGGTTCAGTGAGATATGCTGGATTCTAAACGGAGAAGCTTCTCTGACGCTTTTTCACAGAGATTTTGAAACTGAAATCTCCCATGCCGTTTCCACCATAGGCAGCAATGGGCTTCCCCATAGAACTTGCCAACCTGAATTCCTACAGGCTAGATGTGAGAGGCACATTCTGCTGCTTCCTCCCTTAGAGTTAAACTTGCTTCTGAAAGCTCAACCTCCGGGGAGTTTGTTTGGCAGAGATATAGAACACACTTTTCCAAGCCTGTTGGAAGGCATTTGCAGTTTCATTTCGCGTCTAATTTCCCAAACCAAACTGCTTGCAGCTCTAACTGCCTTCTAACTACCACTTCTTCGGTTCAGTGAGATATGCTGGATTCTAAACGGAGAAGCTTCTCTGACGCTTTTTCACAGAGATTTTGAAACTGAAATTTCCAAACCCGTTTCCAACGAAGGCGCCAATGGGCTTCCCCATAGAACTTGCCAACCTGAATTCCTACAGGCTAGATGTGAGAGGCACATTCTGCTGCTTCCTCCCTTAGAGTTAAACTTGCTTCTGAAAGCTCAACCTCCGGGGAGTTTGTTTGGCAGAGATATAGAACACACTTTTCCAAGCCTGTTGGAAGGCATTTGCAGTTTCATTTCGCGTCTAATTTCCCAAACGAAACTGCTTGCAGCTCTAACTGCCTTCTAACTACCACTTCTTCGGTTCAGTGAGATATGCTGGATTCTAAACGGAGAAGCTTCTCTGACGCTTTTTCACAGAGATTTTGAAACTGAAATCTCCCATGCCGTTTCCACCATAGGCAGCAATGGGCTTCCCCATAGAACTTGCCAACCTGAATTCCTACAGGCTAGATGTGAGAGGCACATTCTGCTGCTTCCTCCCTAAGAGTTAAGCTTGCTTCTGAAAGCTCAACCTCCGGGGAGTCTGTTTGGCAGAGATATAGAACACACTTTTCCAAGCCTGTTGGAAGGCCTTTGCAGTGTCATTTCGCATCTAATTTCCCAAACCAAACTGCTTGCAGCTCTAACTCCCTTCTAACTACCACTTCTTCGGTTCAGTGAGATATGCTGGATTCTAAACGGAGAAGCTTCTCTGACGCTTTTTCACAGAGATTTTGAAACTGAAATTTCCAAACCCGTTTCCAACGAAGGCGCCAATGGGCTTCCCCATAGAACTTGCCAACCTGAATTCCTACAGGCTAGATGTGAGAGGCACATTCTGCTGCTTCCTCCCTTAGAGTTAAACTAGCTTCTGAAAGCTCAACCTCCGGGGAGTTTGTTTGGCAGAGATATAGAACACACTTTTCCAAGCCTGTTGGAAGGCATTTGCAGTTTCATTTCGCGTCTAATTTCCCAAACCAAACTGCTTGCAGCTCTAACTCCCTTCTAACTACCACTTCTTCGGTTCAGTGAGATATGCTGGATTCTAAACGGAGAAGCTTCTCTGACGCTTTTTCACAGAGATTTTGAAACTGAAATCTCCCATGCCGTTTCCACCATAGGCAGCAATGGGCTTCCCCATAGAACTTGCCAACCTGAATTCCTACAGGCTAGATGTGAGAGGCACATTCTGCTGCTTCCTCCCTAAGAGTTAAGCTTGCTTGTGAAAGCTCAACCTCCGGGGAGTCTGTTTGGCAGAGATATAGAACACACTTTTCCAAGCCTGTTGGAAGGCCTTTGCAGTGTCATTTCGCATCTAATTTCCCAAACCAAACTGCTTGCAGCTCTAACTCCCTTCTAACTACCACTTCTTCGGTTCAGTGAGATATGCTGGATTCTAAACGGAGAAGCTTCTCTGACGCTTTTTCACAGAGATTTTGAAACTGAAATTTCCAAACCCGTTTCCAACGAAGGCGCCAATGGGCTTCCCCATAGAACTTGCCAACCTGAATTCCTACAGGCTAGATGTGAGAGGCACATTCTGCTGCTTCCTCCCGTAGAGTTAAACTAGCTTCTGAAAGCTCAACCTCCGGGGAGTTTGTTTGGCAGAGATATAGAACACACTTTTCCAAGCCTGTTGGAAGGCATTTGCAGTTTCATTTCGCGTCTAATTTCCAAAACCAAACTGCTTGCAGCTCTAACTGCCTTCTAACTACCACTTCTTCGGTTCAGTGAGATATGCTGGATTCTAAACGGAGAAGCTTCTCTGACGCTTTTTCACAGAGATTTTGAAACTGAAATCTCCCATGCCGTTTCCACCATAGGCAGCAATGGGCTTCCCCATAGAACTTGCCAACCTGAATTCCTACAGGCTAGATGTGAGAGGCACATTCTGCTGCTTCCTCCCTAACAGTTAAGCTTGCTTCTGAAAGCTCAACCTCCGGGGACTCTGTTTGGCACAGATATAGAACACACTTTTCCAAGCCTGTTGGAAGGCATTTGCAGTTTCATTTCGCGTCTAATTTCCCAAACAAAACTGCTTGCAGCTCTAACTCCCTTCTAACTACCACTTCTTCGGTTCAGTGAGATATGCTGGATTCTAAACGGAGAAGCTTCTCTGACGCTTTTTCACAGAGATTTTGAAACTGAAATTTCCAAACCCGTTTCCAACGAAGGCGCCAATGGGCTTCCCCATAGAACTTGCCAACCTGAATTCCTACAGGCTAGATGTGAGAGGCACATTCTGCTGCTTCCTCCCTTAGAGTTAAACTAGCTTCTGAAAGCTCAACCTCCCGGGAGTTTGTTTGGCAGAGATATAGAACACACTTTTCCAAGCCTGTTGGAAGGCATTTGCAGTTTCATTTCGCGTCTAATTTCCCAAACCAAACTGCTTGCAGCTCTAACTCCCTTCTAACTACCACTTCTTCGGTTCAGTGAGATATGCTGGATTCTAAACGGAGAAGCTTCTCTGACACTTTTTCACAGAGATTTTGAAACTGAAATCTCCCATGCCGTTTCCACCATAGGCAGCAATGGGCTTCCCCATAGAACTTGCCAACCTGAATTCCTACAGGCTAGATGTGAGAGGCACATTCTGCTGCTTCCTCCCTAACAGTTAAGCTTGCTTCTGAAAGCTCAACCTCCGGGGACTCTGTTTGGCACAGATATAGAACACACTTTTCCAAGCCTGTTGGAAGGCCTTTGCAGTGTCATTTCGCATCTAATTTCCCAAACCAAACTGCTTGCAGCTCTAACTCCCTTCTAACTACCACTTCTTCGGTTCAGTGAGATATGCTGGATTCTAAACGGAGAAGCTTCTCTGACGCTTTTTCACAGAGATTTTGAAACTGAAATTTCCAAACCCGTTTCCAACGAAGGCGCCAATGGGCTTCCCCATAGAACTTGCCAACCTGAATTCCTACAGGCTAGATGTGAGAGGCACATTCTGCTGCTTCCTCCCTTAGAGTTAAACTAGCTTCTGAAAGCTCAACCTCCGGGGAGTTTGTTTGGCAGAGATATAGAACACACTTTTCCAAGCCTGTTGGAAGGCATTTGCAGTATCATTTCGCGTCTAATTTCCCAAACCAAACTGCTTGCAGCTCTAACTCCCTTCTAACTACCACTTCTTCGGTTCAGTGAGATATGCTGGATTCTAAACGGAGAAGCTTCTCTGACGCTTTTTCACAGAGATTTTGAAACTGAAATCTCCCATGCCGTTTCCACCATAGGCAGCAATGGGCTTCCCCATAGAACTTGCCAACCTGAATTCCTACAGGCTAGATGTGAGAGGCACATTCTGCTGCTTCCTCCCTAAGAGTTAAGCTTGCTTCTGAAAGCTCAACCTCCGGGGACTCTGTTTGGCACAGATATAGAACACACTTTTCCAAGCCTGTTGGAAGGCCTTTGCAGTGTCATTTCGCATCTAATTTCCCAAACCAAACTGCTTGCAGCTCTAACTCCCTTCTAACTACCACTTCTTCGGTTCAGTGAGATATGCTGGATTCTAAACGGAGAAGCTTCTCTGACGCTTTTTCACAGAGATTTTGAAACTGAAATCTCCCATGCCGTTTCCACCATAGGCAGCAATGGGCTTCCCCATAGAACTTGCCAACCTGAATTCCTACAGGCTAGATGTGAGAGGCACATTCTGCTGCTTCCTCCCTTAGAGTTAAACTTGCTTCTGAAAGCTCAACCTCCGGGGAGTTTGTTTGGCAGAGATATAGAACACACTTTTCCAAGCCTGTTGGAAGGCATTTGCAGTTTCATTTCGCGTCTAATTTCCCAAACCAAACTGCTTGCAGCTCTAACTGCCTTCTAACTACCACTTCTTCGGTTCAGTGAGATATGCTGGATTCTAAACGGAGAAGCTTCTCTGACGCTTTTTCACAGAGATTTTGAAACTGAAATTTCCAAACCCGTTTCCAACGAAGGCGCCAATGGGCTTCCCCATAGAACTTGCCAACCTGAATTCCTACAGGCTAGATGTGAGAGGCACATTCTGCTGCTTCCTCCCTTAGAGTTAAACTTGCTTCTGAAAGCTCAACCTCCGGGGAGTTTGTTTGGCAGAGATATAGAACACACTTTTCCAAGCCTGTTGGAAGGCATTTGCAGTTTCATTTCGCGTCTAATTTCCCAAACCAAACTGCTTGCACCTCTAACTGCCTTCTAACTACCACTTCTTCGGTTCAGTGAGATATGCTGGATTCTAAACGGAGAAGCTTCTCTGACGCTTTTTCACAGAGATTTTGAAACTGAAATCTCCCATGCCGTTTCCACCATAGGCAGCAATGGGCTTCCCCATAGAACTTGCCAACCTGAATTCCTACAGGCTAGATGTGAGAGGCACATTCTGCTGCTTCCTCCCTAAGAGTTAAGCTTGCTTCTGAAAGCTCAACCTCCGGGGAGTCTGTTTGGCAGAGATATAGAACACACTTTTCCAAGCCTGTTGGAAGGCCTTTGCAGTGTCATTTCGCATCTAATTTCCCAAACCAAACTGCTTGCAGCTCTAACTCCCTTCTAACTACCACTTCTTCGGTTCAGTGAGATATGCTGGATTCTAAACGGAGAAGCTTCTCTGACGCTTTTTCACAGAGATTTTGAAACTGAAATCTCCCATGCCGTTTCCACCATAGGCAGCAATGGGCTTCCCCATAGAACTTGCCAACCTGAATTCCTACAGGCTAGATGTGAGAGGCACATTCTGCTGCTTCCTCCCTTAGAGTTAAACTAGCTTCTGAAAGCTCAACCTCCGGGGAGTTTGTTTGGCAGAGATATAGAACACACTTTTCCAAGCCTGTTGGAAGGCATTTGCAGTTTCATTTCGCGTCTAATTTCCCAAACCAAACTGCTTGCAGCTCTAACTCCCTTCTAACTACCACTTCTTCGGTTCAGTGAGATATGCTGGAT
The DNA here is from genome assembly GCF_027409185.1 of Cynocephalus volans. Classification (NCBI taxonomy): domain Eukaryota; kingdom Metazoa; phylum Chordata; class Mammalia; order Dermoptera; family Cynocephalidae; genus Cynocephalus; species Cynocephalus volans. The sequence goes on along the minus strand of NW_026902469.1, from coordinate 1,477,807 downwards.
TCTAAACGGAGAAGCTTCTCTGACGCTTTTTCACAGAGATTTTGAAACTGAAATCTCCCATGCCGTTTCCACCATAGGCAGCAATGGGCTTCCCCATAGAACTTGCCAACCTGAATTCCTACAGGCTAGATGTGAGAGGCAAATTCTGCTGCTTCCTCCCTAACAGTTAAGCTTGCTTCTGAAAGCTCAACCTCCGGGGACTCTGTTTGGCACAGATATAGAACACACTTTTCCAAGCCTGTTGGAAGGCCTTTGCAGTGTCATTTCGCATCTAATTTCCCAAACCAAACTGCTTGCAGCTCTAACTCCCTTCTAACTACCACTTCTTCGGTTCAGTGAGATATGCTGGATTCTAAACGGAGAAGCTTCTCTGACGCTTTTTCACAGAGATTTTGAAACTGAAATTTCCAAACCCGTTTCCAACGAAGGCGCCAATGGGCTTCCCCATAGAACTTGCCAACCTGAATTCCTACAGGCTAGATGTGAGAGGCACATTCTGCTGCTTCCTCCCTTAGAGTTAAACTAGCTTCTGAAAGCTCAACCTCCGGGGAGTTTGTTTGGCAGAGATATAGAACACACTTTTCCAAGCCTGTTGGAAGGCATTTGCAGTATCATTTCGCGTCTAATTTCCCAAACCAAACTGCTTGCAGCTCTAACTCCCTTCTAACTACCACTTCTTCGGTTCAGTGAGATATGCTGGATTCTAAACGGAGAAGCTTCTCTGACGCTTTTTCACAGAGATTTTGAAACTGAAATCTCCCATGCCGTTTCCACCATAGGCAGCAATGGGCTTCCCCATAGAACTTGCCAACCTGAATTCCTACAGGCTAGATGTGAGAGGCACATTCTGCTGCTTCCTCCCTAACAGTTAAGCTTGCTTCTGAAAGCTCAACCTCCGGGGACTCTGTTTGGCACAGATATAGAACACACTTTTCCAAGCCTGTTGGAAGGCCTTTGCAGTGTCATTTCGCATCTAATTTCCCAAACCAAACTGCTTGCAGCTCTAACTCCCTTCTAACTACCACTTCTTCGGTTCAGTGAGATATGCTGGATTCTAAACGGAGAAGCTTCTCTGACGCTTTTTCACAGAGATTTTGAAACTGAAATGTCCAAACCCGTTTCCAACGAAGGCGCCAATGGGCTTCCCCATAGAACTTGCCAACCTGAATTCCTACAGGCTAGATGTGAGAGGCACATTCTGCTGCTTCCTCCCTTAGAGTTAAACTAGCTTCTGAAAGCTCAACCTCCGGGGAGTTTGTTTGGCAGAGATATAGAACACACTTTTCCAAGCCTGTTGGAAGGCATTTGCAGTATCATTTCGCGTCTAATTTCCCAAACCAAACTGCTTGCAGCTCTAACTCCCTTCTAACTACCACTTCTTCGGTTCAGTGAGATATGCTGGATTCTAAACGGAGAAGCTTCTCTGACGCTTTTTCACAGAGATTTTGAAACTGAAATCTCCCATGCCGTTTCCACCATAGGCAGCAATGGGCTTCCCCATAGAACTTGCCAACCTGAATTCCTACAGGCTAGATGTGAGAGGCACATTCTGCTGCTTCCTCCCTAAGAGTTAAGCTTGCTTCTGAAAGCTCAACCTCCGGGGACTCTGTTTGGCACAGATATAGAACACACTTTTCCAAGCCTGTTGGAAGGCCTTTGCAGTGTCATTTCGCATCTAATTTCCCAAACCAAACTGCTTGCAGCTCTAACTCCCTTCTAACTACCACTTCTTCGGTTCAGTGAGATATGCTGGATTCTAAACGGAGAAGCTTCTCTGACGCTTTTTCACAGAGATTTTGAAACTGAAATCTCCCATGCCGTTTCCACCATAGGCAGCAATGGGCTTCCCCATAGAACTTGCCAACCTGAATTCCTACAGGCTAGATGTGAGAGGCACATTCTGCTGCTTCCTCCCTTAGAGTTAAACTAGCTTCTGAAAGCTCAACCTCCGGGGAGTTTGTTTGGCAGAGATATAGAACACACTTTTCCAAGCCTGTTGGAAGGCATTTGCAGTTTCATTTCGCGTCTATTTTCCCAAACCAAACTGCTTGCAGCTCTAACTCCCTTCTAACTACCACTTCTTCGGTTCAGTGAGATAAGCTGGATTCTAAACGGAGAAGCTTCTCTGACGCTTTTTCACAGAGATTTTGAAACTGAAATTTCCAAACCCGTTTCCAACGAAGGCGCCAATGGGCTTCCCCATAGAACTTGCCAACCTGAATTCCTACAGGCTAGATGTGAGAGGCACATTCTGCTGCTTCCTCCCTTAGAGTTAAACTAGCTTCTGAAAGCTCAACCTCCGGGGAGTTTGTTTGGCAGAGATATAGAACACACTTTTCCAAGCCTGTTGGAAGGCATTTGCAGTTTCATTTCGCGTCTAATTTCCCAAACCAAACTGCTTGCAGCTCTAACTCCCTTCTAACTACCACTTCTTCGGTTCAGTGAGATATGCTGGATTCTAAACGGAGAAGCTTCTCTGACGCTTTTTCACAGAGATTTTGAAACTGAAATCTCCCATGCCGTTTCCACCATAGGCAGCAATGGGCTTCCCCATAGAACTTGCCAACCTGAATTCCTACAGGCTAGATGTGAGAGGCACATTCTGCTGCTTCCTCCCTAAGAGTTAAGCTTGCTTGTGAAAGCTCAACCTCCGGGGAGTCTGTTTGGCAGAGATATAGAACACACTTTTCCAAGCCTGTCGGAAGGCCTTTGCAGTGTCATTTCGCATCTAATTTCCCAAACCAAACTGCTTGCAGCTCTAACTCCCTTCTAACTACCACTTCTTCGGTTCAGTGAGATATGCTGGATTCTAAACGGAGAAGCTTCTCTGACGCTTTTTCACAGAGATTTTGAAACTGAAATTTCCAAACCCGTTTCCAACGAAGGCGCCAATGGGCTTCCCCATAGAACTTGCCAACCTGAATTCCTACAGGCTAGATGTGAGAGGCACATTCTGCTGCTTCCTCCCGTAGAGTTAAACTAGCTTCTGAAAGCTCAACCTCCGGGGAGTTTGTTTGGCAGAGATATAGAACACACTTTTCCAAGCCTGTTGGAAGGCATTTGCAGTTTCATTTCGCGTCTAATTTCCAAAACCAAACTGCTTGCAGCTCTAACTCCCTTCTAACTACCACTTCTTCGGTTCAGTGAGATATGCTGGATTCTAAACGGAGAAGCTTCTCTGACGCTTTTTCACAGAGATTTTGAAACTGAAATCTCCCATGCCGTTTCCACCATAGGCAGCAATGGGCTTCCCCATAGAACTTGCCAACCTGAATTCCTACAGGCTAGATGTGAGAGGCACATTCTGCTGCTTCCTCCCTAACAGTTAAGCTTGCTTCTGAAAGCTCAACCTCCGGGGACTCTGTTTGGCACAGATATAGAACACACTTTTCCAAGCCTGTTGGAAGGCATTTGCAGTTTCATTTCGCGTCTAATTTCCCAAACAAAACTGCTTGCAGCTCTAACTCCCTTCTAACTACCACTTCTTCGGTTCAGTGAGATATGCTGGATTCTAAACGGAGAAGCTTCTCTGACGCTTTTTCACAGAGATTTTGAAACTGAAATTTCCAAACCCGTTTCCAACGAAGGCGCCAATGGGCTTCCCCATAGAACTTGCCAACCTGAATTCCTACAGGCTAGATGTGAGAGGCACATTCTGCTGCTTCCTCCCTTAGAGTTAAACTAGCTTCTGAAAGCTCAACCTCCCGGGAGTTTGTTTGGCAGAGATATAGAACACACTTTTCCAAGCCTGTTGGAAGGCATTTGCAGTTTCATTTCGCGTCTAATTTCCCAAACCAAACTGCTTGCAGCTCTAACTCCCTTCTAACTACCACTTCTTCGGTTCAGTGAGATATGCTGGATTCTAAACGGAGAAGCTTCTCTGACGCTTTTTCACAGAGATTTTGAAACTGAAATCTCCCATGCCGTTTCCACCATAGGCAGCAATGGGCTTCCCCATAGAACTTGCCAACCTGAATTCCTACAGGCTAGATGTGAGAGGCACATTCTGCTGCTTCCTCCCTAAGAGTTAAGCTTGCTTCTGAAAGCTCAACCTCCGGGGACTCTGTTTGGCACAGATATAGAACACACTTTTCCAAGCCTGTTGGAAGGCATTTGCAGTTTCATTTCGCGTCTAATTTCCCAAACGAAACTGCTTGCAGCTCTAACTGCCTTCTAACTACCACTTCTTCGGTTCAGTGAGATATGCTGGATTCTAAACGGAGAAGCTTCTCTGACGCTTTTTCACAGAGATTTTGAAACTGAAATCTCCCATGCCGTTTCCACCATAGGCAGCAATGGGCTTCCCCATAGAACTTGCCAACCTGAATTCCTACAGGCTAGATGTGAGAGGCAGATTCTGCTGCTTCCTCCCTAACAGTTAAGCTTGCTTCTGAAAGCTCAACCTCCGGGGAGTCTGTTTGGCACAGATATAGAACACACTTTTCCAAGCCTGTTGGAAGGCCTTTGCAGTGTCATTTCGCATCTAATTTCCCAAACCAAACTGCTTGCAGCTCTAACTCCCTTCTAACTACCACTTCTTCGGTTCAGTGAGATATGCTGGATTCTAAACGGAGAAGCTTCTCTGACGCTCTTTCACAGAGATTTTGAAACTGAAATTTCCAAACCCGTTTCCAACGAAGGCGCCAATGGGCTTCCCCATAGAACTTGCCAACCTGAATTCCTACAGGCTAGATGTGAGAGGCACATTCTGCTGCTTCCTCCCTTAGAGTTAAACTAGCTTCTGAAAGCTCAACCTCCGGGGAGTTTGTTTGGCAGAGATATAGAACACACTTTTCCAAGCCTGTTGGAAGGCATTTGCAGTTTCATTTCGCGTCTAATTTCCCAAACCAAACTGCTTGCAGCTCTAACTCCCTTCTAACTACCACTTCTTCGGTTCAGTGAGATATGCTGGATTCTAAACGGAGAAGCTTCTCTGACGCTTTTTCACAGAGATTTTGAAACTGAAATCTCCCATGCCGTTTCCACCATAGGCAGCAATGGGCTTCCCCATAGAACTTGCCAACCTGAATTCCTACAGGCTAGATGTGAGAGGCACATTCTGCTGCTTCCTCCCTAACAGTTAAGCTTGCTTCTGAAAGCTCAACCTCCGGGGACTCTGTTTGGCACAGATATAGAACACACTTTTCCAAGCCTGTTGGAAGGCATTTGAAGTTTCATTTCGCATCTAATTTCCCAAACCAAACTGCTTGCAGCTCTAACTCCCTTCTAACTACCACTTCTTCGGTTCAGTGAGATATGCTGGATTCTAAACGGAGAAGCTTCTCTGACGCTTTTTCACAGAGATTTTGAAACTGAAATCTCCCATGCCGTTTCCACCATAGGCAGCAATGGGCTTCCCCATAGAACTTGCCAACCTGAATTCCTACAGGCTAGATGTGAGAGGCACATTCTGCTGCTTCCTCCCTTAGAGTTAAACTTGCTTCTGAAAGCTCAACCTCCGGGGAGTTTGTTTGGCAGAGATATAGAACACACTTTTCCAAGCCTGTTGGAAGGCATTTGCAGTTTCATTTCGCGTCTAATTTCCCAAACGAAACTGCTTGCAGCTCTAACTGCCTTCTAACTACCACTTCTTCGGTTCAGTGAGATATGCTGGATTCTAAACGGAGAAGCTTCTCTGACGCTTTTTCACAGAGATTTTGAAACTGAAATCTCCCATGCCGTTTCCACCATAGGCAGCAATGGGCTTCCCCATAGAACTTGCCAACCTGAATTCCTACAGGCTAGATGTGAGAGGCACATTCTGCTGCTTCCTCCCTAACAGTTAAGCTTGCTTCTGAAAGCTCAACCTCCGGGGACTCTGTTTGGCACAGATATAGAACACACTTTTCCAAGCCTGTTGGAAGGCCTTTGCAGTGTCATTTCGCATCTAATTTCCCAAACCAAACTGCTTGCAGCTCTAACTCCCTTCTAACTACCACTTCTTCGGTTCAGTGAGATATGCTGGATTCTAAACGGAGAAGCTTCTCTGACGCTTTTTCACAGAGATTTTGAAACTGAAATGTCCAAACCCGTTTCCAACGAAGGCGCCAATGGGCTTCCCCATAGAACTTGCCAACCTGAATTCCTACAGGCTAGATGTGAGAGGCACATTCTGCTGCTTCCTCCCTTAGACTTAAACTAGCTTCTGAAAGCTCAACCTCCGGGGAGTTTGTTTGGCAGAGATATAGAACACACTTTTCCAAGCCTGTTGGAAGGCATTTGCAGTATCATTTCGCGTCTAATTTCCCAAACCAAACTGCTTGCAGCTCTAACTCCCTTCTAACTACCACTTCTTCGGTTCAGTGAGATATGCTGGATTCTAAACGGAGAAGCTTCTCTGACGCTTTTTCACAGAGATTTTGAAACTGAAATCTCCCATGCCGTTTCCACCATAGGCAGCAATGGGCTTCCCCATAGAACTTGCCAACCTGAATTCCTACAGGCTAGATGTGAGAGGCACATTCTGCTGCTTCCTCCCTAAGAGTTAAGCTTGCTTCTGAAAGCTCAACCTCCGGGGACTCTGTTTGGCACAGATATAGAACACACTTTTCCAAGCCTGTTGGAAGGCCTTTGCAGTGTCATTTCGCATCTAATTTCCCAAACCAAACTGCTTGCAGCTCTAACTCCCTTCTAACTACCACTTCTTCGGTTCAGTGAGATATGCTGGATTCTAAACGGAGAAGCTTCTCTGACGCTTTTTCACAGAGATTTTGAAACTGAAATCTCCCATGCCGTTTCCACCATAGGCAGCAATGGGCTTCCCCATAGAACTTGCCAACCTGAATTCCTACAGGCTAGATGTGAGAGGCACATTCTGCTGCTTCCTCCCTTAGAGTTAAACTAGCTTCTGAAAGCTCAACCTCCGGGGAGTTTGTTTGGCAGAGATATAGAACACACTTTTCCAAGCCTGTTGGAAGGCATTTGCAGTTTCATTTCGCGTCTATTTTCCCAAACCAAACTGCTTGCAGCTCTAACTCCCTTCTAACTACCACTTCTTCGGTTCAGTGAGATAAGCTGGATTCTAAACGGAGAAGCTTCTCTGACGCTTTTTCACAGAGATTTTGAAACTGAAATTTCCAAACCCGTTTCCAACGAAGGCGCCAATGGGCTTCCCCATAGAACTTGCCAACCTGAATTCCTACAGGCTAGATGTGAGAGGCACATTCTGCTGCTTCCTCCCTTAGAGTTAAACTAGCTTCTGAAAGCTCAACCTCCGGGGAGTTTGTTTGGCAGAGATATAGAACACACTTTTCCAAGCCTGTTGGAAGGCATTTGCAGTTTCATTTCGCGTCTAATTTCCCAAACCAAACTGCTTGCAGCTCTAACTCCCTTCTAACTACCACTTCTTCGGTTCAGTGAGATATGCTGGATTCTAAACGGAGAAGCTTCTCTGACGCTTTTTCACAGAGATTTTGAAACTGAAATCTCCCATGCCGTTTCCACCATAGGCAGCAATGGGCTTCCCCATAGAACTTGCCAACCTGAATTCCTACAGGCTAGATGTGAGAGGCACATTCTGCTGCTTCCTCCCTAAGAGTTAAGCTTGCTTGTGAAAGCTCAACCTCCGGGGAGTCTGTTTGGCAGAGATATAGAACACACTTTTCCAAGCCTGTTGGAAGGCCTTTGCAGTGTCATTTCGCATCTAATTTCCCAAACCAAACTGCTTGCAGCTCTAACTCCCTTCTAACTACCACTTCTTCGGTTCAGTGAGATATGCTGGATTCTAAACGGAGAAGCTTCTCTGACGCTTTTTCACAGAGATTTTGAAACTGAAATTTCCAAACCCGTTTCCAACGAAGGCGCCAATGGGCTTCCCCATAGAACTTGCCAACCTGAATTCCTACAGGCTAGATGTGAGAGGCACATTCTGCTGCTTCCTCCCGTAGAGTTAAACTAGCTTCTGAAAGCTCAACCTCCGGGGAGTTTGTTTGGCAGAGATATAGAACACACTTTTCCAAGCCTGTTGGAAGGCATTTGCAGTTTCATTTCGCGTCTAATTTCCAAAACCAAACTGCTTGCAGCTCTAACTGCCTTCTAACTACCACTTCTTCGGTTCAGTGAGATATGCTGGATTCTAAACGGAGAAGCTTCTCTGACGCTTTTTCACAGAGATTTTGAAACTGAAATCTTCCATGCCGTTTCCACCATAGGCAGCAATGGGCTTCCCCATAGAACTTGCCAACCTGAATTCCTACAGGCTAGATGTGAGAGGCACATTCTGCTGCTTCCTCCCTAACAGTTAAGCTTGCTTCTGAAAGCTCAACCTCCGGGGACTCTGTTTGGCACAGATATAGAACACACTTTTCCAAGCCTGTTGGAAGGCATTTGCAGTTTCATTTCGCGTCTAATTTCCCAAACAAAACTGCTTGCAGCTCTAACTCCCTTCTAACTACCACTTCTTCGGTTCAGTGAGATATGCTGGATTCTAAACGGAGAAGCTTCTCTGACGCTTTTTCACAGAGATTTTGAAACTGAAATTTCCAAACCCGTTTCCAACGAAGGCGCCAATGGGCTTCCCCATAGAACTTGCCAACCTGAATTCCTACAGGCTAGATGTGAGAGGCACATTCTGCTGCTTCCTCCCTTAGAGTTAAACTAGCTTCTGAAAGCTCAACCTCCCGGGAGTTTGTTTGGCAGAGATATAGAACACACTTTTCCAAGCCTGTTGGAAGGCATTTGCAGTTTCATTTCGCGTCTAATTTCCCAAACCAAACTGCTTGCAGCTCTAACTCCCTTCTAACTACCACTTCTTCGGTTCAGTGAGATATGCTGGATTCTAAACGGAGAAGCTTCTCTGACGCTTTTTCACAGAGATTTTGAAACTGAAATCTCCCATGCCGTTTCCACCATAGGCAGCAATGGGCTTCCCCATAGAACTTGCCAACCTGAATTCCTACAGGCTAGATGTGAGAGGCACATTCTGCTGCTTCCTCCCTAAGAGTTAAGCTTGCTTCTGAAAGCTCAACCTCCGGGGAGTTTGTTTGGCAGAGATATAGAACACACTTTTCCAAGCCTGTTGGAAGGCATTTGCAGTTTCATTTCGCGTCTAATTTCCCAAACGAAACTGCTTGCAGCTCTAACTGCCTTCTAACTACCACTTCTTCGGTTCAGTGAGATATGCTGGATTCTAAACGGAGAAGCTTCTCTGACGCTTTTTCACAGAGATTTTGAAACTGAAATCTCCCATGCCGTTTCCACCATAGGCAGCAATGGGCTTCCCCATAGAACTTGCCAACCTGAATTCCTACAGGCTAGATGTGAGAGGCAGATTCTGCTGCTTCCTCCCTAACAGTTAAGCTTGCTTCTGAAAGCTCAACCTCCGGGGAGTCTGTTTGGCACAGATATAGAACACACTTTTCCAAGCCTGTTGGAAGGCCTTTGCAGTGTCATTTCGCATCTAATTTCCCAAACCAAACTGCTTGCAGCTCTAACTCCCTTCTAACTACCACTTCTTCGGTTCAGTGAGATATGCTGGATTCTAAACGGAGAAGCTTCTCTGACGCTCTTTCACAGAGATTTTGAAACTGAAATTTCCAAACCCGTTTCCAACGAAGGCGCCAATGGGCTTCCCCATAGAACTTGCCAACCTGAATTCCTACAGGCTAGATGTGAGAGGCACATTCTGCTGCTTCCTCCCTTAGAGTTAAACTAGCTTCTGAAAGCTCAACCTCCGGGGAGTTTGTTTGGCAGAGATATAGAACACACTTTTCCAAGCCTGTTGGAAGGCATTTGCAGTTTCATTTCGCGTCTAATTTCCCAAACCAAACTGCTTGCAGCTCTAACTCCCTTCTAACTACCACTTCTTCGGTTCAGTGAGATATGCTGGATTCTAAACGGAGAAGCTTCTCTGACGCTTTTTCACAGAGATTTTGAAACTGAAATCTCCCATGCCGTTTCCACCATAGGCAGCAATGGGCTTCCCCATAGAACTTGCCAACCTGAATTCCTACAGGCTAGATGTGAGAGGCACATTCTGCTGCTTCCTCCCTAACAGTTAAGCTTGCTTCTGAAAGCTCAACCTCCGGGGACTCTGTTTGGCACAGATATAGAACACACTTTTCCAAGCCTGTTGGAAGGCATTTGAAGTTTCATTTCGCATCTAATTTCCCAAACCAAACTGCTTGCAGCTCTAACTCCCTTCTAACTACCACTTCTTCGGTTCAGTGAGATATGCTGGATTCTAAACGGAGAAGCTTCTCTGACGCTTTTTCACAGAGATTTTGAAACTGAAATCTCCCATGCCGTTTCCACCATAGGCAGCAATGGGCTTCCCCATAGAACTTGCCAACCTGAATTCCTACAGGCTAGATGTGAGAGGCACATTCTGCTGCTTCCTCCCTTAGAGTTAAACTTGCTTCTGAAAGCTCAACCTCCGGGGAGTTTGTTTGGCAGAGATATAGAACACACTTTTCCAAGCCTGTTGGAAGGCATTTGCAGTTTCATTTCGCGTCTAATTTCCCAAACGAAACTGCTTGCAGCTCTAACTGCCTTCTAACTACCACTTCTTCGGTTCAGTGAGATATGCTGGATTCTAAACGGAGAAGCTTCTCTGACGCTTTTTCACAGAGATTTTGAAACTGAAATCTCCCATGCCGTTTCCACCATAGGCAGCAATGGGCTTCCCCATAGAACTTGCCAACCTGAATTCCTACAGGCTAGATGTGAGAGGCACATTCTGCTGCTTCCTCCCTAAGAGTTAAGCTTGCTTCTGAAAGCTCAACCTCCGGGGAGTCTGTTTGGCAGAGATATAGAACACACTTTTCCAAGCCTGTTGGAAGGCCTTTGCAGTGTCATTTCGCATCTAATTTCCCAAACCAAACTGCTTGCAGCTCTAACTCCCTTCTAACTACCACTTCTTCGGTTCAGTGAGATATGCTGGATTCTAAACGGAGAAGCTTCTCTGACGCTTTTTCACAGAGATTTTGAAACTGAAATCTCCCATGCCGTTTCCACCATAGGCAGCAATGGGCTTCCCCATAGAACTTGCCAACCTGAATTCCTACAGGCTAGATGTGAGAGGCACATTCTGCTGCTTCCTCCCTTAGAGTTAAACTAGCTTCTGAAAGCTCAACCTCCGGGGACTTTGTTTGGCAGAGATATAGAACACACTTTTCCAAGCCTGTTGGAAGGCATTTGCAGTTTCATTTCGCGTCTAATTTCCCAAACCAAACTGCTTGCAGCTCTAACTCCCTTCTAACTACCACTTCTTCGGTTCAGTGAGATATGCTGGATTCTAAACGGAGAAGCTTCTCTGACGCTTTTTCACAGAGATTTTGAAACTGAAATCTCCCATGCCGTTTCCACCATAGGCAGCAATGGGCTTCCCCATAGAACTTGCCAACCTGAATTCCTACAGGCTAGATGTGAGAGGCACATTCTGCTGCTTCCTCCCTTAGAGTTAAACTTGCTTCTGAAAGCTCAACCTCCGGGGAGTTTGTTTGGCACAGATATAGAACACACTTTTCCAAGCCTGTTGGAAGGCATTTGCAGTTACATTTCGCGTCTAATTTCCCAAACCAAACTGCTTGCAGCTCTAACTGCCTTCTAACTACCACTTCTTCGGTTCAGTGAGATATGCTGGATTCTAAACGGAGAAGCTTCTCTGACGCTTTTTCACAGAGATTTTGAAACTGAAATCTCCCATGCCGTTTCCACCATAGGCAGCAATGGGCTTCCCCATAGAACTTGCCAACCTGAATTCCTACAGGCTAGATGTGAGAGGCACATTCTGCTGCTTCCTCCCTTAGAGTTAAACTTGCTTCTGAAAGCTCAACCTCCGGGGAGTTTGTTTGGCAGAGATATAGAACACACTTTTCCAAGCCTGTTGGAAGGCATTTGCAGTTTCATTTCGCGTCTAATTTCCCAAACCAAACTGCTTGCAGCTCTAACTCCCTTCTAACTACCACTTCTTCGGTTCAGTGAGATATGCTGGATTCTAAAAGGAGAAGCTTCTCTGACGCTTTTTCACAGAGAGTTTGAAACTGAAATTTCCAAACCCGTTTCCAACGAAGGCGCCAATGGGCTCCCCCATAGAACTTGCCAACCTGAATTCCTACAGGCTAGATGTGAGAGGCACATTCTGCTGCTTCCTCCCTTAGAGGTAAACTAGCTTCTGAAAGCTCAACCTCCGGGGAGTTTGTTTGGCAGAGATATAGAACACACTTTTCCAAGCCTGTTGGAAGGCATTTGCAGTTTCATTTCGCGTCTAATTTCCCAAACCAAACTGCTTGCAGCTCTAACTCCCTTCTAACTACCACTTCTTCGGTTCAGTGAGATATGCTGGATTCTAAACGGAGAAGCTTCTCTGACGCTTTTTCACAGAGATTTTGAAACTGAAATCTCCCATGCCGTTTCCACCATAGGCAGCAATGGGCTTCCCCATTGAACTTGCCAACCTGAATTCCTACAGGCTAGATGTGAGAGGCACATTCTGCTGCTTCCTCCCTTGGAGTTAAACTTGCTTCTGAAAGCTCAACCTCCGGGGAGTTTGTTTGGCAGAGATATAGAACACACTTTTCCAAGCCTGTTGGAAGGCATTTGCAGTTTCATTTCGCGTCTAATTTCCCAAACCAAACTGCTTGCAGCTCTAACTCCCTTCTAACTACCACTTCTTCGGTTCAGTGAGATAAGCTGGATTCTAAACGGAGAAGCTTCTCTGACGCTTTTTCACAGAGATTTTGAAACTGAAATTTCCAAACCCGTTTCCAACGAAGGCGCCAATGGGCTTCCCCATAGAACTTGCCAACCTGAATTCCTACAGGCTAGATGTGAGAGGCACATTCTGCTGCTTCCTCCCTTAGAGTTAAACTAGCTTCTGAAAGCTCAACCTCCGGGGAGTTTGTTTGGCAGAGATATAGAACACACTTTTCCAAGACTGTTGGAAGGCATTTGCAGTTTCATTTCGCGTCTAATTTCCCAAACCAAACTGCTTGCAGCTCTAACTCCCTTCTAACTACCACTTCTTCGGTTCAGTGAGATATGCTGAATTCTAAACAGAGAAGCTTCCCTGACGCTTTTTCACAGGGATTTTGAAACTGAAATCTCCCATGCTGTTTCCACCATAGGCAGCAATGGGCTTCCCCATAGAACTTGCCAACCTGAATTCCTACAGGCTAGATGTGAGAGGCACATTCTGCTGCTTCCTCCCTTAGAGTTAAACTAGCTTCTGAAAGCTCAACCTCCGGGGAGTCTGTTTGGCAGAGATATAGAACACACTTTTCCAAGCCTGTTGGAAGGCATTTGCAGTTTCATTTCGCGTCTAATTTCCCAAACCAAACTGCTTGCAGCTCTAACTGCCTTCTAACTACCACTTCTTCGGTTCAGTGAGATATGCTGGATTCTAAACGGAGAAGCTTCTCTGACGCTTTTTCACAGAGATTTTGAAACTGAAATCTCCCATGCCGTTTCCACCATAGGCAGCAATGGGCTTCCCCATAGAACTTGCTAACCTGAATTCCTACAGGCTAGATGTGAGAGGCACATTCTGCTGCTTCCTCCCTTAGAGTTAAACTTGCTTCTGAAAGCTCAACCTCCGGGGAGTTTGTTTGGCAGAGATATAGAACACACTTTTCCAAGCCTGTTGGAAGGCATTTGCAGTTTCATTTCGTGTCTAATTTCCCAAACCAAACTGCTTGCAGCTCTAACTCCCTTCTAACTACCACTTCTTCGGTTCAGTGAGATATGCTGGATTCTAAACGGAGAAGCTTCTCTGACGCTTTTTCACAGAGATTTTGAAACTGAAATTTCCAAACCCGTTTCCAACGAAGGCGCCAATGGGCTTCCCCATAGAACTTGCCAACCTGAATTCCTACAGGCTAGATGTGAGAGGCACATTCTGCTGCTTCCTCCCTTAGAGTTAAACTAGCTTCTGAAAGCTCAACCTCCAGGGAGTCTGTTTGGCAGAGATATAGAACACACTTTTCCAAGCCTGTTGGAAGGCCTTTGCAGTTTCATTTCGCGTCTAATTTCCCAAACCAAACTGCTTGCAGCTCTAACTCCCTTCTAACTACCACTTCTTCGGTTCAGTGAGATATGCTGGATTCTAAACGGAGAAGCTTCTCTGACGCTTTTTCACAGAGATTTTGAAACTGAAATCTCCCATGCCGTTTCCACCATAGGCAGCAATGGGCTTCCCCATAGAACTTGCCAACCAGAATTCCTACAGGCTAGATGTGAGAGGCACATTCTGCTGCTTCCTCCCTTAGAGTTAAACTTGCTTCTGAAAGCTCAACCTCCGGGGAGTTTGTTTGGCAGAGATATAGAACACACTTTTCCAAGCCTGTTGGAAGGCATTTGCAGTTTCATTTCGCGTCTAATTTCCCAAACCAAACTGCTTGCAGCTCTAACTCCCTTCTAACTACCACTTCTTCGGTTCAGTGAGATATGCTGGATTCTAAACGGAGAAGCTTCTCTGACGCTTTTTCACAGAGATTTTGAAACTGAAATTTCCAAACCCGTTTCCAACGAAGGCGCCAATGGGCTTCCCCATAGAACTTGCCAACCTGAATTCCTACAGGCTAGATTGGAGAGGCACATTCTGCTGCTTCCTCCCTTAGAGTTAAACTAGCTTCTGAAAGCTCAACCTCCGGCGAGTTTGTTTGGCAGAGATATAGAACACAATTTTCCAAGCCTGTTGGAAGGCATTTGCAGTTTCATTTCGCATCTAATTTCCCAAACCAAACTGCTTGCAGCTCTAACTGCCTTCTAACTACCACTTCTTCGGTTCAGTGAGATATGCTGGATTCTAAACGGATAAGCTTCTCTGACGCTTTTTCACAGAGATTTTGAAACTGAAATCTCCCATGCTGTTTCCACCATAGGCAGCAATGGGCTTCCCCATAGAACTTGCCAACCTGAATTCCTACAGGCTAGATGTGAGAGGCACATTCTGCTGCTTCCTCCCTTAGAGGTAAACTAGCTTCTGAAAGCTCAACCTCCAGGGAGTCTGTTTGGCAGAGATATAGAACACACTTTTCCAAGCCTGTTGGAAGGCATTTTCAGTTTCATTTCGCGTCTAATTTCCCAAACCAAACTGCTTGCAGCTCTAACTGCCTTCTAACTACCACTTCTTCGGTTCAGTGAGATATGCTGGATTCTAAACGGAGAAGCTTCTCTGACGCTTTTTCACAGAGATTTTGAAACTGAAATCTCCCATGCCGTTTCCACCATAGGCAGCAATGGGCTTCCACATAGAACTTGCCAACCTGAATTCCTACAGGCTAGATGTGAGAGGCACATTCTGCTGCTTCCTCCCTTAGAGTTAAACTTGCTTCTGAAAGCTCAACCTCCGGGGACTTTGTTTGGCAGAGATATAGAACACACTTTTCCAAGCCTGTTGGAAGGCATTTGCAGTTTCATTTCGCGTCTAATTTCCCAAACCAAACTGCTTGCAGCTCCAACTCCCTTCTAACTACCACTTCTTCGGTTCAGTGAGATAAGCTGGATTCTAAACGGAGAAGCTTCTCTGACGCTTTTTCACAGAGATTTTGAAACTGAAATCTCCCATGCCGTTTCCACCATAGGCAGCAATGGGCTTCCCCATAGAACTTGCCAACCTGAATTCCTACAGGCTAGATGTGAGAGGCACATTCTGCTGCTTCCTCCCTTAGAGTTAAACTTGCTTCTGAAAGCTCAACCTCCGGGGACTTTGTTTGGCAGAGATATAGAACACACTTTTCCAAGCCTGTTGGAAGGCATTTGCAGTTTCATTTCGCGTCTAATTTCCCAAACCAAACTGCTTGCAGCTCTAACTCCCTTCTAACTACCACTTCTTCGGTTCACTGAGATAAGCTGGATTCTAAACGGAGAAGCTTCTCTGACGCTTTTTCACAGAGATTTTGAAACTGAAATTTCCAAACCCGTTTCCAACGAAGGCGCCAATGGGCTTCCCCATAGAACTTGCCAACCTGAATTCCTACAGGCTAGATGTGAGAGGCACATTCTGCTGCTTCCTCCCTTAGAGTTAAACTAGCTTCTGAAAGCTCAACCTCCGGGGAGTTTGTTTGGCAGAGATATAGAACACACTTTTCCAAGCCTGTTGGAAGGCATTTGCAGTTTCATTTCGCGTCTAATTTCCCAAACCAAACTGCTTGCAGCTCTAACTCCCTTCTAACTACCACTTCTTCGGTTCAGTGAGATATGCTGGATTCTAAACGGAGAAGCTTCTCTGACGCTTTTTCACAGAGATTTTGAAACTGAAATTTCCAAACCCGTTTCCAACGAAGGCGCCAATGGGCTTCCCCATAGAACTTGCCAACCTGAATTCCTACAGGCTAGATGTGAGAGGCACATTCTGCTGCTTCCTCCCTTAGAGTTAAACTTGCTTCTGAAAGCTCAACCTCCGGGGAGTTTGTTTGGCAGAGATATAGAACACACTTTTCCAAGCCTGTTGGAAGGCATTTGCAGTTTCATTTCGCGTCTAATTTCCCAAACCAAACTGCTTGCAGCTCTAACTCCCTTCTAACTACCACTTCTTCGGTTCAGTGAGATATGCTGGATTCTAAACGGAGAAGCTTCTCTGACGCTTTTTCACAGAGATTTTGAAACTGAAATCTCCCACGCCGTTTCCACCATAGGCAGCAATGGGCTTCCCCATAGAACTTGCCAACCTGAATTCCTAAAGGCTAGATGTGAGAGGCACATTCTGCTGCTTCCTCCCTTAGAGTTAAACTTGCTTCTGAAAGCTCAACCTCCGGGGAGTTTGTTTGGCAGAGATATAGAACACACTTTTCCAAGCCTGTTGGAAGGCATTTGCAGTTTCATTTCGCGTCTAATTTCCCAAACCAAACTGCTTGCAGCTCTAACTCCCTTGTAACTACCACTTCTTCGGTTCAGTGAGATAAGCTGGATTCTAAACGGAGAAGCTTCTCTGACGCTTTTTCACAGGGATTTTGAAACTGAAATTTCCAAACCCGTTTCCAACGAAGGCGCCAATGGGCTTCCCCATAGAACTTGCCAACCTGAATTCCTACAGGCTAGATGTGAGAGGCACATTCTGCTGCTTCCTCCCTTAGAGTTAAACTAGCTTCTGAAAGCTCAAACTCCGGGGAGTTTGTCTGGCAGAGATATAGAACACACTTTTCCAAGCCTGTTGGAAGGCATTTGCAGTTTCATTTCGCGTCTAATTTCCCAAACCAAACTGCTTGCAGCTCTAACTGCCTTCTAACTACCACTTCTTCGGTTCAGTGAGATATGCTGGATTCTAAACGGAGAAGCTTCTCTGACGCTTTTTCACAGAGATTTTGAAACTGAAATCTCCCATGCTGTTTCCACCATAGGCAGCAATGGGCTTCCCCATAGAACTTGCCAAACTGAATTCCTACAGGCTAGATGTGAGAGGCACATTCTGCTGCTTCCTCCCTTAGAGTTAAACTAGCTTCTGAAAGCTCAACCTCCAGGGAGTCTCTTTGGCAGAGATATAGAACACACTTTTCCAAGCCTGTTGGAAGGCATTTGCAGTTTCATTTCGCGTCTAATTTCCCAAACCAAACTGCTTGCAGCTCTAACTGCCTTCTAACTACCACTTCTTCGGTTCAGTGAGATATGCTGGATTCTAAACGGAGAAGCTTCTCTGACGCTTTTTCACAGAGATTTTGAAACTGAAATCTCCCATGCCGTTTCCACCATAGGCAGCAATGGGCTTCCCCATAGAACTTGCCAACCTGAATTCCTAAAGGCTAGATGTGAGAGGCACATTCTGCTGCTTCCTCCCTTAGAGTTAAACTTGCTTCTGAAAGCTCAACCTCCGGGGAGTTTGTTTGGCAGAGATATAGAACACACTTTTCCAAGCCTGTTGGAAGGCATTTGCAGTTTCATTTCGCATCTAATTTCCCAAACCAAACTGCTTGCAGCTCTAACTCCCTTCTAACTACCACTTCTTCGGTTCAGTGAGATAAGCTGGATTCTAAACGGAGAAGCTTCTCTGACGCTTTTTCACAGAGATTTTGAAACTGAAATTTCCAAACCCGTTTCCAACGAAGGCGCCAATGGGCTTCCCCATAGAACTTGCCAACCTGAATTCCTACAGGCTAGATGTGAGAGGCACATTCTGCTGCTTCCTCCCTTAGAGTTAAACTAGCTTCTGAAAGCTCAACCTCCGGGGAGTTTGTTTGGCAGAGATATAGAACACACTTTTCCAAGCCTGTTGGAAGGCATTTGCAGTTTCATTTCGCGTCTAATTTCCCAAACCAAACTGCTTGCAGCTCTAACTCCCTTCTAACTACCACTTCTTCGGTTCAGTGAGATATGCTGGATTCTAAACGGAGAAGCTTCTCTGACGCTTTTTCACAGAGATTTTGAAACTGAAATCTCCCATGCCGTTTCCACCATAGGCAGCAATGGGCTTCCCCATAGAACTTGCCAACCTGAATTCCTACAGGCTAGATGTGAGAGGCACATTCTGCTGCTTCCTCCCTTAGAGTTAAACTTGCTTCTGAAAGCTCAACCTCCGGGGAGTTTGTTTGGCAGAGATATAGAACACACTTTTCCAAGCCTGTTGGAAGGCATTTGCAGTTTCATTTCGTGTCTAATTTCCCAAACCAAACTGCTTGCAGCTCTAACTCCCTTCTAACTACCACTTCTTCGGTTCAGTGAGATATGCTGGATTCTAAACGGAGAAGCTTCTCTGACGCTTTTTCACAGAGATTTTGAAACTGAAATTTCCAAACCCGTTTCCAACGAAGGCGCCAATGGGCTTCCCCATAGAACTTGCCAACCTGAATTCCTACAGGCTAGATGTGAGAGGCACATTCTGCTGCTTCCTCCCTTAGAGTTAAACTAGCTTCTGAAAGCTCAACCTCCAGGGAGTCTGTTTGGCAGAGATATAGAACACACTTTTCCAAGCCTGTTGGAAGGCCTTTGCAGTGTCATTTCGCATCTAATTTCCCAAACCAAACTGCTTGCAGCTCTAACTCCCTTCTAACTACCACTTCTTCGGTTCAGTGAGATATGCTGGATTCTAAACGGAGAAGCTTCTCTGACGCTTTTTCACAGAGATTTTGAAACTGAAATCTCCCATGCCGTTTCCACCATAGGCAGCAATGGGCTTCCCCATAGAACTTGCCAACCTGAATTCCTAAAGGGTAGATGTGAGAGGCACATTCTGCTGCTTCCTCCCTTAGAGTTAAACTTGCTTCTGAAAGCTCAACCTCCGGGGAGTTTGTTTGGCAGAGATATAGAACACACTTTTCCAAGCCTGTTGGAAGGCATTTGCAGTTACATTTCGCGTCTAATTTCCCAAACCAAACTGCTTGCAGCTCTAACTGCCTTCTAACTACCACTTCTTCGGTTCAGTGAGATATGCTGGATTCTAAACGGAGAAGCTTCTCTGACGCTTTTTCACAGAGATTTTGAAACTGAAATCTCCCATGCCGTTTCCACCATAGGCAGCAATGGGCTTCCCCATAGAACTTGCCAACCTGAATTCCTACAGGCTAGATGTGAGAGGCACATTCTGCTGCTTCCTCCCTTAGAGTTAAACTTGCTTCTGAAAGCTCAACCTCCGGGGAGTTTGTTTGGCAGAGATATAGAACACACTTTTCCAAGCCTGTTGGAAGGCATTTGCAGTTTCATTTCGCGTCTAATTTCCCAAACCAAACTGCTTGCAGCTCTAACTCCCTTCTAACTACCACTTCTTCGGTTCAGTGAGATATGCTGGATTCTAAAAGGAGAAGCTTCTCTGACGCTTTTTCACAGAGATTTTGAAACTGAAATTTCCAAACCCGTTTCCAACGAAGGCGCCAATGGGCTTCCCCATAGAACTTGCCAACCTGAATTCCTACAGGCTAGATGAGAGAGGCACATTCTGCTGCTTCCTCCCTTAGAGTTAAACTAGCTTCTGAAAGCTCAACCTCCGGGGAGTTTGTTTGGCAGAGATATAGAACACACTTTTCCAAGCCTGTTGGAAGGCATTTGCAGTTTCATTTCGCGTCTAATTTCCCAAACCAAACTGCTTGCAACTCTAACTCCCTTCTAACTACCACTTCTTCGGTTCAGTGAGATATGCTGGATTCTAAACGGAGAAGCTTCTCTGACGCTTTTTCACAGAGATTTTGAAACTGAAAACTCCCATGCCGTTTCCACCATAGGCAGCAATGGGCTTCCCCATTGAACTTGCCAACCTGAATTCCTACAGGCTAGATGTGAGAGGCACATTCTGCTGCTTCCTCCCTTGGAGTTAAACTTGCTTCTGAAAGCTCAACCTCCGGGGAGTTTGTTTGGCAGAGATATAGAACACACTTTTCCAAGCCTGTTGGAAGGCATTTGCAGTTTCATTTCGCGTCTAATTTCCCAAACCAAACTGCTTGCAGCTCTAACTGCCTTCTAACTACCACTTCTTCGGTTCAGTGAGATAAGCTGGATTCTAAACGGAGAAGCTTCTCTGACGCTTTTTCACAGAGATTTTGAAACTGAAATTTCCAAACCCGTTTCCAACGAAGGCGCCAATGGGCTTCCCCATAGAACTTGCCAACCTGAATTCCTACAGGCTAGATGTGAGAGGCACATTCTGCTGCTTCCTCCCTTAGAGTTAAACTAGCTTCTGAAAGCTCAACCTCCGGGGAGTTTGTTTGGCAGAGATATAGAACACACTTTTCCAAGACTGTTGGAAGGCATTTGCAGTTTCATTTCGCGTCTAATTTCCCAAACCAAACTGCTTGCAGCTCTAACTCCCTTCTAACTACCACTTCTTCGGTTCAGTGAGATATGCTGAATTCTAAACAGAGAAGCTTCCCTGACGCTTTTTCACAGAGATTTTGAAACTGAAATCTCCCATGCTGTTTCCACCATAGGCAGCAATGGGCTTCCCCATAGAACTTGCCAACCTGAATTCCTACAGGCTAGATGTGAGAGGCACATTCTGCTGCTTCCTCCCTTAGAGTTAAACTAGCTTCTGAAAGCTCAACCTCCAGGGAGTCTGTTTGGCAGAGATATAGAACACACTTTTCCAAGCCTGTTGGAAGGCATTTGCAGTTTCATTTCGCGTCTAATTTCCCAAACCAAACTGCTTGCAGCTCTAACTGCCTTCTAACTACCACTTCTTCGGTTCAGTGAGATATGCTGGATTCTAAACGGAGAAGCTTCTCTGACGCTTTTTCACAGAGATTTTGAAACTGAAATCTCCCATGCCGTTTCCACCATAGGCAGCAATGGGCTTCCCCATAGAACTTGCTAACCTGAATTCCTACAGGCTAGATGTGAGAGGCACATTCTGCTGCTTCCTCCCTTAGAGTTAAACTTGCTTCTGAAAGCTCAACCTCCGGGGAGTTTGTTTGGCAGAGATATAGAACACACTTTTCCAAGCCTGTTGGAAGGCATTTGCAGTTTCATTTCGTGTCTAATTTCCCAAACCAAACTGCTTGCAGCTCTAACTCCCTTCTAAATACCACTTCTTCGGTTCAGTGAGATATGCTGGATTCTAAACGGAGAAGCTTCTCTGACCCTTTTTCACAGAGATTTTGAAACTGAAATTTCCAAACCCGTTTCCAACGAAGGCGCCAATGGGCTTCCCCTTAGAACTTGCCAACCAGAATTCCTACAGGCTAGATGTGAGAGGCACATTCTGCTGCTTCCTCCCTTAGAGTTAAACTTGCTTCTGAAAGCTCAACCTCCGGGGAGTTTGTTTGGCAGAGATATAGAACACACTTTTCCAAGCCTGTTGGAAGGCATTTGCAGTTTCATTTCGCGTCTAATTTCCCAAACCAAACTGCTTGCAGCTCTAACTCCCTTCTAACTACCACTTCTTCGGTTCAGTGAGATATGCTGGATTCTAAACGGAGAAGCTTCTCTGACGCTTTTTCACAAAGATTTTGAAACTGAAATTTCCAAACCCGTTTCCAACGAAGGCGCCAATGGGCTTCCCCATAGAACTTGCCAACCTGAATTCCTACAGGCTAGATGTGAGAGGCACATTCTGCTGCTTCCTTCCTAAGAGTTAAGCTTGCTTCTGATAGCTCAACCTCCGGGGAGTCTGTTTGGCAGAGATATAGAACACACTTTTCCAAGCCTGTTGGAAGGCCTTTGCAGTGTCATTTCGCATCTAATTTCCCAAACCAAACTGCTTGCAGCTCTAACTCCCTTCTAACTACCACTTCTTCGGTTCAGTGAGATATGCTGGATTCTAAACGGAGAAGCTTCTCTGACGCTTTTTCACAGAGATTTTGAAACTGAAATCTCCCACGCCGTTTCCACCATAGGCAGCAATGGGCTTCCCCATAGAACTTGCCAACCTGAATTCCTAAAGGCTAGATGTGAGAGGCACATTCTGCTGCTTCCTCCCTTAGAGTTAAACTTGCTTCTGAAAGCTCAACCTCCGGGGAGTTTGTTTGGCAGAGATATAGAACACACTTTTCCAAGCCTGTTGGAAGGCATTTGCAGTTTCATTTCGCGTCTAATTTCCCAAACCAAACTGCTTGCAGCTCTAACTCCCTTGTAACTACCACTTCTTCGGTTCAGTGAGATAAGCTGGATTCTAAACGGAGAAGCTTCTCTGACGCTTTTTCACAGGGATTTTGAAACTGAAATTTCCAAACCCGTTTCCAACGAAGGCGCCAATGGGCTTCCCCATAGAACTTGCCAACCTGAATTCCTACAGGCTAGATGTGAGAGGCACATTCTGCTACTTCCTCCCTTAGAGTTAAACTAGCTTCTGAAAGCTCAAACTCCGGGGAGTTTGTCTGGCAGAGATATAGAACACACTTTTCCAAGCCTGTTGGAAGGCATTTGCAGTTTCATTTCGCGTCTAATTTCCCAAACCAAACTGCTTGCAGCTCTAACTGCCTTCTAACTACCACTTCTTCGGTTCAGTGAGATATGCTGGATTCTAAACGGAGAAGCTTCTCTGACGCTTTTTCACAGAGATTTTGAAACTGAAATCTCCCATGCTGTTTCCACCATAGGCAGCAATGGGCTTCCCCATAGAACTTGCCAAACTGAATTCCTACAGGCTAGATGTGAGAGGCACATTCTGCTGCTTCCTCCCTTAGAGTTAAACTAGCTTCTGAAAGCTCAACCTCCAGGGAGTCTCTTTGGCAGAGATATAGAACACACTTTTCCAAGCCTGTTGGAAGGCATTTGCAGTTTCATTTCGCGTCTAATTTCCCAAACCAAACTGCTTGCAGCTCTAACTGCCTTCTAACTACCACTTCTTCGGTTCAGTGAGATATGCTGGATTCTAAACGGAGAAGCTTCTCTGACGCTTTTTCACAGAGATTTTGAAACTGAAATCTCCCATGCCGTTTCCACCATAGGCAGCAATGGGCTTCCCCATAGAACTTGCCAACCTGAATTCCTACAGGCTAGATGTGAAAGGCACATTCTGCTGCTTCCTCCCTAAGAGTTAAGCTTGCTTCTGAAAGCTCAACCTCCGGGGAGTCTATTTGGCAGAGATATAGAACACACTTTTCCAAGCCTGTTGGAAGGCCTTTGCAGTGTCATTTCGCATCTAATTTCCCAAACCAAGCTGCTTGCAGCTCTAACTCCCTTCTAACTACCACTTCTTCGGTTCAGTGAGATATGCTGGATTCTAAACGGAGAAGCTTCTCTGACGCTTTTTCACAGAGATTTTGAAACTGAAATTTCCAAACCCGTTTCCAACGAAGGCGCCAATGGGCTTCCCCATAGAACTTGCCAACCTGAATTCCTACAGGCTAGATGTGAGAGGCACATTCTGCTGCTTCCTCCATTAGAGTTAAACTAGCTTCTGAAAGCTCAACCTCCCGGGAGTTTGTTTGGCAGAGATATAGAACACACTTTTCCAAGCCTGTTGGAAGGCATTTGCAGTTTCATTTCGCGTCTAATTTCCCAAACCAAACTGCTTGCAGCTCTAACTCCCTTCTAACTACCACTTCTTCGGTTCAGTGAGATATGCTGGATTCTAAACGGAGAAGCTTCTCTGACGCTTTTTCACAGAGATTTTGAAACTGAAATCTCCCATGCCGTTTCCACCATAGGCAGCAATGGGCTTCCCCATAGAACTTGCCAACCTGAATTCCTACAGGCTAGATGTGAGAGGCACATTCTGTTGCTTCCTCCCTAAGAGTTAAGCTTGCTTCTGAAAGCTCAACCTCCGGGGAGTCTGTTTGGGAGAGATATAGAACACACTTTTCCAACCCTGTTGGACGGCCTTTGCAGTGTCATTTCGCATCTAATTTCCCAAACCAAACTGCTTGCAGCTCTAACTCCCTTCTAACTACCACTTCTTCGGTTCAGTGAGATATGCTGGATTCTAAACGGAGAAGCTTCTCTGACGCTTTTTCACAGAGATTTTGAAACTGAAATCTCCCATGCCGTTTCCACCATAGGCAGCAATGGGCTTCCCCATAGAACTTGCCAACCTGAATTCCTAAAGGCTAGATGTGAGAGGCACATTCTGCTGCTTCCTCCCTTAGAGTTAAACTTGCTTCTGAAAGCTCAACCTCCGGGGAGTTTGTTTTGCAGAGATATAGAACACACTTTTCCAAGCCTGTTGGAAGGCATTTGCAGTTTCATTTCGCATCTAATTTCCCAAACCAAACTGCTTGCAGCTCTAACTCCCTTCTAACTACCACTTCTTCGGTTCAGTGAGATAAGCTGGATTCTAAACGGAGAAGCTTCTCTGACGCTTTTTCACAGAGATTTTGAAACTGAAATTTCCAAACCCGTTTCCAACGAAGGCGCCAATGGGCTTCCCCATAGAACTTGCCAACCTGAATTCCTACAGGCTAGATGTGAGAGGCACATTCTGCTGCTTCCTCCCTTAGAGTTAAACTAGCTTCTGAAAGCTCAACCTCCGGGGAGTTTGTTTGGCAGAGATATAGAACACACTTTTCCAAGCCTGTTGGAAGGCCTTTGCAGTTTCATTTCGCGTCTAATTTCCCAAAGCAAACTGCTTGCAGCTCTAACTCCCTTCTAACTACCACTTCTTCGGTTCAGTGAGATATGCTGGATTCTAAACGGAGAAGCTTCTCTGACGCTTTTTCACAGAGATTTTGAAACTGAAATCTCCCATGCCGTTTCCACCATAGGCAGCAATGGGCTTCCCCATAGAACTTGCCAACCTGAATTCCTACAGGCTAGATGTGAGAGGCACATTCTGCTGCTTCCTCCCTTAGAGTTAAACTTGCTTCTGAAAGCTCAACCTCCGGGGAGTTTGTTTGGCAGAGATATAGAACACACTTTTCCAAGCCTGTTGGAAGGCATTTGCAGTTTCATTTCGTGTCTAATTTCCCAAACCAAACTGCTTGCAGCTCTAACTCCCTTCTAACTACCACTTCTTCGGTTCAGTGAGATATGCTGGATTCTAAACGGAGAAGCTTCTCTGACGCTTTTTCACAGAGATTTTGAAACTGAAATTTCCAAACCCGTTTCCAACGAAGGCGCCAATGGGCTTCCCCATAGAACTTGCCAACCTGAATTCCTACAGGCTAGATGTGAGAGGCACATTCTGCTGCTTCCTCCCTTAGAGTTAAACTAGCTTCTGAAAGCTCAACCTCCAGGGAGTCTGTTTGGCAGAGATATAGAACACACTTTTCCAAGCCTGTTGGAAGGCCTTTGCAGTGTCATTTCGCATCTAATTTCCCAAACCAAACTGCTTGCAGCTCTAACTCCCTTCTAACTACCACTTCTTCGGTTCAGTGAGATATGCTGGATTCTAAACGGAGAAGCTTCTCTGACGCTTTTTCACAGAGATTTTGAAACTGAAATCTCCCATGCCGTTTCCACCATAGGCAGCAATGGGCTTCCCCATAGAACTTGCCAACCTGAATTCCTACAGGCTAGATGTGAGAGGCACATTCTGCTGCTTCCTCCCTTAGAGTTAAACTTGCTTCTGAAAGCTCAACCTCCGGGGAGTTTGTTTGGCAGAGATATAGAACACACTTTTCCAAGCCTGTTGGAAGGCATTTGCAGTTACATTTCGCGTCTAATTTCCCAAACCAAACTGCTTGCAGCTCTAACTGCCTTCTAACTACCACTTCTTCGGTTCAGTGAGATATGCTGGATTCTAAACGGAGAAGCTTCTCTGACGCTTTTTCACAGAGATTTTGAAACTGAAATCTCCCATGCCGTTTCCACCATAGGCAGCAATGGGCTTCCCCATAGAACTTGCCAACCTGAATTCCTACAGGCTAGATGTGAGAGGCACATTCTGCTGCTTCCTCCCTTAGAGTTAAACTTGCTTCTGAAAGCTCAACCTCCGGGGAGTTTGTTTGGCAGAGATATAGAACACACTTTTCCAAGCCTGTTGGAAGGCATTTGCAGTTTCATTTCGCGTCTAATTTCCCAAACCAAACTGCTTGCAGCTCTAACTCCCTTCTAACTACCACTTCTTCGGTTCAGTGAGATATGCTGGATTCTAAAAGGAGAAGCTTCTCTGACGCTTTTTCACAGAGATTTTGAAACTGAAATTTCCAAACCCGTTTCCAACGAAGGCGCCAATGGGCTTCCCCATAGAACTTGCCAACCTGAATTCCTACAGGCTAGATGTGAGAGGCACATTCTGCTGCTTCCTCCCTTAGAGTTAAACTAGCTTCTGAAAGCTCAACCTCCGGGGAGTTTGTTTGGCAGAGATATAGAACACACTTTTCCAAGCCTGTTGGAAGGCATTTGCAGTTTCATTTCGCGTCTAATTTCCCAAACCAAACTGCTTGCAACTCTAACTCCCTTCTAACTACCACTTCTTCGGTTCAGTGAGATATGCTGGATTCTAAACGGAGAAGCTTCTCTGACGCTTTTTCACAGAGATTTTGAAAGTGAAATCTCCCATGCCGTTTCCACCATAGGCAGCAATGGGCTTCCCCATTGAACTTGCCAACCTGAATTCCTACAGGCTAGATGTGAGAGGCACATTCTGCTGCTTCCTCCCTTGGAGTTAAACTTGCTTCTGAAAGCTCAACCTCCGGGGAGTTTGTTTGGCAGAGATATAGAACACACTTTTCCAAGCCTGTTGGAAGGCATTTGCAGTTTCATTTCGCGTCTAATTTCCCAAACCAAACTGCTTGCAGCTCTAACTCCCTTCTAACTACCACTTCTTCGGTTCAGTGAGATAAGCTGGATTCTAAACGGAGAAGCTTCTCTGACGCTTTTTCACAGAGATTTTGAAACTGAAATTTCCAAACCCGTTTCCAACGAAGGCGCCAATGGGCTTCCCCATAGAACTTGCCAACCTGAATTCCTACAGGCTAGATGTGAGAGGCACATTCTGCTGCTTCCTCCCTTAGAGTTAAACTAGCTTCTGAAAGCTCAACCTCCGGGGAGTTTGTTTGGCAGAGATATAGAACACACTTTTCCAAGACTGTTGGAAGGCATTTGCAGTTTCATTTCGCGTCTAATTTCCCAAACCAAACTGCTTGCAGCTCTAACTCCCTTCTAACTACCACTTCTTCGGTTCAGTGAGATATGCTGAATTCTAAACAGAGAAGCTTCCCTGACGCTTTTTCACAGAGATTTTGAAACTGAAATCTCCCATGCTGTTTCCACCATAGGCAGCAATGGGCTTCCCCATAGAACTTGCCAACCTGAATTCCTACAGGCTAGATGTGAGAGGCACATTCTGCTGCTTCCTCCCTTAGAGTTAAACTAGCTTCTGAAAGCTCAACCTCCAGGGAGTCTGTTTGGCAGAGATATAGAACACACTTTTCCAAGCCTGTTGGAAGGCATTTGCAGTTTCATTTCGCGTCTAATTTCCCAAACCAAACTGCTTGCAGCTCTAACTGCCTTCTAACTACCACTTCTTCGGTTCAGTGAGATATGCTGGATTCTAAACGGAGAAGCTTCTCTGACGCTTTTTCACAGAGATTTTGAAACTGAAATCTCCCATGCCGTTTCCACCATAGGCAGCAATGGGCTTCCCCATAGAACTTGCTAACCTGCATTCCTACAGGCTAGATGTGAGAGGCACATTCTGCTGCTTCCTCCCTTAGAGTTAAACTTGCTTCTGAAAGCTCAACCTCCGGGGAGTTTGTTTGGCAGAGATATAGAACACACTTTTCCAAGCCTGTTGGAAGGCATTTGCAGTTTCATTTCGTGTCTAATTTCCCAAACCAAACTGCTTGCAGCTCTAACTCCCTTCTAACTACCACTTCTTCGGTTCAGTGAGATATGCTGGATTCTAAACGGAGAAGCTTCTCTGACGCTTTTTCACAGAGATTTTGAAACTGAAATTTCCAAACCCGTTTCCAACGAAGGCGCCAATGGGCTTCCCCTTAGAACTTGCCAACCAGAATTCCTACAGGCTAGATGTGAGAGGCACATTCTGCTGCTTCCTCCCTTAGAGTTAAACTTGCTTCTGAAAGCTCAACCTCCGGGGAGTTTGTTTGGCAGAGATATAGAACACACTTTTCCAAGCCTGTTGGAAGGCATTTGCAGTTTCATTTCGCGTCTAATTTCCCAAACCAAACTGCTTGCAGCTCTAACTCCCTTCTAACTACCACTTCTTCGGTTCAGTGAGATATGCTGGATTCTAAACGGAGAAGCTTCTCTGACGCTTTTTCACAGAGATTTTGAAACTGAAATTTCCAAACCCGTTTCCAACGAAGGCGCCAATGGGCTTCCCCATAGAACTTGCCAACCTGAATTCCTACAGGCTAGATGTGAGAGGCACATTCTGCTGCTTCCTTCCTAAGAGTTAAGCTTGCTTCTGATAGCTCAACCTCCGGGGAGTCTGTTTGGCAGAGATATAGAACACACTTTTCCAAGCCTGTTGGAAGGCCTTTGCAGTGTCATTTCGCATCTAATTTCCCAAACCAAACTGCTTGCAGCTCTAACTCCCTTCTAACTACCACTTCTTCGGTTCAGTGAGATATGCTGGATTCTAAACGGAGAAGCTTCTCTGACGCTTTTTCACAGAGATTTTGAAACTGAAATTTCCAAACCCGTTTCCAACGAAGGCGCCAATGGGCTTCCCCATAGAACTTGCCAACCTGAATTCCTACAGGCTAGATGTGAGAGGCACATTCTGCTGCTTCCTCCCTTAGAGTTAAACTAGCTTCTGAAAGCTCAACCTCCGGGGAGTTTGTTTGGCGGAGATATAGAACACACTTTTCCAAGCCTGTTGGGAGGCATTTGCAGTTTCATTTCGCGTCTAATTTCCCAAACCAAACTGCTTGCAGCTCTAACTCCCTTCTAACTACCACTTCTTCGGTTCAGTGAGATAAGCTGGATTCTAAACGGAGAAGCTTCTCTGACGCTTTTTCACAGAGATTTTGAAACTGAAATCTCCCATGCCGTTTCCACCATAGGCAGCAATGGGCTTCCCCATAGAACTTGCCAACCAGAATTCCTACAGGCTAGATGTGAGAGGCACATTCTGCTGCTTCCTCCCTTAGAGTTAAACTTGCTTCTGAAAGCTCAACCTCCGGGGAGTTTGTTTGGCAGAGATATAGAACACACTTTTCCAAGCCTGTTGGAAGGCATTTGCAGTTTCATTTCGCGTCTAATTTCCCAAACCAAACTGCTTGCAGCTCTAACTCCCTTCTAACTACCACTTCTTCGGTTCAGTGAGATATGCTGGATTCTAAACGGAGAAGCTTCTCTGACGCTTTTTCACAGAGATTTTGAAACTGAAATTTCCAAACCCGTTTCCAACGAAGGCGCCAATGGGCTTCCCCATAGAACTTGCCAACCTGAATTCCTACAGGCTAGATGTGAGAGGCACATTCTGCTGCTTCCTCCCTTAGAGTTAAACTAGCTTCTGAAAGCTCAACCTCCGGCGAGTTTGTTTGGCAGAGATATAGAACACACTTTTCCAAGCCTGTTGGAAGGCATTTGCAGTTTCATTTCGCATCTAATTTCCCAAACCAAACTGCTTGCAGCTCTAACTGCCTTCTAACTACCACTTCTTCGGTTCAGTGAGATATGCTGGATTCTAAACGGAGAAGCTTCTCTGACGCTTTTTCACAGAGATTTTGAAACTGAAATCTCCCATGCTGTTTCCACCATAGGCAGCAATGGGCTTCCCCATAGAACTTGCCAACCTGAATTCCTACAGGCTAGATGTGAGAGGCACATTCTGCTGCTTCCTCCCTTAGAGTTAAACTTGCTTCTGAAAGCTCAACCTCCGGGGAGTTTGTTTGGCAGAGATATAGAACACACTTTTCCAAGCCTGTTGGAAGGCATTTGCAGTTTCATTTCGCGTCTAATTTCCCAAACCAAACTGCTTGCAGCTCTAACTCCCTTCTAACTACCACTTCTTCGGTTCAGTGAGATATACTGGATTCTAAACGGAGAAGCTTCTCTGACGCTTTTTCACAGAGATTTTGAAACTGAAATCTCCCACGCCGTTTCCACCATAGGCAGCAATGGGCTTCCCCATAGAACTTGCCAACCTGAATTCCTACAGGCTAGATGTGAGAGGCACATTCTGCTGCTTCCTCCCTTAGAGTTAAACTAGCTTCTGAAAGCTCAACCTCCGGGGAGTTTGTTTGGCGGAGATATAGAACACACTTTTCCAAGCCTGTTGGAAGGCATTTGCAGTTTCATTTCGCGTCTAATTTCCCAAACCAAACTGCTTGCAGCTCTAACTCCCTTCTAACTACCACTTCTTCGGTTCAGTGAGATATGCTGAATTCTAAACAGAGAAGCTTCCCTGACGCTTTTTCACAGAGATTTTGAAACTGAAATCTCCCATGCTGTTTCCACCATAGGCAGCAATGGGCTTCCCCATAGAACTTGCCAACCTGAATTCCTACAGGCTAGATGTGAGAGGCACATTCTGCTGCTTCCTCCCTTAGAGTTAAACTAGCTTCTGAAAGCTCAACCTCCAGGGAGTCTGTTTGGCAGAGATATAGAACACACTTTTCCAAGCCTGTTGGAAGGCATTTGCAGTTTCATTTCGCGTCTAATTTCCCAAACCAAACTGCTTGCAGCTCTAACTGCCTTCTAACTACCACTTCTTCGGTTCAGTGAGATATGCTGGATTCTAAACGGAGAAGCTTCTCTGACGCTTTTTCACAGAGATTTTGAAACTGAAATCTCCCATGCCGTTTCCACCATAGGCAGCAATGGGCTTCCCCATAGAACTTGCTAACCTGAATTCCTACAGGCTAGATGTGAGAGGCACATTCTGCTGCTTCCTCCCTTAGAGTTAAACTTGCTTCTGAAAGCTCAACCTCCGGGGAGTTTGTTTGGCAGAGATATAGAACACACTTTTCCAAGCCTGTTGGAAGGCATTTGCAGTTTCATTTCGTGTCTAATTTCCCAAACCAAACTGCTTGCAGCTCTAACTCCCTTCTAACTACCACTTCTTCGGTTCAGTGAGATATGCTGGATTCTAAACGGAGAAGCTTCTCTGACGCTTTTTCACAGAGATTTTGAAACTGAAATTTCCAAACCCGTTTCCAACGAAGGCGCCAATGGGCTTCCCCTTAGAACTTGCCAACCAGAATTCCTACAGGCTAGATGTGAGAGGCACATTCTGCTGCTTCCTCCCTTAGAGTTAAACTTGCTTCTGAAAGCTCAACCTCCGGGGAGTTTGTTTGGCAGAGATATAGAACACACTTTTCCAAGCCTGTTGGAAGGCATTTGCAGTTTCATTTCGCGTCTAATTTCCCAAACCAAACTGCTTGCAGCTCTAACTCCCTTCTAACTACCACTTCTTCGGTTCAGTGAGATATGCTGGATTCTAAACGGAGAAGCTTCTCTGACGCTTTTTCACAGAGATTTTGAAACTGAAATTTCCAAACCCGTTTCCAACGAAGGCGCCAATGGGCTTCCCCATAGAACTTGCCAACCTGAATTCCTACAGGCTAGATGTGAGAGGCACATTCTGCTGCTTCCTTCCTAAGAGTTAAGCTTGCTTCTGATAGCTCAACCTCCGGGGAGTCTGTTTGGCAGAGATATAGAACACACTTTTCCAAGCCTGTTGGAAGGCCTTTGCAGTGTCATTTCGCATCTAATTTCCCAAACCAAACTGCTTGCAGCTCTAACTCCCTTCTAACTACCACTTCTTCGGTTCAGTGAGATATGCTGGATTCTAAACGGAGAAGCTTCTCTGACGCTTTTTCACAGAGATTTTGAAACTGAAATCTCCCACGCCGTTTCCACCATAGGCAGCAATGGGCTTCCCCATAGAACTTGCCAACCTGAATTCCTAAAGGCTAGATGTGAGAGGCACATTCTGCTGCTTCCTCCCTTAGAGTTAAACTTGCTTCTGAAAGCTCAACCTCCGGGGAGTTTGTTTGGCAGAGATATAGAACACACTTTTCCAAGCCTGTTGGAAGGCATTTGCAGTTTCATTTCGCGTCTAATTTCCCAAACCAAACTGCTTGCAGCTCTAACTCCCTTGTAACTACCACTTCTTCGGTTCAGTGAGATAAGCTGGATTCTAAACGGAGAAGCTTCTCTGACGCTTTTTCACAGGGATTTTGAAACTGAAATTTCCAAACCCGTTTCCAACGAAGGCGCCAATGGGCTTCCCCATAGAACTTGCCAACCTGAATTCCTACAGGCTAGATGTGAGAGGCACATTCTGCTACTTCCTCCCTTAGAGTTAAACTAGCTTCTGAAAGCTCAAACTCCGGGGAGTTTGTCTGGCAGAGATATAGAACACACTTTTCCAAGCCTGTTGGAAGGCATTTGCAGTTTCATTTCGCGTCTAATTTCCCAAACCAAACTGCTTGCAGCTCTAACTGCCTTCTAACTACCACTTCTTCGGTTCAGTGAGATATGCTGGATTCTAAACGGAGAAGCTTCTCTGACGCTTTTTCACAGAGATTTTGAAACTGAAATCTCCCATGCTGTTTCCACCATAGGCAGCAATGGGCTTCCCCATAGAACTTGCCAAACTGAATTCCTACAGGCTAGATGTGAGAGGCACATTCTGCTGCTTCCTCCCTTAGAGTTAAACTAGCTTCTGAAAGCTCAACCTCCAGGGAGTCTCTTTGGCAGAGATATAGAACACACTTTTCCAAGCCTGTTGGAAGGCATTTGCAGTTTCATTTCGCGTCTAATTTCCCAAACCAAACTGCTTGCAGCTCTAACTGCCTTCTAACTACCACTTCTTCGGTTCAGTGAGATATGCTGGATTCTAAACGGAGAAGCTTCTCTGACGCTTTTTCACAGAGATTTTGAAACTGAAATCTCCCATGCCGTTTCCACCATAGGCAGCAATGGGCTTCCCCATAGAACTTGCCAACCTGAATTCCTACAGGCTAGATGTGAAAGGCACATTCTGCTGCTTCCTCCCTAAGAGTTAAGCTTGCTTCTGAAAGCTCAACCTCCGGGGAGTCTATTTGGCAGAGATATAGAACACACTTTTCCAAGCCTGTTGGAAGGCCTTTGCAGTGTCATTTCGCATCTAATTTCCCAAACCAAGCTGCTTGCAGCTCTAACTCCCTTCTAACTACCACTTCTTCGGTTCAGTGAGATATGCTGGATTCTAAACGGAGAAGCTTCTCTGACGCTTTTTCACAGAGATTTTGAAACTGAAATTTCCAAACCCGTTTCCAACGAAGGCGCCAATGGGCTTCCCCATAGAACTTGCCAACCTGAATTCCTACAGGCTAGATGTGAGAGGCACATTCTGCTGCTTCCTCCATTAGAGTTAAACTAGCTTCTGAAAGCTCAACCTCCCGGGAGTTTGTTTGGCAGAGATATAGAACACACTTTTCCAAGCCTGTTGGAAGGCATTTGCAGTTTCATTTCGCGTCTAATTTCCCAAACCAAACTGCTTGCAGCTCTAACTGCCTTCTAACTACCACTTCTTCGGTTCAGTGAGATATGCTGGATTCTAAACGGAGAAGCTTCTCTGACGCTTTTTCACAGAGATTTTGAAACTGAAATCTCCCATGCCGTTTCCACCATAGGCAGCAATGGGCTTCCCCATAGAACTTGCTAACCTGCATTCCTACAGGCTAGATGTGAGAGGCACATTCTGCTGCTTCCTCCCTTAGAGTTAAACTTGCTTCTGAAAGCTCAACCTCCGGGGAGTTTGTTTGGCAGAGATATAGAACACACTTTTCCAAGCCTGTTGGAAGGCATTTGCAGTTTCATTTCGTGTCTAATTTCCCAAACCAAACTGCTTGCAGCTCTAACTCCCTTCTAACTACCACTTCTTCGGTTCAGTGAGATATGCTGGATTCTAAACGGAGAAGCTTCTCTGACGCTTTTTCACAGAGATTTTGAAACTGAAATTATCAAACCCGTTTCCAACGAAGGCGCCAATGGGCTTCCCCTTAGAACTTGCCAACCAGAATTCCTACAGGCTAGATGTGAGAGGCACATTCTGCTGCTTCCTCCCTTAGAGTTAAACTTGCTTCTGAAAGCTCAACCTCCGGGGAGTTTGTTTGGCAGAGATATAGAACACACTTTTCCAAGCCTGTTGGAAGGCATTTGCAGTTTCATTTCGCGTCTAATTTCCCAAACCAAACTGCTTGCAGCTCTAACTCCCTTCTAACTACCACTTCTTCGGTTCAGTGAGATATGCTGGATTCTAAACGGAGAAGCTTCTCTGACGCTTTTTCACAGAGATTTTGAAACTGAAATTTCCAAACCCGTTTCCAACGAAGGCGCCAATGGGCTTCCCCATAGAACTTGCCAACCTGAATTCCTACAGGCTAGATGTGAGAGGCACATTCTGCTGCTTCCTTCCTAAGAGTTAAGCTTGCTTCTGATAGCTCAACCTCCGGGGAGTCTGTTTGGCAGAGATATAGAACACACTTTTCCAAGCCTGTTGGAAGGCCTTTGCAGTGTCATTTCGCATCTAATTTCCCAAACCAAACTGCTTGCAGCTCTAACTCCCTTCTAACTACCACTTCTTCGGTTCAGTGAGATATGCTGGATTCTAAACGGAGAAGCTTCTCTGACGCTTTTTCACAGAGATTTTGAAACTGAAATTTCCAAACCCGTTTCCAACGAAGGCGCCAATGGGCTTCCCCATAGAACTTGCCAACCTGAATTCCTACAGGCTAGATGTGAGAGGCACATTCTGCTGCTTCCTCCCTTAGAGTTAAACTAGCTTCTGAAAGCTCAACCTCCGGGGAGTTTGTTTGGCGGAGATATAGAACACACTTTTCCAAGCCTGTTGGGAGGCATTTGCAGTTTCATTTTGCGTCTAATTTCCCAAACCAAACTGCTTGCAGCTCTAACTCCCTTCTAACTACCACTTCTTCGGTTCAGTGAGATAAGCTGGATTCTAAACGGAGAAGCTTCTCTGACGCTTTTTCACAGAGATTTTGAAACTGAAATCTCCCATGCCGTTTCCACCATAGGCAGCAATGGGCTTCCCCATAGAACTTGCCAACCAGAATTCCTACAGGCTAGATGTGAGAGGCACATTCTGCTGCTTCCTCCCTTAGAGTTAAACTTGCTTCTGAAAGCTCAACCTCCGGGGAGTTTGTTTGGCAGAGATATAGAACACACTTTTCCAAGCCTGTTGGAAGGCATTTGCAGTTTCATTTCGCGTCTAATTTCCCAAACCAAACTGCTTGCAGCTCTAACTCCCTTCTAACTACCACTTCTTCGGTTCAGTGAGATATGCTGGATTCTAAACGGAGAAGCTTCTCTGACGCTTTTTCACAGAGATTTTGAAACTGAAATTTCCAAACCCGTTTCCAACGAAGGCGCCAATGGGCTTCCCCATAGAACTTGCCAACCTGAATTCCTACAGGCTAGATGTGAGAGGCACATTCTGCTGCTTCCTCCCTTAGAGTTAAACTAGCTTCTGAAAGCTCAACCTCCGGCGAGTTTGTTTGGCAGAGATATAGAACACACTTTTCCAAGCCTGTTGGAAGGCATTTGCAGTTTCATTTCGCATCTAATTTCCCAAACCAAACTGCTTGCAGCTCTAACTGCCTTCTAACTACCACTTCTTCGGTTCAGTGAGATATGCTGGATTCTAAACGGAGAAGCTTCTCTGACGCTTTTTCACAGAGATTTTGAAACTGAAATCTCCCATGCTGTTTCCACCATAGGCAGCAATGGGCTTCCCCATAGAACTTGCCAACCTGAATTCCTACAGGCTAGATGTGAGAGGCACATTCTGCTGCTTCCTCCCTTAGAGTTAAACTTGCTTCTGAAAGCTCAACCTCCGGGGAGTTTGTTTGGCAGAGATATAGAACACACTTTTCCAAGCCTGTTGGAAGGCATTTGCAGTTTCATTTCGCGTCTAATTTCCCAAACCAAACTGCTTGCAGCTCTAACTCCCTTCTAACTACCACTTCTTCGGTTCAGTGAGATATGCTGGATTCTAAACGGAGAAGCTTCTCTGACGCTTTTTCACAGAGATTTTGAAACTGAAATCTCCCACGCCGTTTCCACCATAGGCAGCAATGGGCTTCCCCATAGAACTTGCCAACCTGAATTCCTACAGGCTAGATGTGAGAGGCACATTCTGCTGCTTCCTCCCTTAGAGTTAAACTAGCTTCTGAAAGCTCAACCTCCGGGGAGTTTGTTTGGCGGAGATATAGAACACACTTTTCCAAGCCTGTTGGAAGGCATTTGCAGTTTCATTTCGCGTCTAATTTCCCAAACCAAACTGCTTGCAGCTCTAACTCCCTTCTAACTACCACTTCTTCGGTTCAGTGAGATATGCTGAATTCTAAACAGAGAAGCTTCCCTGACGCTTTTTCACAGAGATTTTGAAACTGAAATCTCCCATGCTGTTTCCACCATAGGCAGCAATGGGCTTCCCCATAGAACTTGCCAACCTGAATTCCTACAGGCTAGATGTGAGAGGCACATTCTGCTGCTTCCTCCCTTAGAGTTAAACTAGCTTCTGAAAGCTCAACCTCCAGGGAGTCTGTTTGGCAGAGATATAGAACACACTTTTCCAAGCCTGTTGGAAGGCATTTGCAGTTTCATTTCGCGTCTAATTTCCCAAACCAAACTGCTTGCAGCTCTAACTGCCTTCTAACTACCACTTCTTCGGTTCAGTGAGATATGCTGGATTCTAAACGGAGAAGCTTCTCTGACGCTTTTTCACAGAGATTTTGAAACTGAAATCTCCCATGCCGTTTCCACCATAGGCAGCAATGGGCTTCCCCATAGAACTTGCTAACCTGAATTCCTACAGGCTAGATGTGAGAGGCACATTCTGCTGCTTCCTCCCTTAGAGTTAAACTTGCTTCTGAAAGCTCAACCTCCGGGGAGTTTGTTTGGCAGAGATATAGAACACACTTTTCCAAGCCTGTTGGAAGGCATTTGCAGTTTCATTTCGTGTCTAATTTCCCAAACCAAACTGCTTGCAGCTCTAACTCCCTTCTAACTACCACTTCTTCGGTTCAGTGAGATATGCTGGATTCTAAACGGAGAAGCTTCTCTGACGCTTTTTCACAGAGATTTTGAAACTGAAATTTCCAAACCCGTTTCCAACGAAGGCGCCAATGGGCTTCCCCTTAGAACTTGCCAACCAGAATTCCTACAGGCTAGATGTGAGAGGCACATTCTGCTGCTTCCTCCCTTAGAGTTAAACTTGCTTCTGAAAGCTCAACCTCCGGGGAGTTTGTTTGGCAGAGATATAGAACACACTTTTCCAAGCCTGTTGGAAGGCATTTGCAGTTTCATTTCGCGTCTAATTTCCCAAACCAAACTGCTTGCAGCTCTAACTCCCTTCTAACTACCACTTCTTCGGTTCAGTGAGATATGCTGGATTCTAAACGGAGAAGCTTCTCTGACGCTTTTTCACAGAGATTTTGAAACTGAAATTTCCAAACCCGTTTCCAACGAAGGCGCCAATGGGCTTCCCCATAGAACTTGCCAACCTGAATTCCTACAGGCTAGATGTGAGAGGCACATTCTGCTGCTTCCTTCCTAAGAGTTAAGCTTGCTTCTGATAGCTCAACCTCCGGGGAGTCTGTTTGGCAGAGATATAGAACACACTTTTCCAAGCCTGTTGGAAGGCCTTTGCAGTGTCATTTCGCATCTAATTTCCCAAACCAAACTGCTTGCAGCTCTAACTCCCTTCTAACTACCACTTCTTCGGTTCAGTGAGATATGCTGGATTCTAAACGGAGAAGCTTCTCTGACGCTTTTTCACAGAGATTTTGAAACTGAAATCTCCCACGCCGTTTCCACCATAGGCAGCAATGGGCTTCCCCATAGAACTTGCCAACCTGAATTCCTAAAGGCTAGATGTGAGAGGCACATTCTGCTGCTTCCTCCCTTAGAGTTAAACTTGCTTCTGAAAGCTCAACCTCCGGGGAGTTTGTTTGGCAGAGATATAGAACACACTTTTCCAAGCCTGTTGGAAGGCATTTGCAGTTTCATTTCGCGTCTAATTTCCCAAACCAAACTGCTTGCAGCTCTAACTCCCTTGTAACTACCACTTCTTCGGTTCAGTGAGATAAGCTGGATTCTAAACGGAGAAGCTTCTCTGACGCTTTTTCACAGGGATTTTGAAACTGAAATTTCCAAACCCGTTTCCAACGAAGGCGCCAATGGGCTTCCCCATAGAACTTGCCAACCTGAATTCCTACAGGCTAGATGTGAGAGGCACATTCTGCTACTTCCTCCCTTAGAGTTAAACTAGCTTCTGAAAGCTCAAACTCCGGGGAGTTTGTCTGGCAGAGATATAGAACACACTTTTCCAAGCCTGTTGGAAGGCATTTGCAGTTTCATTTCGCGTCTAATTTCCCAAACCAAACTGCTTGCAGCTCTAACTGCCTTCTAACTACCACTTCTTCGGTTCAGTGAGATATGCTGGATTCTAAACGGAGAAGCTTCTCTGACGCTTTTTCACAGAGATTTTGAAACTGAAATCTCCCATGCTGTTTCCACCATAGGCAGCAATGGGCTTCCCCATAGAACTTGCCAAACTGAATTCCTACAGGCTAGATGTGAGAGGCACATTCTGCTGCTTCCTCCCTTAGAGTTAAACTAGCTTCTGAAAGCTCAACCTCCAGGGAGTCTCTTTGGCAGAGATATAGAACACACTTTTCCAAGCCTGTTGGAAGGCATTTGCAGTTTCATTTCGCGTCTAATTTCCCAAACCAAACTGCTTGCAGCTCTAACTGCCTTCTAACTACCACTTCTTCGGTTCAGTGAGATATGCTGGATTCTAAACGGAGAAGCTTCTCTGACGCTTTTTCACAGAGATTTTGAAACTGAAATCTCCCATGCCGTTTCCACCATAGGCAGCAATGGGCTTCCCCATAGAACTTGCCAACCTGAATTCCTACAGGCTAGATGTGAAAGGCACATTCTGCTGCTTCCTCCCTAAGAGTTAAGCTTGCTTCTGAAAGCTCAACCTCCGGGGAGTCTATTTGGCAGAGATATAGAACACACTTTTCCAAGCCTGTTGGAAGGCCTTTGCAGTGTCATTTCGCATCTAATTTCCCAAACCAAGCTGCTTGCAGCTCTAACTCCCTTCTAACTACCACTTCTTCGGTTCAGTGAGATATGCTGGATTCTAAACGGAGAAGCTTCTCTGACGCTTTTTCACAGAGATTTTGAAACTGAAATTTCCAAACCCGTTTCCAACGAAGGCGCCAATGGGCTTCCCCATAGAACTTGCCAACCTGAATTCCTACAGGCTAGATGTGAGAGGCACATTCTGCTGCTTCCTCCATTAGAGTTAAACTAGCTTCTGAAAGCTCAACCTCCCGGGAGTTTGTTTGGCAGAGATATAGAACACACTTTTCCAAGCCTGTTGGAAGGCATTTGCAGTTTCATTTCGCGTCTAATTTCCCAAACCAAACTGCTTGCAGCTCTAACTCCCTTCTAACTACCACTTCTTCGGTTCAGTGAGATATGCTGGATTCTAAACGGAGAAGCTTCTCTGACGCTTTTTCACAGAGATTTTGAAACTGAAATCTCCCACGCCGTTTCCACCATAGGCAGCAATGGGCTTCCCCATAGAACTTGCCAACCTGAATTCCTACAGGCTAGATGTGAGAGGCACATTCTGCTGCTTCCTCCCTTAGAGTTAAACTAGCTTCTGAAAGCTCAACCTCCGGGGAGTTTGTTTGGCGGAGATATAGAACACACTTTTCCAAGCCTGTTGGAAGGCATTTGCAGTTTCATTTCGCGTCTAATTTCCCAAACCAAACTGCTTGCAGCTCTAACTCCCTTCTAACTACCACTTCTTCGGTTCAGTGAGATATGCTGAATTCTAAACAGAGAAGCTTCCCTGACGCTTTTTCACAGAGATTTTGAAACTGAAATCTCCCATGCTGTTTCCACCATAGGCAGCAATGGGCTTCCCCATAGAACTTGCCAACCTGAATTCCTACAGGCTAGATGTGAGAGGCACATTCTGCTGCTTCCTCCCTTAGAGTTAAACTAGCTTCTGAAAGCTCAACCTCCAGGGAGTCTGTTTGGCAGAGATATAGAACACACTTTTCCAAGCCTGTTGGAAGGCATTTGCAGTTTCATTTCGCGTCTAATTTCCCAAACCAAACTGCTTGCAGCTCTAACTGCCTTCTAACTACCACTTCTTCGGTTCAGTGAGATATGCTGGATTCTAAACGGAGAAGCTTCTCTGACGCTTTTTCACAGAGATTTTGAAACTGAAATCTCCCATGCCGTTTCCACCATAGGCAGCAATGGGCTTCCCCATAGAACTTGCTAACCTGAATTCCTACAGGCTAGATGTGAGAGGCACATTCTGCTGCTTCCTCCCTTAGAGTTAAACTTGCTTCTGAAAGCTCAACCTCCGGGGAGTTTGTTTGGCAGAGATATAGAACACACTTTTCCAAGCCTGTTGGAAGGCATTTGCAGTTTCATTTCGTGTCTAATTTCCCAAACCAAACTGCTTGCAGCTCTAACTCCCTTCTAACTACCACTTCTTCGGTTCAGTGAGATATGCTGGATTCTAAACGGAGAAGCTTCTCTGACGCTTTTTCACAGAGATTTTGAAACTGAAATTTCCAAACCCGTTTCCAACGAAGGCGCCAATGGGCTTCCCCTTAGAACTTGCCAACCAGAATTCCTACAGGCTAGATGTGAGAGGCACATTCTGCTGCTTCCTCCCTTAGAGTTAAACTTGCTTCTGAAAGCTCAACCTCCGGGGAGTTTGTTTGGCAGAGATATAGAACACACTTTTCCAAGCCTGTTGGAAGGCATTTGCAGTTTCATTTCGCGTCTAATTTCCCAAACCAAACTGCTTGCAGCTCTAACTCCCTTCTAACTACCACTTCTTCGGTTCAGTGAGATATGCTGGATTCTAAACGGAGAAGCTTCTCTGACGCTTTTTCACAGAGATTTTGAAACTGAAATTTCCAAACCCGTTTCCAACGAAGGCGCCAATGGGCTTCCCCATAGAACTTGCCAACCTGAATTCCTACAGGCTAGATGTGAGAGGCACATTCTGCTGCTTCCTTCCTAAGAGTTAAGCTTGCTTCTGATAGCTCAACCTCCGGGGAGTCTGTTTGGCAGAGATATAGAACACACTTTTCCAAGCCTGTTGGAAGGCCTTTGCAGTGTCATTTCGCATCTAATTTCCCAAACCAAACTGCTTGCAGCTCTAACTCCCTTCTAACTACCACTTCTTCGGTTCAGTGAGATATGCTGGATTCTAAACGGAGAAGCTTCTCTGACGCTTTTTCACAGAGATTTTGAAACTGAAATCTCCCACGGCGTTTCCACCATAGGCAGCAATGGGCTTCCCCATAGAACTTGCCAACCTGAATTCCTAAAGGCTAGATGTGAGAGGCACATTCTGCTGCTTCCTCCCTTAGAGTTAAACTTGCTTCTGAAAGCTCAACCTCCGGGGAGTTTGTTTGGCAGAGATATAGAACACACTTTTCCAAGCCTGTTGGAAGGCATTTGCAGTTTCATTTCGCGTCTAATTTCCCAAACCAAACTGCTTGCAGCTCTAACTCCCTTGTAACTACCACTTCTTCGGTTCAGTGAGATAAGCTGGATTCTAAACGGAGAAGCTTCTCTGACGCTTTTTCACAGGGATTTTGAAACTGAAATTTCCAAACCCGTTTCCAACGAAGGCGCCAATGGGCTTCCCCATAGAACTTGCCAACCTGAATTCCTACAGGCTAGATGTGAGAGGCAC
The DNA here is from genome assembly GCF_027409185.1 of Cynocephalus volans. NCBI lineage: Eukaryota > Metazoa > Chordata > Mammalia > Dermoptera > Cynocephalidae > Cynocephalus > Cynocephalus volans. The sequence continues at coordinate 1,435,896 of NW_026902469.1, read as the reverse complement.
ATTCTGCTACTTCCTCCCTTAGAGTTAAACTAGCTTCTGAAAGCTCAAACTCCGGGGAGTTTGTCTGGCAGAGATATAGAACACACTTTTCCAAGCCTGTTGGAAGGCATTTGCAGTTTCATTTCGCGTCTAATTTCCCAAACCAAACTGCTTGCAGCTCTAACTGCCTTCTAACTACCACTTCTTCGGTTCAGTGAGATATGCTGGATTCTAAACGGAGAAGCTTCTCTGACGCTTTTTCACAGAGATTTTGAAACTGAAATCTCCCATGCTGTTTCCACCATAGGCAGCAATGGGCTTCCCCATAGAACTTGCCAAACTGAATTCCTACAGGCTAGATGTGAGAGGCACATTCTGCTGCTTCCTCCCTTAGAGTTAAACTAGCTTCTGAAAGCTCAACCTCCAGGGAGTCTCTTTGGCAGAGATATAGAACACACTTTTCCAAGCCTGTTGGAAGGCATTTGCAGTTTCATTTCGCGTCTAATTTCCCAAACCAAACTGCTTGCAGCTCTAACTGCCTTCTAACTACCACTTCTTCGGTTCAGTGAGATATGCTGGATTCTAAACGGAGAAGCTTCTCTGACGCTTTTTCACAGAGATTTTGAAACTGAAATCTCCCATGCCGTTTCCACCATAGGCAGCAATGGGCTTCCCCATAGAACTTGCCAACCTGAATTCCTACAGGCTAGATGTGAAAGGCACATTCTGCTGCTTCCTCCCTAAGAGTTAAGCTTGCTTCTGAAAGCTCAACCTCCGGGGAGTCTATTTGGCAGAGATATAGAACACACTTTTCCAAGCCTGTTGGAAGGCCTTTGCAGTGTCATTTCGCATCTAATTTCCCAAACCAAGCTGCTTGCAGCTCTAACTCCCTTCTAACTACCACTTCTTCGGTTCAGTGAGATATGCTGGATTCTAAACGGAGAAGCTTCTCTGACGCTTTTTCACAGAGATTTTGAAACTGAAATTTCCAAACCCGTTTCCAACGAAGGCGCCAATGGGCTTCCCCATAGAACTTGCCAACCTGAATTCCTACAGGCTAGATGTGAGAGGCACATTCTGCTGCTTCCTCCATTAGAGTTAAACTAGCTTCTGAAAGCTCAACCTCCCGGGAGTTTGTTTGGCAGAGATATAGAACACACTTTTCCAAGCCTGTTGGAAGGCATTTGCAGTTTCATTTCGCGTCTAATTTCCCAAACCAAACTGCTTGCAGCTCTAACTCCCTTCTAACTACCACTTCTTCGGTTCAGTGAGATATGCTGGATTCTAAACGGAGAAGCTTCTCTGACGCTTTTTCACAGAGATTTTGAAACTGAAATCTCCCATGCCGTTTCCACCATAGGCAGCAATGGGCTTCCCCATAGAACTTGCCAACCTGAATTCCTACAGGCTAGATGTGAGAGGCACATTCTGTTGCTTCCTCCCTAAGAGTTAAGCTTGCTTCTGAAAGCTCAACCTCCGGGGAGTCTGTTTGGGAGAGATATAGAACACACTTTTCCAACCCTGTTGGACGGCCTTTGCAGTGTCATTTCGCATCTAATTTCCCAAACCAAACTGCTTGCAGCTCTAACTCCCTTCTAACTACCACTTCTTCGGTTCAGTGAGATATGCTGAATTCTAAACAGAGAAGCTTCCCTGACGCTTTTTCACAGAGATTTTGAAACTGAAATCTCCCATGCTGTTTCCACCATAGGCAGCAATGGGCTTCCCCATAGAACTTGCCAACCTGAATTCCTACAGGCTAGATGTGAGAGGCACATTCTGCTGCTTCCTCCCTTAGAGTTAAACTAGCTTCTGAAAGCTCAACCTCCAGGGAGTCTGTTTGGCAGAGATATAGAACACACTTTTCCAAGCCTGTTGGAAGGCATTTGCAGTTTCATTTCGCGTCTAATTTCCCAAACCAAACTGCTTGCAGCTCTAACTGCCTTCTAACTACCACTTCTTCGGTTCAGTGAGATATGCTGGATTCTAAACGGAGAAGCTTCTCTGACGCTTTTTCACAGAGATTTTGAAACTGAAATCTCCCATGCCGTTTCCACCATAGGCAGCAATGGGCTTCCCCATAGAACTTGCTAACCTGAATTCCTACAGGCTAGATGTGAGAGGCACATTCTGCTGCTTCCTCCCTTAGAGTTAAACTTGCTTCTGAAAGCTCAACCTCCGGGGAGTTTGTTTGGCAGAGATATAGAACACACTTTTCCAAGCCTGTTGGAAGGCATTTGCAGTTTCATTTCGTGTCTAATTTCCCAAACCAAACTGCTTGCAGCTCTAACTCCCTTCTAACTACCACTTCTTCGGTTCAGTGAGATATGCTGGATTCTAAACGGAGAAGCTTCTCTGACGCTTTTTCACAGAGATTTTGAAACTGAAATTTCCAAACCCGTTTCCAACGAAGGCGCCAATGGGCTTCCCCTTAGAACTTGCCAACCAGAATTCCTACAGGCTAGATGTGAGAGGCACATTCTGCTGCTTCCTCCCTTAGAGTTAAACTTGCTTCTGAAAGCTCAACCTCCGGGGAGTTTGTTTGGCAGAGATATAGAACACACTTTTCCAAGCCTGTTGGAAGGCATTTGCAGTTTCATTTCGCGTCTAATTTCCCAAACCAAACTGCTTGCAGCTCTAACTCCCTTCTAACTACCACTTCTTCGGTTCAGTGAGATATGCTGGATTCTAAACGGAGAAGCTTCTCTGACGCTTTTTCACAGAGATTTTGAAACTGAAATTTCCAAACCCGTTTCCAACGAAGGCGCCAATGGGCTTCCCCATAGAACTTGCCAACCTGAATTCCTACAGGCTAGATGTGAGAGGCACATTCTGCTGCTTCCTTCCTAAGAGTTAAGCTTGCTTCTGATAGCTCAACCTCCGGGGAGTCTGTTTGGCAGAGATATAGAACACACTTTTCCAAGCCTGTTGGAAGGCCTTTGCAGTGTCATTTCGCATCTAATTTCCCAAACCAAACTGCTTGCAGCTCTAACTCCCTTCTAACTACCACTTCTTCGGTTCAGTGAGATATGCTGGATTCTAAACGGAGAAGCTTCTCTGACGCTTTTTCACAGAGATTTTGAAACTGAAATCTCCCACGCCGTTTCCACCATAGGCAGCAATGGGCTTCCCCATAGAACTTGCCAACCTGAATTCCTAAAGGCTAGATGTGAGAGGCACATTCTGCTGCTTCCTCCCTTAGAGTTAAACTTGCTTCTGAAAGCTCAACCTCCGGGGAGTTTGTTTGGCAGAGATATAGAACACACTTTTCCAAGCCTGTTGGAAGGCATTTGCAGTTTCATTTCGCGTCTAATTTCCCAAACCAAACTGCTTGCAGCTCTAACTCCCTTGTAACTACCACTTCTTCGGTTCAGTGAGATAAGCTGGATTCTAAACGGAGAAGCTTCTCTGACGCTTTTTCACAGGGATTTTGAAACTGAAATTTCCAAACCCGTTTCCAACGAAGGCGCCAATGGGCTTCCCCATAGAACTTGCCAACCTGAATTCCTACAGGCTAGATGTGAGAGGCACATTCTGCTACTTCCTCCCTTAGAGTTAAACTAGCTTCTGAAAGCTCAAACTCCGGGGAGTTTGTCTGGCAGAGATATAGAACACACTTTTCCAAGCCTGTTGGAAGGCATTTGCAGTTTCATTTCGCGTCTAATTTCCCAAACCAAACTGCTTGCAGCTCTAACTGCCTTCTAACTACCACTTCTTCGGTTCAGTGAGATATGCTGGATTCTAAACGGAGAAGCTTCTCTGACGCTTTTTCACAGAGATTTTGAAACTGAAATCTCCCATGCTGTTTCCACCATAGGCAGCAATGGGCTTCCCCATAGAACTTGCCAAACTGAATTCCTACAGGCTAGATGTGAGAGGCACATTCTGCTGCTTCCTCCCTTAGAGTTAAACTAGCTTCTGAAAGCTCAACCTCCAGGGAGTCTCTTTGGCAGAGATATAGAACACACTTTTCCAAGCCTGTTGGAAGGCATTTGCAGTTTCATTTCGCGTCTAATTTCCCAAACCAAACTGCTTGCAGCTCTAACTGCCTTCTAACTACCACTTCTTCGGTTCAGTGAGATATGCTGGATTCTAAACGGAGAAGCTTCTCTGACGCTTTTTCACAGAGATTTTGAAACTGAAATCTCCCATGCCGTTTCCACCATAGGCAGCAATGGGCTTCCCCATAGAACTTGCCAACCTGAATTCCTACAGGCTAGATGTGAAAGGCACATTCTGCTGCTTCCTCCCTAAGAGTTAAGCTTGCTTCTGAAAGCTCAACCTCCGGGGAGTCTATTTGGCAGAGATATAGAACACACTTTTCCAAGCCTGTTGGAAGGCCTTTGCAGTGTCATTTCGCATCTAATTTCCCAAACCAAGCTGCTTGCAGCTCTAACTCCCTTCTAACTACCACTTCTTCGGTTCAGTGAGATATGCTGGATTCTAAACGGAGAAGCTTCTCTGACGCTTTTTCACAGAGATTTTGAAACTGAAATTTCCAAACCCGTTTCCAACGAAGGCGCCAATGGGCTTCCCCATAGAACTTGCCAACCTGAATTCCTACAGGCTAGATGTGAGAGGCACATTCTGCTGCTTCCTCCATTAGAGTTAAACTAGCTTCTGAAAGCTCAACCTCCCGGGAGTTTGTTTGGCAGAGATATAGAACACACTTTTCCAAGCCTGTTGGAAGGCATTTGCAGTTTCATTTCGCGTCTAATTTCCCAAACCAAACTGCTTGCAGCTCTAACTCCCTTCTAACTACCACTTCTTCGGTTCAGTGAGATATGCTGGATTCTAAACGGAGAAGCTTCTCTGACGCTTTTTCACAGAGATTTTGAAACTGAAATCTCCCATGCCGTTTCCACCATAGGCAGCAATGGGCTTCCCCATAGAACTTGCCAACCTGAATTCCTACAGGCTAGATGTGAGAGGCACATTCTGTTGCTTCCTCCCTAAGAGTTAAGCTTGCTTCTGAAAGCTCAACCTCCGGGGAGTCTGTTTGGGAGAGATATAGAACACACTTTTCCAACCCTGTTGGACGGCCTTTGCAGTGTCATTTCGCATCTAATTTCCCAAACCAAACTGCTTGCAGCTCTAACTCCCTTCTAACTACCACTTCTTCGGTTCAGTGAGATATGCTGGATTCTAAACGGAGAAGCTTCTCTGACGCTTTTTCACAGAGATTTTGAAACTGAAATCTCCCATGCCGTTTCCACCATAGGCAGCAATGGGCTTCCCCATAGAACTTGCCAACCTGAATTCCTAAAGGCTAGATGTGAGAGGCACATTCTGCTGCTTCCTCCCTTAGAGTTAAACTTGCTTCTGAAAGCTCAACCTCCGGGGAGTTTGTTTTGCAGAGATATAGAACACACTTTTCCAAGCCTGTTGGAAGGCATTTGCAGTTTCATTTCGCATCTAATTTCCCAAACCAAACTGCTTGCAGCTCTAACTCCCTTCTAACTAACACTTCTTCGGTTCAGTGAGATAAGCTGGATTCTAAACGGAGAAGCTTCTCTGACGCTTTTTCACAGAGATTTTGAAACTGAAATTTCCAAACCCGTTTCCAACGAAGGCGCCAATGGGCTTCCCCATAGAACTTGCCAACCTGAATTCCTACAGGCTAGATGTGAGAGGCACATTCTGCTGCTTCCTCCCTTAGAGTTAAACTAGCTTCTGAAAGCTCAACCTCCGGGGAGTTTGTTTGGCAGAGATATAGAACACACTTTTCCAAGCCTGTTGGAAGGCATTTGCAGTTTCATTTCGCGTCTAATTTCCCAAAGCAAACTGCTTGCAGCTCTAACTCCCTTCTAACTACCACTTCTTCGGTTCAGTGAGATATGCTGGATTCTAAACGGAGAAGCTTCTCTGACGCTTTTTCACAGAGATTTTGAAACTGAAATCTCCCATGCCGTTTCCACCATAGGCAGCAATGGGCTTCCCCATAGAACTTGCCAACCTGAATTCCTACAGGCTAGATGTGAGAGGCACATTCTGCTGCTTCCTCCCTTAGAGTTAAACTTGCTTCTGAAAGCTCAACCTCCGGGGAGTTTGTTTGGCAGAGATATAGAACACACTTTTCCAAGCCTGTTGGAAGGCATTTGCAGTTTCATTTCGTGTCTAATTTCCCAAACCAAACTGCTTGCAGCTCTAACTCCCTTCTAACTACCACTTCTTCGGTTCAGTGAGATATGCTGGATTCTAAACGGAGAAGCTTCTCTGACGCTTTTTCACAGAGATTTTGAAACTGAAATTTCCAAACCCGTTTCCAACGAAGGCGCCAATGGGCTTCCCCATAGAACTTGCCAACCTGAATTCCTACAGGCTAGATGTGAGAGGCACATTCTGCTGCTTCCTCCCTTAGAGTTAAACTAGCTTCTGAAAGCTCAACCTCCAGGGAGTCTGTTTGGCAGAGATATAGAACACACTTTTCCAAGCCTGTTGGAAGGCCTTTGCAGTGTCATTTCGCATCTAATTTCCCAAACCAAACTGCTTGCAGCTCTAACTCCCTTCTAACTACCACTTCTTCGGTTCAGTGAGATATGCTGGATTCTAAACGGAGAAGCTTCTCTGACGCTTTTTCACAGAGATTTTGAAACTGAAATCTCCCATGCCGTTTCCACCATAGGCAGCAATGGGCTTCCCCATAGAACTTGCCAACCTGAATTCCTAAAGGGTAGATGTGAGAGGCACATTCTGCTGCTTCCTCCCTTAGAGTTAAACTTGCTTCTGAAAGCTCAACCTCCGGGGAGTTTGTTTGGCAGAGATATAGAACACACTTTTCCAAGCCTGTTGGAAGGCATTTGCAGTTACATTTCGCGTCTAATTTCCCAAACCAAACTGCTTGCAGCTCTAACTGCCTTCTAACTACCACTTCTTCGGTTCAGTGAGATATGCTGGATTCTAAACGGAGAAGCTTCTCTGACGCTTTTTCACAGAGATTTTGAAACTGAAATCTCCCATGCCGTTTCCACCATAGGCAGCAATGGGCTTCCCCATAGAACTTGCCAACCTGAATTCCTACAGGCTAGATGTGAGAGGCACATTCTGCTGCTTCCTCCCTTAGAGTTAAACTTGCTTCTGAAAGCTCAACCTCCGGGGAGTTTGTTTGGCAGAGATATAGAACACACTTTTCCAAGCCTGTTGGAAGGCATTTGCAGTTTCATTTCGCGTCTAATTTCCCAAACCAAACTGCTTGCAGCTCTAACTCCCTTCTAACTACCACTTCTTCGGTTCAGTGAGATATGCTGGATTCTAAAAGGAGAAGCTTCTCTGACGCTTTTTCACAGAGATTTTGAAACTGAAATTTCCAAACCCGTTTCCAACGAAGGCGCCAATGGGCTTCCCCATAGAACTTGCCAACCTGAATTCCTACAGGCTAGATGTGAGAGGCACATTCTGCTGCTTCCTCCCTTAGAGTTAAACTAGCTTCTGAAAGCTCAACCTCCGGGGAGTTTGTTTGGCAGAGATATAGAACACACTTTTCCAAGTCTGTTGGAAGGCATTTGCAGTTTCATTTCGCGTCTAATTTCCCAAACCAAACTGCTTGCAACTCTAACTCCCTTCTAACTACCACTTCTTCGGTTCAGTGAGATATGCTGGATTCTAAACGGAGAAGCTTCTCTGACGCTTTTTCACAGAGATTTTGAAACTGAAAACTCCCATGCCGTTTCCACCATAGGCAGCAATGGGCTTCCCCATTGAACTTGCCAACCTGAATTCCTACAGGCTAGATGTGAGAGGCACATTCTGCTGCTTCCTCCCTTGGAGTTAAACTTGCTTCTGAAAGCTCAACCTCCGGGGAGTTTGTTTGGCAGAGATATAGAACACACATTTCCAAGCCTGTTGGAAGGCATTTGCAGTTTCATTTCGCGTCTAATTTCCCAAACCAAACTGCTTGCAGCTCTAACTCCCTTCTAACTACCACTTCTTCGGTTCAGTGAGATAAGCTGGATTCTAAACGGAGAAGCTTCTCTGACGCTTTTTCACAGAGATTTTGAAACTGAAATTTCCAAACCCGTTTCCAACGAAGGCGCCAATGGGCTTCCCCATAGAACTTGCCAACCTGAATTCCTACAGGCTAGATGTGAGAGGCACATTCTGCTGCTTCCTCCCTTAGAGTTAAACTAGCTTCTGAAAGCTCAACCTCCGGGGAGTTTGTTTGGCAGAGATATAGAACACACTTTTCCAAGACTGTTGGAAGGCATTTGCAGTTTCATTTCGCGTCTAATTTCCCAAACCAAACTGCTTGCAGCTCTAACTCCCTTCTAACTACCACTTCTTCGGTTCAGTGAGATATGCTGAATTCTAAACAGAGAAGCTTCCCTGACGCTTTTTCACAGAGATTTTGAAACTGAAATCTCCCATGCTGTTTCCACCATAGGCAGCAATGGGCTTCCCCATAGAACTTGCCAACCTGAATTCCTACAGGCTAGATGTGAGAGGCACATTCTGCTGCTTCCTCCCTTAGAGTTAAACTAGCTTCTGAAAGCTCAACCTCCAGGGAGTCTGTTTGGCAGAGATATAGAACACCCTTTTCCAAGCCTGTTGGAAGGCATTTGCAGTTTCATTTCGCGTCTAATTTCCCAAACCAAACTGCTTGCAGCTCTAACTGCCTTCTAACTACCACTTCTTCGGTTCAGTGAGATATGCTGGATTCTAAACGGAGAAGCTTCTCTGACGCTTTTTCACAGAGATTTTGAAACTGAAATCTCCCATGCCGTTTCCACCATAGGCAGCAATGGGATTCCCCATAGAACTTGCTAACCTGCATTCCTACAGGCTAGATGTGAGAGGCACATTCTGCTGCTTCCTCCCTTAGAGTTAAACTTGCTTCTGAAAGCTCAACCTCCGGGGAGTTTGTTTGGCAGAGATATAGAACACACTTTTCCAAGCCTGTTGGAAGGCATTTGCAGTTTCATTTCGTGTCTAATTTCCCAAACCAAACTGCTTGCAGCTCTAACTCCCTTCTAACTACCACTTCTTCGGTTCAGTGAGATATGCTGGATTCTAAACGGAGAAGCTTCTCTGACGCTTTTTCACAGAGATTTTGAAACTGAAATTTCCAAACCCGTTTCCAACGAAGGCGCCAATGGGCTTCCCCTTAGAACTTGCCAACCAGAATTCCTACAGGCTAGATGTGAGAGGCACATTCTGCTGCTTCCTCCCTTAGAGTTAAACTTGCTTCTGAAAGCTCAACCTCCGGGGAGTTTGTTTGGCAGAGATATAGAACACACTTTTCCAAGCCTGTTGGAAGGCATTTGCAGTTTCATTTCGCGTCTAATTTCCCAAACCAAACTGCTTGCAGCTCTAACTCCCTTCTAACTACCACTTCTTCGGTTCAGTGAGATATGCTGGATTCTAAACGGAGAAGCTTCTCTGACGCTTTTTCACAGAGATTTTGAAACTGAAATTTCCAAACCCGTTTCCAACGAAGGCGCCAATGGGCTTCCCCATAGAACTTGCCAACCTGAATTCCTACAGGCTAGATGTGAGAGGCACATTCTGCTGCTTCCTTCCTAAGAGTTAAGCTTGCTTCTGATAGCTCAACCTCCGGGGAGTCTGTTTGGCAGAGATATAGAACACACTTTTCCAAGCCTGTTGGAAGGCCTTTGCAGTGTCATTTCGCATCTAATTTCCCAAACCAAACTGCTTGCAGCTCTAACTCCCTTCTAACTACCACTTCTTCGGTTCAGTGAGATATGCTGGATTCTAAACGGAGAAGCTTCTCTGACGCTTTTTCACAGAGATTTTGAAACTGAAATTTCCAAACCCGTTTCCAACGAAGGCGCCAATGGGCTTCCCCATAGAACTTGCCAACCTGAATTCCTACAGGCTAGATGTGAGAGGCACATTCTGCTGCTTCCTCCCTTAGAGTTAAACTAGCTTCTGAAAGCTCAACCTCCGGGGAGTTTGTTTGGCGGAGATATAGAACACACTTTTCCAAGCCTGTTGGGAGGCATTTGCAGTTTCATTTCGCGTCTAATTTCCCAAACCAAACTGCTTGCAGCTCTAACTCCCTTCTAACTACCACTTCTTCGGTTCAGTGAGATAAGCTGGATTCTAAACGGAGAAGCTTCTCTGACGCTTTTTCACAGAGATTTTGAAACTGAAATCTCCCATGCCGTTTCCACCATAGGCAGCAATGGGCTTCCCCATAGAACTTGCCAACCAGAATTCCTACAGGCTAGATGTGAGAGGCACATTCTGCTGCTTCCTCCCTTAGAGTTAAACTTGCTTCTGAAAGCTCAACCTCCGGGGAGTTTGTTTGGCAGAGATATAGAACACACTTTTCCAAGCCTGTTGGAAGGCATTTGCAGTTTCATTTCGCGTCTAATTTCCCAAACCAAACTGCTTGCAGCTCTAACTCCCTTCTAACTACCACTTCTTCGGTTCAGTGAGATATGCTGGATTCTAAACGGAGAAGCTTCTCTGACGCTTTTTCACAGAGATTTTGAAACTGAAATTTCCAAACCCGTTTCCAACGAAGGCGCCAATGGGCTTCCCCATAGAACTTGCCAACCTGAATTCCTACAGGCTAGATGTGAGAGGCACATTCTGCTGCTTCCTCCCTTAGAGTTAAACTAGCTTCTGAAAGCTCAACCTCCGGCGAGTTTGTTTGGCAGAGATATAGAACACACTTTTCCAAGCCTGTTGGAAGGCATTTGCAGTTTCATTTCGCATCTAATTTCCCAAACCAAACTGCTTGCAGCTCTAACTGCCTTCTAACTACCACTTCTTCGGTTCAGTGAGATATGCTGGATTCTAAACGGAGAAGCTTCTCTGACGCTTTTTCACAGAGATTTTGAAACTGAAATCTCCCATGCTGTTTCCACCATAGGCAGCAATGGGCTTCCCCATAGAACTTGCCAACCTGAATTCCTACAGGCTAGATGTGAGAGGCACATTCTGCTGCTTCCTCCCTTAGAGTTAAACTTGCTTCTGAAAGCTCAACCTCCGGGGAGTTTGTTTGGCAGAGATATAGAACACACTTTTCCAAGCCTGTTGGAAGGCATTTGCAGTTTCATTTCGCGTCTAATTTCCCAAACCAAACTGCTTGCAGCTCTAACTCCCTTCTAACTACCACTTCTTCGGTTCAGTGAGATATGCTGGATTCTAAACGGAGAAGCTTCTCTGACGCTTTTTCACAGAGATTTTGAAACTGAAATCTCCCACGCCGTTTCCACCATAGGCAGCAATGGGCTTCCCCATAGAACTTGCCAACCTGAATTCCTACAGGCTAGATGTGAGAGGCACATTCTGTTGCTTCCTCCCTTAGAGTTAAACTAGCTTCTGAAAGCTCAACCTCCGGGGAGTTTGTTTGGCGGAGATATAGAACACACTTTTCCAAGCCTGTTGGAAGGCATTTGCAGTTTCATTTCGCGTCTAATTTCCCAAACCAAACTGCTTGCAGCTCTAACTCCCTTCTAACTACCACTTCTTCGGTTCAGTGAGATATGCTGAATTCTAAACAGAGAAGCTTCCCTGACGCTTTTTCACAGAGATTTTGAAACTGAAATCTCCCATGCTGTTTCCACCATAGGCAGCAATGGGCTTCCCCATAGAACTTGCCAACCTGAATTCCTACAGGCTAGATGTGAGAGGCACATTCTGCTGCTTCCTCCCTTAGAGTTAAACTAGCTTCTGAAAGCTCAACCTCCAGGGAGTCTGTTTGGCAGAGATATAGAACACACTTTTCCAAGCCTGTTGGAAGGCATTTGCAGTTTCATTTCGCGTCTAATTTCCCAAACCAAACTGCTTGCAGCTCTAACTGCCTTCTAACTACCACTTCTTCGGTTCAGTGAGATATGCTGGATTCTAAACGGAGAAGCTTCTCTGACGCTTTTTCACAGAGATTTTGAAACTGAAATCTCCCATGCCGTTTCCACCATAGGCAGCAATGGGCTTCCCCATAGAACTTGCTAACCTGAATTCCTACAGGCTAGATGTGAGAGGCACATTCTGCTGCTTCCTCCCTTAGAGTTAAACTTGCTTCTGAAAGCTCAACCTCCGGGGAGTTTGTTTGGCAGAGATATAGAACACACTTTTCCAAGCCTGTTGGAAGGCATTTGCAGTTTCATTTCGTGTCTAATTTCCCAAACCAAACTGCTTGCAGCTCTAACTCCCTTCTAACTACCACTTCTTCGGTTCAGTGAGATATGCTGGATTCTAAACGGAGAAGCTTCTCTGACGCTTTTTCACAGAGATTTTGAAACTGAAATTTCCAAACCCGTTTCCAACGAAGGCGCCAATGGGCTTCCCCTTAGAACTTGCCAACCAGAATTCCTACAGGCTAGATGTGAGAGGCACATTCTGCTGCTTCCTCCCTTAGAGTTAAACTTGCTTCTGAAAGCTCAACCTCCGGGGAGTTTGTTTGGCAGAGATATAGAACACACTTTTCCAAGCCTGTTGGAAGGCATTTGCAGTTTCATTTCGCGTCTAATTTCCCAAACCAAACTGCTTGCAGCTCTAACTCCCTTCTAACTACCACTTCTTCGGTTCAGTGAGATATGCTGGATTCTAAACGGAGAAGCTTCTCTGACGCTTTTTCACAGAGATTTTGAAACTGAAATTTCCAAACCCGTTTCCAACGAAGGCGCCAATGGGCTTCCCCATAGAACTTGCCAACCTGAATTCCTACAGGCTAGATGTGAGAGGCACATTCTGCTGCTTCCTTCCTAAGAGTTAAGCTTGCTTCTGATAGCTCAACCTCCGGGGAGTCTGTTTGGCAGAGATATAGAACACACTTTTCCAAGCCTGTTGGAAGGCCTTTGCAGTGTCATTTCGCATCTAATTTCCCAAACCAAACTGCTTGCAGCTCTAACTCCCTTCTAACTACCACTTCTTCGGTTCAGTGAGATATGCTGGATTCTAAACGGAGAAGCTTCTCTGACGCTTTTTCACAGAGATTTTGAAACTGAAATCTCCCACGCCGTTTCCACCATAGGCAGCAATGGGCTTCCCCATAGAACTTGCCAACCTGAATTCCTAAAGGCTAGATGTGAGAGGCACATTCTGCTGCTTCCTCCCTTAGAGTTAAACTTGCTTCTGAAAGCTCAACCTCCGGGGAGTTTGTTTGGCAGAGATATAGAACACACTTTTCCAAGCCTGTTGGAAGGCATTTGCAGTTTCATTTCGCGTCTAATTTCCCAAACCAAACTGCTTGCAGCTCTAACTCCCTTGTAACTACCACTTCTTCGGTTCAGTGAGATAAGCTGGATTCTAAACGGAGAAGCTTCTCTGACGCTTTTTCACAGGGATTTTGAAACTGAAATTTCCAAACCCGTTTCCAACGAAGGCGCCAATGGGCTTCCCCATAGAACTTGCCAACCTGAATTCCTACAGGCTAGATGTGAGAGGCACATTCTGCTACTTCCTCCCTTAGAGTTAAACTAGCTTCTGAAAGCTCAAACTCCGGGGAGTTTGTCTGGCAGAGATATAGAACACACTTTTCCAAGCCTGTTGGAAGGCATTTGCAGTTTCATTTCGCGTCTAATTTCCCAAACCAAACTGCTTGCAGCTCTAACTGCCTTCTAACTACCACTTCTTCGGTTCAGTGAGATATGCTGGATTCTAAACGGAGAAGCTTCTCTGACGCTTTTTCACAGAGATTTTGAAACTGAAATCTCCCATGCTGTTTCCACCATAGGCAGCAATGGGCTTCCCCATAGAACTTGCCAAACTGAATTCCTACAGGCTAGATGTGAGAGGCACATTCTGCTGCTTCCTCCCTTAGAGTTAAACTAGCTTCTGAAAGCTCAACCTCCAGGGAGTCTCTTTGGCAGAGATATAGAACACACTTTTCCAAGCCTGTTGGAAGGCATTTGCAGTTTCATTTCGCGTCTAATTTCCCAAACCAAACTGCTTGCAGCTCTAACTGCCTTCTAACTACCACTTCTTCGGTTCAGTGAGATATGCTGGATTCTAAACGGAGAAGCTTCTCTGACGCTTTTTCACAGAGATTTTGAAACTGAAATCTCCCATGCCGTTTCCACCATAGGCAGCAATGGGCTTCCCCATAGAACTTGCCAACCTGAATTCCTACAGGCTAGATGTGAAAGGCACATTCTGCTGCTTCCTCCCTAAGAGTTAAGCTTGCTTCTGAAAGCTCAACCTCCGGGGAGTCTATTTGGCAGAGATATAGAACACACTTTTCCAAGCCTGTTGGAAGGCCTTTGCAGTGTCATTTCGCATCTAATTTCCCAAACCAAGCTGCTTGCAGCTCTAACTCCCTTCTAACTACCACTTCTTCGGTTCAGTGAGATATGCTGGATTCTAAACGGAGAAGCTTCTCTGACGCTTTTTCACAGAGATTTTGAAACTGAAATTTCCAAACCCGTTTCCAACGAAGGCGCCAATGGGCTTCCCCATAGAACTTGCCAACCTGAATTCCTACAGGCTAGATGTGAGAGGCACATTCTGCTGCTTCCTCCATTAGAGTTAAACTAGCTTCTGAAAGCTCAACCTCCCGGGAGTTTGTTTGGCAGAGATATAGAACACACTTTTCCAAGCCTGTTGGAAGGCATTTGCAGTTTCATTTCGCGTCTAATTTCCCAAACCAAACTGCTTGCAGCTCTAACTCCCTTCTAACTACCACTTCTTCGGTTCAGTGAGATATGCTGGATTCTAAACGGAGAAGCTTCTCTGACGCTTTTTCACAGAGATTTTGAAACTGAAATCTCCCACGCCGTTTCCACCATAGGCAGCAATGGGCTTCCCCATAGAACTTGCCAACCTGAATTCCTACAGGCTAGATGTGAGAGGCACATTCTGCTGCTTCCTCCCTTAGAGTTAAACTAGCTTCTGAAAGCTCAACCTCCGGGGAGTTTGTTTGGCGGAGATATAGAACACACTTTTCCAAGCCTGTTGGAAGGCATTTGCAGTTTCATTTCGCGTCTAATTTCCCAAACCAAACTGCTTGCAGCTCTAACTCCCTTCTAACTACCACTTCTTCGGTTCAGTGAGATATGCTGAATTCTAAACAGAGAAGCTTCCCTGACGCTTTTTCACAGAGATTTTGAAACTGAAATCTCCCATGCTGTTTCCACCATAGGCAGCAATGGGCTTCCCCATAGAACTTGCCAACCTGAATTCCTACAGGCTAGATGTGAGAGGCACATTCTGCTGCTTCCTCCCTTAGAGTTAAACTAGCTTCTGAAAGCTCAACCTCCAGGGAGTCTGTTTGGCAGAGATATAGAACACACTTTTCCAAGCCTGTTGGAAGGCATTTGCAGTTTCATTTCGCGTCTAATTTCCCAAACCAAACTGCTTGCAGCTCTAACTGCCTTCTAACTACCACTTCTTCGGTTCAGTGAGATATGCTGGATTCTAAACGGAGAAGCTTCTCTGACGCTTTTTCACAGAGATTTTGAAACTGAAATCTCCCATGCCGTTTCCACCATAGGCAGCAATGGGCTTCCCCATAGAACTTGCTAACCTGAATTCCTACAGGCTAGATGTGAGAGGCACATTCTGCTGCTTCCTCCCTTAGAGTTAAACTTGCTTCTGAAAGCTCAACCTCCGGGGAGTTTGTTTGGCAGAGATATAGAACACACTTTTCCAAGCCTGTTGGAAGGCATTTGCAGTTTCATTTCGTGTCTAATTTCCCAAACCAAACTGCTTGCAGCTCTAACTCCCTTCTAACTACCACTTCTTCGGTTCAGTGAGATATGCTGGATTCTAAACGGAGAAGCTTCTCTGACGCTTTTTCACAGAGATTTTGAAACTGAAATTTCCAAACCCGTTTCCAACGAAGGCGCCAATGGGCTTCCCCTTAGAACTTGCCAACCAGAATTCCTACAGGCTAGATGTGAGAGGCACATTCTGCTGCTTCCTCCCTTAGAGTTAAACTTGCTTCTGAAAGCTCAACCTCCGGGGAGTTTGTTTGGCAGAGATATAGAACACACTTTTCCAAGCCTGTTGGAAGGCATTTGCAGTTTCATTTCGCGTCTAATTTCCCAAACCAAACTGCTTGCAGCTCTAACTCCCTTCTAACTACCACTTCTTCGGTTCAGTGAGATATGCTGGATTCTAAACGGAGAAGCTTCTCTGACGCTTTTTCACAGAGATTTTGAAACTGAAATTTCCAAACCCGTTTCCAACGAAGGCGCCAATGGGCTTCCCCATAGAACTTGCCAACCTGAATTCCTACAGGCTAGATGTGAGAGGCACATTCTGCTGCTTCCTTCCTAAGAGTTAAGCTTGCTTCTGATAGCTCAACCTCCGGGGAGTCTGTTTGGCAGAGATATAGAACACACTTTTCCAAGCCTGTTGGAAGGCCTTTGCAGTGTCATTTCGCATCTAATTTCCCAAACCAAACTGCTTGCAGCTCTAACTCCCTTCTAACTACCACTTCTTCGGTTCAGTGAGATATGCTGGATTCTAAACGGAGAAGCTTCTCTGACGCTTTTTCACAGAGATTTTGAAACTGAAATCTCCCACGCCGTTTCCACCATAGGCAGCAATGGGCTTCCCCATAGAACTTGCCAACCTGAATTCCTAAAGGCTAGATGTGAGAGGCACATTCTGCTGCTTCCTCCCTTAGAGTTAAACTTGCTTCTGAAAGCTCAACCTCCGGGGAGTTTGTTTGGCAGAGATATAGAACACACTTTTCCAAGCCTGTTGGAAGGCATTTGCAGTTTCATTTCGCGTCTAATTTCCCAAACCAAACTGCTTGCAGCTCTAACTCCCTTGTAACTACCACTTCTTCGGTTCAGTGAGATAAGCTGGATTCTAAACGGAGAAGCTTCTCTGACGCTTTTTCACAGGGATTTTGAAACTGAAATTTCCAAACCCGTTTCCAACGAAGGCGCCAATGGGCTTCCCCATAGAACTTGCCAACCTGAATTCCTACAGGCTAGATGTGAGAGGCACATTCTGCTACTTCCTCCCTTAGAGTTAAACTAGCTTCTGAAAGCTCAAACTCCGGGGAGTTTGTCTGGCAGAGATATAGAACACACTTTTCCAAGCCTGTTGGAAGGCATTTGCAGTTTCATTTCGCGTCTAATTTCCCAAACCAAACTGCTTGCAGCTCTAACTGCCTTCTAACTACCACTTCTTCGGTTCAGTGAGATATGCTGGATTCTAAACGGAGAAGCTTCTCTGACGCTTTTTCACAGAGATTTTGAAACTGAAATCTCCCATGCTGTTTCCACCATAGGCAGCAATGGGCTTCCCCATAGAACTTGCCAAACTGAATTCCTACAGGCTAGATGTGAGAGGCACATTCTGCTGCTTCCTCCCTTAGAGTTAAACTAGCTTCTGAAAGCTCAACCTCCAGGGAGTCTCTTTGGCAGAGATATAGAACACACTTTTCCAAGCCTGTTGGAAGGCATTTGCAGTTTCATTTCGCGTCTAATTTCCCAAACCAAACTGCTTGCAGCTCTAACTGCCTTCTAACTACCACTTCTTCGGTTCAGTGAGATATGCTGGATTCTAAACGGAGAAGCTTCTCTGACGCTTTTTCACAGAGATTTTGAAACTGAAATCTCCCATGCCGTTTCCACCATAGGCAGCAATGGGCTTCCCCATAGAACTTGCCAACCTGAATTCCTACAGGCTAGATGTGAAAGGCACATTCTGCTGCTTCCTCCCTAAGAGTTAAGCTTGCTTCTGAAAGCTCAACCTCCGGGGAGTCTATTTGGCAGAGATATAGAACACACTTTTCCAAGCCTGTTGGAAGGCCTTTGCAGTGTCATTTCGCATCTAATTTCCCAAACCAAGCTGCTTGCAGCTCTAACTCCCTTCTAACTACCACTTCTTCGGTTCAGTGAGATATGCTGGATTCTAAACGGAGAAGCTTCTCTGACGCTTTTTCACAGAGATTTTGAAACTGAAATTTCCAAACCCGTTTCCAACGAAGGCGCCAATGGGCTTCCCCATAGAACTTGCCAACCTGAATTCCTACAGGCTAGATGTGAGAGGCACATTCTGCTGCTTCCTCCATTAGAGTTAAACTAGCTTCTGAAAGCTCAACCTCCCGGGAGTTTGTTTGGCAGAGATATAGAACACACTTTTCCAAGCCTGTTGGAAGGCATTTGCAGTTTCATTTCGCGTCTAATTTCCCAAACCAAACTGCTTGCAGCTCTAACTCCCTTCTAACTACCACTTCTTCGGTTCAGTGAGATATGCTGGATTCTAAACGGAGAAGCTTCTCTGACGCTTTTTCACAGAGATTTTGAAACTGAAATCTCCCATGCCGTTTCCACCATAGGCAGCAATGGGCTTCCCCATAGAACTTGCCAACCTGAATTCCTACAGGCTAGATGTGAGAGGCACATTCTGTTGCTTCCTCCCTAAGAGTTAAGCTTGCTTCTGAAAGCTCAACCTCCGGGGAGTCTGTTTGGGAGAGATATAGAACACACTTTTCCAACCCTGTTGGACGGCCTTTGCAGTGTCATTTCGCGTCTAATTTCCCAAACCAAACTGCTTGCAGCTCTAACTCCCTTCTAACTACCACTTCTTCGGTTCAGTGAGATATGCTGAATTCTAAACAGAGAAGCTTCCCTGACGCTTTTTCACAGAGATTTTGAAACTGAAATCTCCCATGCTGTTTCCACCATAGGCAGCAATGGGCTTCCCCATAGAACTTGCCAACCTGAATTCCTACAGGCTAGATGTGAGAGGCACATTCTGCTGCTTCCTCCCTTAGAGTTAAACTAGCTTCTGAAAGCTCAACCTCCAGGGAGTCTGTTTGGCAGAGATATAGAACACACTTTTCCAAGCCTGTTGGAAGGCATTTGCAGTTTCATTTCGCGTCTAATTTCCCAAACCAAACTGCTTGCAGCTCTAACTGCCTTCTAACTACCACTTCTTCGGTTCAGTGAGATATGCTGGATTCTAAACGGAGAAGCTTCTCTGACGCTTTTTCACAGAGATTTTGAAACTGAAATCTCCCATGCCGTTTCCACCATAGGCAGCAATGGGCTTCCCCATAGAACTTGCTAACCTGAATTCCTACAGGCTAGATGTGAGAGGCACATTCTGCTGCTTCCTCCCTTAGAGTTAAACTTGCTTCTGAAAGCTCAACCTCCGGGGAGTTTGTTTGGCAGAGATATAGAACACACTTTTCCAAGCCTGTTGGAAGGCATTTGCAGTTTCATTTCGTGTCTAATTTCCCAAACCAAACTGCTTGCAGCTCTAACTCCCTTCTAACTACCACTTCTTCGGTTCAGTGAGATATGCTGGATTCTAAACGGAGAAGCTTCTCTGACGCTTTTTCACAGAGATTTTGAAACTGAAATTTCCAAACCCGTTTCCAACGAAGGCGCCAATGGGCTTCCCCTTAGAACTTGCCAACCAGAATTCCTACAGGCTAGATGTGAGAGGCACATTCTGCTGCTTCCTCCCTTAGAGTTAAACTTGCTTCTGAAAGCTCAACCTCCGGGGAGTTTGTTTGGCAGAGATATAGAACACACTTTTCCAAGCCTGTTGGAAGGCATTTGCAGTTTCATTTCGCGTCTAATTTCCCAAACCAAACTGCTTGCAGCTCTAACTCCCTTCTAACTACCACTTCTTCGGTTCAGTGAGATATGCTGGATTCTAAACGGAGAAGCTTCTCTGACGCTTTTTCACAGAGATTTTGAAACTGAAATTTCCAAACCCGTTTCCAACGAAGGCGCCAATGGGCTTCCCCATAGAACTTGCCAACCTGAATTCCTACAGGCTAGATGTGAGAGGCACATTCTGCTGCTTCCTTCCTAAGAGTTAAGCTTGCTTCTGATAGCTCAACCTCCGGGGAGTCTGTTTGGCAGAGATATAGAACACACTTTTCCAAGCCTGTTGGAAGGCCTTTGCAGTGTCATTTCGCATCTAATTTCCCAAACCAAACTGCTTGCAGCTCTAACTCCCTTCTAACTACCACTTCTTCGGTTCAGTGAGATATGCTGGATTCTAAACGGAGAAGCTTCTCTGACGCTTTTTCACAGAGATTTTGAAACTGAAATCTCCCACGCCGTTTCCACCATAGGCAGCAATGGGCTTCCCCATAGAACTTGCCAACCTGAATTCCTAAAGGCTAGATGTGAGAGGCACATTCTGCTGCTTCCTCCCTTAGAGTTAAACTTGCTTCTGAAAGCTCAACCTCCGGGGAGTTTGTTTGGCAGAGATATAGAACACACTTTTCCAAGCCTGTTGGAAGGCATTTGCAGTTTCATTTCGCGTCTAATTTCCCAAACCAAACTGCTTGCAGCTCTAACTCCCTTGTAACTACCACTTCTTCGGTTCAGTGAGATAAGCTGGATTCTAAACGGAGAAGCTTCTCTGACGCTTTTTCACAGGGATTTTGAAACTGAAATTTCCAAACCCGTTTCCAACGAAGGCGCCAATGGGCTTCCCCATAGAACTTGCCAACCTGAATTCCTACAGGCTAGATGTGAGAGGCACATTCTGCTACTTCCTCCCTTAGAGTTAAACTAGCTTCTGAAAGCTCAAACTCCGGGGAGTTTGTCTGGCAGAGATATAGAACACACTTTTCCAAGCCTGTTGGAAGGCATTTGCAGTTTCATTTCGCGTCTAATTTCCCAAACCAAACTGCTTGCAGCTCTAACTGCCTTCTAACTACCACTTCTTCGGTTCAGTGAGATATGCTGGATTCTAAACGGAGAAGCTTCTCTGACGCTTTTTCACAGAGATTTTGAAACTGAAATCTCCCATGCTGTTTCCACCATAGGCAGCAATGGGCTTCCCCATAGAACTTGCCAAACTGAATTCCTACAGGCTAGATGTGAGAGGCACATTCTGCTGCTTCCTCCCTTAGAGTTAAACTAGCTTCTGAAAGCTCAACCTCCAGGGAGTCTCTTTGGCAGAGATATAGAACACACTTTTCCAAGCCTGTTGGAAGGCATTTGCAGTTTCATTTCGCGTCTAATTTCCCAAACCAAACTGCTTGCAGCTCTAACTGCCTTCTAACTACCACTTCTTCGGTTCAGTGAGATATGCTGGATTCTAAACGGAGAAGCTTCTCTGACGCTTTTTCACAGAGATTTTGAAACTGAAATCTCCCATGCCGTTTCCACCATAGGCAGCAATGGGCTTCCCCATAGAACTTGCCAACCTGAATTCCTACAGGCTAGATGTGAAAGGCACATTCTGCTGCTTCCTCCCTAAGAGTTAAGCTTGCTTCTGAAAGCTCAACCTCCGGGGAGTCTATTTGGCAGAGATATAGAACACACTTTTCCAAGCCTGTTGGAAGGCCTTTGCAGTGTCATTTCGCATCTAATTTCCCAAACCAAGCTGCTTGCAGCTCTAACTCCCTTCTAACTACCACTTCTTCGGTTCAGTGAGATATGCTGGATTCTAAACGGAGAAGCTTCTCTGACGCTTTTTCACAGAGATTTTGAAACTGAAATTTCCAAACCCGTTTCCAACGAAGGCGCCAATGGGCTTCCCCATAGAACTTGCCAACCTGAATTCCTACAGGCTAGATGTGAGAGGCACATTCTGCTGCTTCCTCCATTAGAGTTAAACTAGCTTCTGAAAGCTCAACCTCCCGGGAGTTTGTTTGGCAGAGATATAGAACACACTTTTCCAAGCCTGTTGGAAGGCATTTGCAGTTTCATTTCGCGTCTAATTTCCCAAACCAAACTGCTTGCAGCTCTAACTCCCTTCTAACTACCACTTCTTCGGTTCAGTGAGATATGCTGGATTCTAAACGGAGAAGCTTCTCTGACGCTTTTTCACAGAGATTTTGAAACTGAAATCTCCCATGCCGTTTCCACCATAGGCAGCAATGGGCTTCCCCATAGAACTTGCCAACCTGAATTCCTACAGGCTAGATGTGAGAGGCACATTCTGTTGCTTCCTCCCTAAGAGTTAAGCTTGCTTCTGAAAGCTCAACCTCCGGGGAGTCTGTTTGGGAGAGATATAGAACACACATTTCCAACCCTGTTGGACGGCCTTTGCAGTGTCATTTCGCATCTAATTTCCCAAACCAAACTGCTTGCAGCTCTAACTCCCTTCTAACTACCACTTCTTCGGTTCAGTGAGATATGCTGGATTCTAAACGGAGAAGCTTCTCTGACGCTTTTTCACAGAGATTTTGAAACTGAAATCTCCCATGCCGTTTCCACCATAGGCAGCAATGGGCTTCCCCATAGAACTTGCCAACCTGAATTCCTAAAGGCTAGATGTGAGAGGCACATTCTGCTGCTTCCTCCCTTAGAGTTAAACTTGCTTCTGAAAGCTCAACCTCCGGGGAGTTTGTTTTGCAGAGATATAGAACACACTTTTCCAAGCCTGTTGGAAGGCATTTGCAGTTTCATTTCGCATCTAATTTCCCAAACCAAACTGCTTGCAGCTCTAACTCCCTTCTAACTACCACTTCTTCGGTTCAGTGAGATAAGCTGGATTCTAAACGGAGAAGCTTCTCTGACGCTTTTTCACAGAGATTTTGAAACTGAAATTTCCAAACCCGTTTCCAACGAAGGCGCCAATGGGCTTCCCCATAGAACTTGCCAACCTGAATTCCTACAGGCTAGATGTGAGAGGCACATTCTGCTGCTTCCTCCCTTAGAGTTAAACTAGCTTCTGAAAGCTCAACCTCCGGGGAGTTTGTTTGGCAGAGATATAGAACACACTTTTCCAAGCCTGTTGGAAGGCATTTGCAGTTTCATTTCGCGTCTAATTTCCCAAAGCAAACTGCTTGCAGCTCAAACTCCCTTCTAACTACCACTTCTTCGGTTCAGTGAGATATGCTGGATTCTAAACGGAGAAGCTTCTCTGACGCTTTTTCACAGAGATTTTGAAACTGAAATCTCCCATGCCGTTTCCACCATAGGCAGCAATGGGCTTCCCCATAGAACTTGCCAACCTGAATTCCTACAGGCTAGATGTGAGAGGCACATTCTGCTGCTTCCTCCCTTAGAGTTAAACTTGCTTCTGAAAGCTCAACCTCCGGGGAGTTTGTTTGGCAGAGATATAGAACACACTTTTCCAAGCCTGTTGGAAGGCATTTGCAGTTTCATTTCGTGTCTAATTTCCCAAACCAAACTGCTTGCAGCTCTAACTCCCTTCTAACTACCACTTCTTCGGTTCAGTGAGATATGCTGGATTCTAAACGGAGAAGCTTCTCTGACGCTTTTTCACAGAGATTTTGAAACTGAAATTTCCAAACCCGTTTCCAACGAAGGCGCCAATGGGCTTCCCCATAGAACTTGCCAACCTGAATTCCTACAGGCTAGATGTGAGAGGCACATTCTGCTGCTTCCTCCCTTAGAGTTAAACTAGCTTCTGAAAGCTCAACCTCCAGGGAGTCTGTTTGGCAGAGATATAGAACACACTTTTCCAAGCCTGTTGGAAGGCCTTTGCAGTGTCATTTCGCATCTAATTTCCCAAACCAAACTGCTTGCAGCTCTAACTCCCTTCTAACTACCACTTCTTCGGTTCAGTGAGATATGCTGGATTCTAAACGGAGAAGCTTCTCTGACGCTTTTTCACAGAGATTTTGAAACTGAAATCTCCCATGCCGTTTCCACCATAGGCAGCAATGGGCTTCCCCATAGAACTTGCCAACCTGAATTCCTAAAGGGTAGATGTGAGAGGCACATTCTGCTGCTTCCTCCCTTAGAGTTAAACTTGCTTCTGAAAGCTCAACCTCCGGGGAGTTTGTTTGGCAGAGATATAGAACACACTTTTCCAAGCCTGTTGGAAGGCATTTGCA
Organism: Cynocephalus volans; assembly: GCF_027409185.1. Taxonomy (NCBI): domain Eukaryota; kingdom Metazoa; phylum Chordata; class Mammalia; order Dermoptera; family Cynocephalidae; genus Cynocephalus; species Cynocephalus volans. Next base: position 1,412,264 of record NW_026902469.1, on the reverse strand, counting down.
GTTACATTTCGCGTCTAATTTCCCAAACCAAACTGCTTGCAGCTCTAACTGCCTTCTAACTACCACTTCTTCGGTTCAGTGAGATATGCTGGATTCTAAACGGAGAAGCTTCTCTGACGCTTTTTCACAGAGATTTTGAAACTGAAATCTCCCATGCCGTTTCCACCATAGGCAGCAATGGGCTTCCCCATAGAACTTGCCAACCTGAATTCCTACAGGCTAGATGTGAGAGGCACATTCTGCTGCTTCCTCCCTTAGAGTTAAACTTGCTTCTGAAAGCTCAACCTCCGGGGAGTTTGTTTGGCAGAGATATAGAACACACTTTTCCAAGCCTGTTGGAAGGCATTTGCAGTTTCATTTCGCGTCTAATTTCCCAAACCAAACTGCTTGCAGCTCTAACTCCCTTCTAACTACCACTTCTTCGGTTCAGTGAGATATGCTGGATTCTAAAAGGAGAAGCTTCTCTGACGCTTTTTCACAGAGATTTTGAAACTGAAATTTCCAAACCCGTTTCCAACGAAGGCGCCAATGGGCTTCCCCATAGAACTTGCCAACCTGAATTCCTACAGGCTAGATGTGAGAGGCACATTCTGCTGCTTCCTCCCTTAGAGTTAAACTAGCTTCTGAAAGCTCAACCTCCGGGGAGTTTGTTTGGCAGAGATATAGAACACACTTTTCCAAGTCTGTTGGAAGGCATTTGCAGTTTCATTTCGCGTCTAATTTCCCAAACCAAACTGCTTGCAACTCTAACTCCCTTCTAACTACCACTTCTTCGGTTCAGTGAGATATGCTGGATTCTAAACGGAGAAGCTTCTCTGACGCTTTTTCACAGAGATTTTGAAACTGAAAACTCCCATGCCGTTTCCACCATAGGCAGCAATGGGCTTCCCCATTGAACTTGCCAACCTGAATTCCTACAGGCTAGATGTGAGAGGCACATTCTGCTGCTTCCTCCCTTGGAGTTAAACTTGCTTCTGAAAGCTCAACCTCCGGGGAGTTTGTTTGGCAGAGATATAGAACACACATTTCCAAGCCTGTTGGAAGGCATTTGCAGTTTCATTTCGCGTCTAATTTCCCAAACCAAACTGCTTGCAGCTCTAACTCCCTTCTAACTACCACTTCTTCGGTTCAGTGAGATAAGCTGGATTCTAAACGGAGAAGCTTCTCTGACGCTTTTTCACAGAGATTTTGAAACTGAAATTTCCAAACCCGTTTCCAACGAAGGCGCCAATGGGCTTCCCCATAGAACTTGCCAACCTGAATTCCTACAGGCTAGATGTGAGAGGCACATTCTGCTGCTTCCTCCCTTAGAGTTAAACTAGCTTCTGAAAGCTCAACCTCCGGGGAGTTTGTTTGGCAGAGATATAGAACACACTTTTCCAAGACTGTTGGAAGGCATTTGCAGTTTCATTTCGCGTCTAATTTCCCAAACCAAACTGCTTGCAGCTCTAACTCCCTTCTAACTACCACTTCTTCGGTTCAGTGAGATATGCTGAATTCTAAACAGAGAAGCTTCCCTGACGCTTTTTCACAGAGATTTTGAAACTGAAATCTCCCATGCTGTTTCCACCATAGGCAGCAATGGGCTTCCCCATAGAACTTGCCAACCTGAATTCCTACAGGCTAGATGTGAGAGGCACATTCTGCTGCTTCCTCCCTTAGAGTTAAACTAGCTTCTGAAAGCTCAACCTCCAGGGAGTCTGTTTGGCAGAGATATAGAACACCCTTTTCCAAGCCTGTTGGAAGGCATTTGCAGTTTCATTTCGCGTCTAATTTCCCAAACCAAACTGCTTGCAGCTCTAACTGCCTTCTAACTACCACTTCTTCGGTTCAGTGAGATATGCTGGATTCTAAACGGAGAAGCTTCTCTGACGCTTTTTCACAGAGATTTTGAAACTGAAATCTCCCATGCCGTTTCCACCATAGGCAGCAATGGGATTCCCCATAGAACTTGCTAACCTGCATTCCTACAGGCTAGATGTGAGAGGCACATTCTGCTGCTTCCTCCCTTAGAGTTAAACTTGCTTCTGAAAGCTCAACCTCCGGGGAGTTTGTTTGGCAGAGATATAGAACACACTTTTCCAAGCCTGTTGGAAGGCATTTGCAGTTTCATTTCGTGTCTAATTTCCCAAACCAAACTGCTTGCAGCTCTAACTCCCTTCTAACTACCACTTCTTCGGTTCAGTGAGATATGCTGGATTCTAAACGGAGAAGCTTCTCTGACGCTTTTTCACAGAGATTTTGAAACTGAAATTTCCAAACCCGTTTCCAACGAAGGCGCCAATGGGCTTCCCCTTAGAACTTGCCAACCAGAATTCCTACAGGCTAGATGTGAGAGGCACATTCTGCTGCTTCCTCCCTTAGAGTTAAACTTGCTTCTGAAAGCTCAACCTCCGGGGAGTTTGTTTGGCAGAGATATAGAACACACTTTTCCAAGCCTGTTGGAAGGCATTTGCAGTTTCATTTCGCGTCTAATTTCCCAAACCAAACTGCTTGCAGCTCTAACTCCCTTCTAACTACCACTTCTTCGGTTCAGTGAGATATGCTGGATTCTAAACGGAGAAGCTTCTCTGACGCTTTTTCACAGAGATTTTGAAACTGAAATTTCCAAACCCGTTTCCAACGAAGGCGCCAATGGGCTTCCCCATAGAACTTGCCAACCTGAATTCCTACAGGCTAGATGTGAGAGGCACATTCTGCTGCTTCCTTCCTAAGAGTTAAGCTTGCTTCTGATAGCTCAACCTCCGGGGAGTCTGTTTGGCAGAGATATAGAACACACTTTTCCAAGCCTGTTGGAAGGCCTTTGCAGTGTCATTTCGCATCTAATTTCCCAAACCAAACTGCTTGCAGCTCTAACTCCCTTCTAACTACCACTTCTTCGGTTCAGTGAGATATGCTGGATTCTAAACGGAGAAGCTTCTCTGACGCTTTTTCACAGAGATTTTGAAACTGAAATTTCCAAACCCGTTTCCAACGAAGGCGCCAATGGGCTTCCAAATAGAACTTGCCAACCTGAATTCCTACAGGCTAGATGTGAGAGGCACATTCTGCTGCTTCCTCCCTTAGAGTTAAACTAGCTTCTGAAAGCTCAACCTCCGGGGAGTTTGTTTGGCGGAGATATAGAACACACTTTTCCAAGCCTGTTGGAAGGCATTTGCAGTTTCATTTCGCGTCTAATTTCCCAAACCAAACTGCTTGCAGCTCTAACTCCCTTCTAACTACCACTTCTTCGGTTCAGTGAGATATGCTGGATTCTAAACGGAGAAGCTTCTCTGACGCTTTTTCACAGAGATTTTGAAACTGAAATCTCCCATGCCGTTTCCACCATAGGCAGCAATGGGCTTCCCCATAGAACTTGCCAACCAGAATTCCTACAGGCTAGATGTGAGAGGCACATTCTGCTGCTTCCTCCCTTAGAGTTAAACTTGCTTCTGAAAGCTCAACCTCCGGGGAGTTTGTTTGGCAGAGATATAGAACACACTTTTCCAAGCCTGTTGGAAGGCATTTGCAGTTTCATTTCGCGTCTAATTTCCCAAACCAAACTGCTTGCAGCTCTAACTCCCTTCTAACTACCACTTCTTCGGTTCAGTGAGATATGCTGGATTCTAAACGGAGAAGCTTCTCTGACGCTTTTTCACAGAGATTTTGAAACTGAAATTTCCAAACCCGTTTCCAACGAAGGCGCCAATGGGCTTCCCCATAGAACTTGCCAACCTGAATTCCTACAGGCTAGATGTGAGAGGCACATTCTGCTGCTTCCTCCCTTAGAGTTAAACTAGCTTCTGAAAGCTCAACCTCCGGCGAGTTTGTTTGGCAGAGATATAGAACACACTTTTCCAAGCCTGTTGGAAGGCATTTGCAGTTTCATTTCGCATCTAATTTCCCAAACCAAACTGCTTGCAGCTCTAACTGCCTTCTAACTACCACTTCTTCGGTTCAGTGAGATATGCTGGATTCTAAACGGAGAAGCTTCTCTGACGCTTTTTCACAGAGATTTTGAAACTGAAATCTCCCATGCTGTTTCCACCATAGGCAGCAATGGGCTTCCCCATAGAACTTGCCAACCTGAATTCCTACAGGCTAGATGTGAGAGGCACATTCTGCTGCTTCCTCCCTTAGAGTTAAACTTGCTTCTGAAAGCTCAACCTCCGGGGAGTTTATTTGGCAGAGATATAGAACACACTTTTCCAAGCCTGTTGGAAGGCATTTGCAGTTTCATTTCGCGTCTAATTTCCCAAACCAAACTGCTTGCAGCTCTAACTCCCTTCTAACTACCACTTCTTCGGTTCAGTGAGATATGCTGGATTCTAAACGGAGAAGCTTCTCTGACGCTTTTTCACAGAGATTTTGAAACTGAAATCTCCCACGCCGTTTCCACCATAGGCAGCAATGGGCTTCCCCATAGAACTTGCCAACCTGAATTCCTAAAGGCTAGATGTGAGAGGCACATTCTGCTGCTTCCTCCCTTAGAGTTAAACTTGCTTCTGAAAGCTCAACCTCCGGGGAGTTTGTTTGGCAGAGATATAGAACACACTTTTCCAAGCCTGTTGGAAGGCATTTGCAGTTTCATTTCGCTTCTAATTTCCCAAACCAAACTGCTTGCAGCTCTAACTCCCTTGTAACTACCACTTCTTCGGTTCAGTGAGATAAGCTGGATTCTAAACGGAGAAGCTTCTCTGACGCTTTTTCACAGGGATTTTGAAACTGAAATTTCCAAACCCGTTTCCAACGAAGGCGCCAATGGGCTTCCCCATAGAACTTGCCAACCTGAATTCCTACAGGCTAGATGTGAGAGGCACATTCTGCTACTTCCTCCCTTAGAGTTAAACTATCTTCTGAAAGCTCAAACTCCGGGGAGTTTGTCTGGCAGAGATATAGAACACACTTTTCCAAGCCTGTTGGAAGGCATTTGCAGTTTCATTTCGCGTCTAATTTCCCAAACCAAACTGCTTGCAGCTCTAACTGCCTTCTAACTACCACTTCTTCGGTTCAGTGAGATATGCTGGATTCTAAACGGAGAAGCTTCTCTGACGCTTTTTCACAGAGATTTTGAAACTGAAATCTCCCATGCTGTTTCCACCATAGGCAGCAATGGGCTTCCCCATAGAACTTGCCAAACTGAATTCCTACAGGCTAGATGTGAGAGGCACATTCTGCTGCTTCCTCCCTTAGAGTTAAACTAGCTTCTGAAAGCTCAACCTCCAGGGAGTCTCTTTGGCAGAGATATAGAACACACTTTTCCAAGCCTGTTGGAAGGCATTTGCAGTTTCATTTCGCGTCTAATTTCCCAAACCAAACTGCTTGCAGCTCTAACTGCCTTCTAACTACCACTTCTTCGGTTCAGTGAGATATGCTGGATTCTAAACGGAGAAGCTTCTCTGACGCTTTTTCACAGAGATTTTGAAACTGAAATCTCCCATGCCGTTTCCACCATAGGCAGCAATGGGCTTCCCCATAGAACTTGCCAACCTGAATTCCTACAGGCTAGATGTGAAAGGCACATTCTGCTGCTTCCTCCCTAAGAGTTAAGCTTGCTTCGGAAAGCTCAACCTCCGGGGAGTCTATTTGGCAGAGATATAGAACACACTTTTCCAAGCCTGTTGGAAGGCCTTTGCAGTGTCATTTCGCATCTAATTTCCCAAACCAAGCTGCTTGCAGCTCTAACTCCCTTCTAACTACCACTTCTTCGGTTCAGTGAGATATGCTGGATTCTAAACGGAGAAGCTTCTCTGACGCTTTTTCACAGAGATTTTGAAACTGAAATTTCCAAACCCGTTTCCAACGAAGGCGCCAATGGGCTTCCCCATAGAACTTGCCAACCTGAATTCCTACAGGCTAGATGTGAGAGGCACATTCTGCTCCTTCCTCCATTAGAGTTAAACTAGCTTCTGAAAGCTCAACCTCCCGGGAGTTTGTTTGGCAGAGATATAGAACACACTTTTCCAAGCCTGTTGGAAGGCATTTGCAGTTTCATTTCGCGTCTAATTTCCCAAACCAAACTGCTTGCAGCTCTAACTCCCTTCTAACTACCACTTCTTCGGTTCAGTGAGATATGCTGGATTCTAAACGGAGAAGCTTCTCTGACGCTTTTTCACAGAGATTTTGAAACTGAAATCTCCCATGCCGTTTCCACCATAGGCAGCAATGGGCTTCCCCATAGAACTTGCCAACCTGAATTCCTACAGGCTAGATGTGAGAGGCACATTCTGTTGCTTCCTCCCTAAGAGTTAAGCTTGCTTCTGAAAGCTCAACCTCCGGGGAGTCTGTTTGGCAGAGATATAGAACACACTTTTCCAACCCTGTTGGACGGCCTTTGCAGTGTCATTTCGCATCTAATTTCCCAAACCAAACTGCTTGCAGCTCTAACTCCCTTCTAACTACCACTTCTTCGGTTCAGTGAGATATGCTGGATTCTAAACGGAGAAGCTTCTCTGACGCTTTTTCACAGAGATTTTGAAACTGAAATCTCCCATGCCGTTTCCACCATAGGCAGCAATGGGCTTCCCCATAGAACTTGCCAACCTGAATTCCTAAAGGCTAGATGTGAGAGGCACATTCTGCTGCTTCCTCCCTTAGAGTTAAACTTGCTTCTGAAAGCTCAACCTCCGGGGAGTTTGTTTTGCAGAGATATAGAACACACTTTTCCAAGCCTGTTGGAAGGCATTTGCAGTTTCATTTCGCATCTAATTTCCCAAACCAAACTGCTTGCAGCTCTAACTCCCTTCTAACTACCACTTCTTCGGTTCAGTGAGATAAGCTGGATTCTAAACGGAGAAGCTTCTCTGACGCTTTTTCACAGAGATTTTGAAACTGAAATTTCCAAACCCGTTTCCAACGAAGGCGCCAATGGGCTTCCCCATAGAACTTGCCAACCTGAATTCCTACAGGCTAGATGTGAGAGGCACATTCTGCTGCTTCCTCCCTTAGAGTTAAACTAGCTTCTGAAAGCTCAACCTCCGGGGAGTTTGTTTGGCAGAGATATAGAACACACTTTTCCAAGCCTGTTGGAAGGCATTTGCAGTTTCATTTCGCGTCTAATTTCCCAAACCAAACTGCTTGCAGCTCTAACTCCCTTCTAACTACCACTTCTTCGGTTCAGTGAGATATGCTGGATTCTAAACGGAGAAGCTTCTCTGACGCTTTTTCACAGAGATTTTGAAACTGAAATCTCCCATGCCGTTTCCACCATAGGCAGCAATGGGCTTCCCCATAGAACTTGCCAACCTGAATTCCTACAGGCTAGATGTGAGAGGCACATTCTGCTGCTTCCTCCCTTAGAGTTAAACTTGCTTCTGAAAGCTCAACCTCCGGGGAGTTTGTTTGGCAGAGATATAGAACACACTTTTCCAAGCCTGTTGGAAGGCATTTGCAGTTTCATTTCGTGTCTAATTTCCCAAACCAAACTGCTTGCAGCTCTAACTCCCTTCTAACTACCACTTCTTCGGTTCAGTGAGATATGCTGGATTCTAAACGGAGAAGCTTCTCTGACGCTTTTTCACAGAGATTTTGAAACTGAAATTTCCAAACCCGTTTCCAACGAAGGCGCCAATGGGCTTCCCCATAGAACTTGCCAACCTGAATTCCTACAGGCTAGATGTGAGAGGCACATTCTGCTGCTTCCTCCCTTAGAGTTAAACTAGCTTCTGAAAGCTCAACCTCCAGGGAGTCTGTTTGGCAGAGATATAGAACACACTTTTCCAAGCCTGTTGGAAGGCCTTTGCAGTGTCATTTCGCATCTAATTTCCCAAACCAAACTGCTTGCAGCTCTAACTCCCTTCTAACTACCACTTCTTCGGTTCAGTGAGATATGCTGGATTCTAAACGGAGAAGCTTCTCTGACGCTTTTTCACAGAGATTTTGAAACTGAAATCTCCCATGCCGTTTCCACCATAGGCAGCAATGGGCTTCCCCATAGAACTTGCCAACCTGAATTCCTAAAGGGTAGATGTGAGAGGCACATTCTGCTGCTTCCTCCCTTAGAGTTAAACTTGCTTCTGAAAGCTCAACCTCCGGGGAGTTTGTTTGGCAGAGATATAGAACACACTTTTCCAAGCCTGTTGGAAGGCATTTGCAGTTACATTTCGCGTCTAATTTCCCAAACCAAACTGCTTGCAGCTCTAACTGCCTTCTAACTACCACTTCTTCGGTTCAGTGAGATATGCTGGATTCTAAACGGAGAAGCTTCTCTGACGCTTTTTCACAGAGATTTTGAAACTGAAATCTCCCATGCCGTTTCCACCATAGGCAGCAATGGGCTTCCCCATAGAACTTGCCAACCTGAATTCCTACAGGCTAGATGTGAGAGGCACATTCTGCTGCTTCCTCCCTTAGAGTTAAACTTGCTTCTGAAAGCTCAACCTCCGGGGAGTTTGTTTGGCAGAGATATAGAACACACTTTTCCAAGCCTGTTGGAAGGCATTTGCAGTTTCATTTCGCGTCTAATTTCCCAAACCAAACTGCTTGCAGCTCTAACTCCCTTCTAACTACCACTTCTTCGGTTCAGTGAGATATGCTGGATTCTAAAAGGAGAAGCTTCTCTGACGCTTTTTCACAGAGATTTTGAAACTGAAATTTCCAAACCCGTTTCCAACGAAGGCGCCAATGGGCTTCCCCATAGAACTTGCCAACCTGAATTCCTACAGGCTAGATGTGAGAGGCACATTCTGCTGCTTCCTCCCTTAGAGTTAAACTAGCTTCTGAAAGCTCAACCTCCGGGGAGTTTGTTTGGCAGAGATATAGAACACACTTTTCCAAGCCTGTTGGAAGGCATTTGCAGTTTCATTTCGCGTCTAATTTCCCAAACCAAACTGCTTGCAACTCTAACTCCCTTCTAACTACCACTTCTTCGGTTCAGTGAGATATGCTGGATTCTAAACGGAGAAGCTTCTCTGACGCTTTTTCACAGAGATTTTGAAACTGAAAACTCCCATGCCGTTTCCACCATAGGCAGCAATGGGCTTCCCCATTGAACTTGCCAACCTGAATTCCTACAGGCTAGATGTGAGAGGCACATTCTGCTGCTTCCTCCCTTAGAGTTAAACTAGCTTCTGAAAGCTCAACCTCCGGGGAGTTTGTTTGGCAGAGATATAGAACACACTTTTCCAAGTCTGTTGGAAGGCATTTGCAGTTTCATTTCGCGTCTAATTTCCCAAACCAAACTGCTTGCAACTCTAACTCCCTTCTAACTACCACTTCTTCGGTTCAGTGAGATATGCTGGATTCTAAACGGAGAAGCTTCTCTGACGCTTTTTCACAGAGATTTTGAAACTGAAAACTCCCATGCCGTTTCCACCATAGGCAGCAATGGGCTTCCCCATTGAACTTGCCAACCTGAATTCCTACAGGCTAGATGTGAGAGGCACATTCTGCTGCTTCCTCCCTTGGAGTTAAACTTGCTTCTGAAAGCTCAACCTCCGGGGAGTTTGTTTGGCAGAGATATAGAACACACATTTCCAAGCCTGTTGGAAGGCATTTGCAGTTTCATTTCGCGTCTAATTTCCCAAACCAAACTGCTTGCAGCTCTAACTCCCTTCTAACTACCACTTCTTCGGTTCAGTGAGATAAGCTGGATTCTAAACGGAGAAGCTTCTCTGACGCTTTTTCACAGAGATTTTGAAACTGAAATTTCCAAACCCGTTTCCAACGAAGGCGCCAATGGGCTTCCCCATAGAACTTGCCAACCTGAATTCCTACAGGCTAGATGTGAGAGGCACATTCTGCTGCTTCCTCCCTTAGAGTTAAACTAGCTTCTGAAAGCTCAACCTCCGGGGAGTTTGTTTGGCAGAGATATAGAACACACTTTTCCAAGACTGTTGGAAGGCATTTGCAGTTTCATTTCGCGTCTAATTTCCCAAACCAAACTGCTTGCAGCTCTAACTCCCTTCTAACTACCACTTCTTCGGTTCAGTGAGATATGCTGAATTCTAAACAGAGAAGCTTCCCTGACGCTTTTTCACAGAGATTTTGAAACTGAAATCTCCCATGCTGTTTCCACCATAGGCAGCAATGGGCTTCCCCATAGAACTTGCCAACCTGAATTCCTACAGGCTAGATGTGAGAGGCACATTCTGCTGCTTCCTCCCTTAGAGTTAAACTAGCTTCTGAAAGCTCAACCTCCAGGGAGTCTGTTTGGCAGAGATATAGAACACCCTTTTCCAAGCCTGTTGGAAGGCATTTGCAGTTTCATTTCGCGTCTAATTTCCCAAACCAAACTGCTTGCAGCTCTAACTGCCTTCTAACTACCACTTCTTCGGTTCAGTGAGATATGCTGGATTCTAAACGGAGAAGCTTCTCTGACGCTTTTTCACAGAGATTTTGAAACTGAAATCTCCCATGCCGTTTCCACCATAGGCAGCAATGGGATTCCCCATAGAACTTGCTAACCTGCATTCCTACAGGCTAGATGTGAGAGGCACATTCTGCTGCTTCCTCCCTTAGAGTTAAACTTGCTTCTGAAAGCTCAACCTCCGGGGAGTTTGTTTGGCAGAGATATAGAACACACTTTTCCAAGCCTGTTGGAAGGCATTTGCAGTTTCATTTCGTGTCTAATTTCCCAAACCAAACTGCTTGCAGCTCTAACTCCCTTCTAACTACCACTTCTTCGGTTCAGTGAGATATGCTGGATTCTAAACGGAGAAGCTTCTCTGACGCTTTTTCACAGAGATTTTGAAACTGAAATTTCCAAACCCGTTTCCAACGAAGGCGCCAATGGGCTTCCCCTTAGAACTTGCCAACCAGAATTCCTACAGGCTAGATGTGAGAGGCACATTCTGCTGCTTCCTCCCTTAGAGTTAAACTTGCTTCTGAAAGCTCAACCTCCGGGGAGTTTGTTTGGCAGAGATATAGAACACACTTTTCCAAGCCTGTTGGAAGGCATTTGCAGTTTCATTTCGCGTCTAATTTCCCAAACCAAACTGCTTGCAGCTCTAACTCCCTTCTAACTACCACTTCTTCGGTTCAGTGAGATATGCTGGATTCTAAACGGAGAAGCTTCTCTGACGCTTTTTCACAGAGATTTTGAAACTGAAATTTCCAAACCCGTTTCCAACGAAGGCGCCAATGGGCTTCCCCATAGAACTTGCCAACCTGAATTCCTACAGGCTAGATGTGAGAGGCACATTCTGCTGCTTCCTTCCTAAGAGTTAAGCTTGCTTCTGATAGCTCAACCTCCGGGGAGTCTGTTTGGCAGAGATATAGAACACACTTTTCCAAGCCTGTTGGAAGGCCTTTGCAGTGTCATTTCGCATCTAATTTCCCAAACCAAACTGCTTGCAGCTCTAACTCCCTTCTAACTACCACTTCTTCGGTTCAGTGAGATATGCTGGATTCTAAACGGAGAAGCTTCTCTGACGCTTTTTCACAGAGATTTTGAAACTGAAATTTCCAAACCCGTTTCCAACGAAGGCGCCAATGGGCTTCCAAATAGAACTTGCCAACCTGAATTCCTACAGGCTAGATGTGAGAGGCACATTCTGCTGCTTCCTCCCTTAGAGTTAAACTAGCTTCTGAAAGCTCAACCTCCGGGGAGTTTGTTTGGCGGAGATATAGAACACACTTTTCCAAGCCTGTTGGAAGGCATTTGCAGTTTCATTTCGCGTCTAATTTCCCAAACCAAACTGCTTGCAGCTCTAACTCCCTTCTAACTACCACTTCTTCGGTTCAGTGAGATATGCTGGATTCTAAACGGAGAAGCTTCTCTGACGCTTTTTCACAGAGATTTTGAAACTGAAATCTCCCATGCCGTTTCCACCATAGGCAGCAATGGGCTTCCCCATAGAACTTGCCAACCAGAATTCCTACAGGCTAGATGTGAGAGGCACATTCTGCTGCTTCCTCCCTTAGAGTTAAACTTGCTTCTGAAAGCTCAACCTCCGGGGAGTTTGTTTGGCAGAGATATAGAACACACTTTTCCAAGCCTGTTGGAAGGCATTTGCAGTTTCATTTCGCGTCTAATTTCCCAAACCAAACTGCTTGCAGCTCTAACTCCCTTCTAACTACCACTTCTTCGGTTCAGTGAGATATGCTGGATTCTAAACGGAGAAGCTTCTCTGACGCTTTTTCACAGAGATTTTGAAACTGAAATTTCCAAACCCGTTTCCAACGAAGGCGCCAATGGGCTTCCCCATAGAACTTGCCAACCTGAATTCCTACAGGCTAGATGTGAGAGGCACATTCTGCTGCTTCCTCCCTTAGAGTTAAACTAGCTTCTGAAAGCTCAACCTCCGGCGAGTTTGTTTGGCAGAGATATAGAACACACTTTTCCAAGCCTGTTGGAAGGCATTTGCAGTTTCATTTCGCATCTAATTTCCCAAACCAAACTGCTTGCAGCTCTAACTGCCTTCTAACTACCACTTCTTCGGTTCAGTGAGATATGCTGGATTCTAAACGGAGAAGCTTCTCTGACGCTTTTTCACAGAGATTTTGAAACTGAAATCTCCCATGCTGTTTCCACCATAGGCAGCAATGGGCTTCCCCATAGAACTTGCCAACCTGAATTCCTACAGGCTAGATGTGAGAGGCACATTCTGCTGCTTCCTCCCTTAGAGTTAAACTTGCTTCTGAAAGCTCAACCTCCGGGGAGTTTATTTGGCAGAGATATAGAACACACTTTTCCAAGCCTGTTGGAAGGCATTTGCAGTTTCATTTCGCGTCTAATTTCCCAAACCAAACTGCTTGCAGCTCTAACTCCCTTCTAACTACCACTTCTTCGGTTCAGTGAGATATGCTGGATTCTAAACGGAGAAGCTTCTCTGACGCTTTTTCACAGAGATTTTGAAACTGAAATCTCCCACGCCGTTTCCACCATAGGCAGCAATGGGCTTCCCCATAGAACTTGCCAACCTGAATTCCTAAAGGCTAGATGTGAGAGGCACATTCTGCTGCTTCCTCCCTTAGAGTTAAACTTGCTTCTGAAAGCTCAACCTCCGGGGAGTTTGTTTGGCAGAGATATAGAACACACTTTTCCAAGCCTGTTGGAAGGCATTTGCAGTTTCATTTCGCTTCTAATTTCCCAAACCAAACTGCTTGCAGCTCTAACTCCCTTGTAACTACCACTTCTTCGGTTCAGTGAGATAAGCTGGATTCTAAACGGAGAAGCTTCTCTGACGCTTTTTCACAGGGATTTTGAAACTGAAATTTCCAAACCCGTTTCCAACGAAGGCGCCAATGGGCTTCCCCATAGAACTTGCCAACCTGAATTCCTACAGGCTAGATGTGAGAGGCACATTCTGCTACTTCCTCCCTTAGAGTTAAACTAGCTTCTGAAAGCTCAAACTCCGGGGAGTTTGTCTGGCAGAGATATAGAACACACTTTTCCAAGCCTGTTGGAAGGCATTTGCAGTTTCATTTCGCGTCTAATTTCCCAAACCAAACTGCTTGCAGCTCTAACTGCCTTCTAACTACCACTTCTTCGGTTCAGTGAGATATGCTGGATTCTAAACGGAGAAGCTTCTCTGACGCTTTTTCACAGAGATTTTGAAACTGAAATCTCCCATGCTGTTTCCACCATAGGCAGCAATGGGCTTCCCCATAGAACTTGCCAAACTGAATTCCTACAGGCTAGATGTGAGAGGCACATTCTGCTGCTTCCTCCCTTAGAGTTAAACTAGCTTCTGAAAGCTCAACCTCCAGGGAGTCTCTTTGGCAGAGATATAGAACACACTTTTCCAAGCCTGTTGGAAGGCATTTGCAGTTTCATTTCGCGTCTAATTTCCCAAACCAAACTGCTTGCAGCTCTAACTGCCTTCTAACTACCACTTCTTCGGTTCAGTGAGATATGCTGGATTCTAAACGGAGAAGCTTCTCTGACGCTTTTTCACAGAGATTTTGAAACTGAAATCTCCCATGCCGTTTCCACCATAGGCAGCAATGGGCTTCCCCATAGAACTTGCCAACCTGAATTCCTACAGGCTAGATGTGAAAGGCACATTCTGCTGCTTCCTCCCTAAGAGTTAAGCTTGCTTCGGAAAGCTCAACCTCCGGGGAGTCTATTTGGCAGAGATATAGAACACACTTTTCCAAGCCTGTTGGAAGGCCTTTGCAGTGTCATTTCGCATCTAATTTCCCAAACCAAGCTGCTTGCAGCTCTAACTCCCTTCTAACTACCACTTCTTCGGTTCAGTGAGATATGCTGGATTCTAAACGGAGAAGCTTCTCTGACGCTTTTTCACAGAGATTTTGAAACTGAAATTTCCAAACCCGTTTCCAACGAAGGCGCCAATGGGCTTCCCCATAGAACTTGCCAACCTGAATTCCTACAGGCTAGATGTGAGAGGCACATTCTGCTCCTTCCTCCATTAGAGTTAAACTAGCTTCTGAAAGCTCAACCTCCCGGGAGTTTGTTTGGCAGAGATATAGAACACACTTTTCCAAGCCTGTTGGAAGGCATTTGCAGTTTCATTTCGCGTCTAATTTCCCAAACCAAACTGCTTGCAGCTCTAACTCCCTTCTAACTACCACTTCTTCGGTTCAGTGAGATATGCTGGATTCTAAACGGAGAAGCTTCTCTGACGCTTTTTCACAGAGATTTTGAAACTGAAATCTCCCATGCCGTTTCCACCATAGGCAGCAATGGGCTTCCCCATAGAACTTGCCAACCTGAATTCCTACAGGCTAGATGTGAGAGGCACATTCTGTTGCTTCCTCCCTAAGAGTTAAGCTTGCTTCTGAAAGCTCAACCTCCGGGGAGTCTGTTTGGGAGAGATATAGAACACACTTTTCCAACCCTGTTGGACGGCCTTTGCAGTGTCATTTCGCATCTAATTTCCCAAACCAAACTGCTTGCAGCTCTAACTCCCTTCTAACTACCACTTCTTCGGTTCAGTGAGATATGCTGGATTCTAAACGGAGAAGCTTCTCTGACGCTTTTTCACAGAGATTTTGAAACTGAAATCTCCCACGCCGTTTCCACCATAGGCAGCAATGGGCTTCCCCATAGAACTTGCCAACCTGAATTCCTAAAGGCTAGATGTGAGAGGCACATTCTGCTGCTTCCTCCCTTAGAGTTAAACTTGCTTCTGAAAGCTCAACCTCCGGGGAGTTTGTTTGGCAGAGATATAGAACACACTTTTCCAAGCCTGTTGGAAGGCATTTGCAGTTTCATTTCGCTTCTAATTTCCCAAACCAAACTGCTTGCAGCTCTAACTCCCTTGTAACTACCACTTCTTCGGTTCAGTGAGATAAGCTGGATTCTAAACGGAGAAGCTTCTCTGACGCTTTTTCACAGGGATTTTGAAACTGAAATTTCCAAACCCGTTTCCAACGAAGGCGCCAATGGGCTTCCCCATAGAACTTGCCAACCTGAATTCCTACAGGCTAGATGTGAGAGGCACATTCTGCTACTTCCTCCCTTAGAGTTAAACTAGCTTCTGAAAGCTCAAACTCCGGGGAGTTTGTCTGGCAGAGATATAGAACACACTTTTCCAAGCCTGTTGGAAGGCATTTGCAGTTTCATTTCGCGTCTAATTTCCCAAACCAAACTGCTTGCAGCTCTAACTGCCTTCTAACTACCACTTCTTCGGTTCAGTGAGATATGCTGGATTCTAAACGGAGAAGCTTCTCTGACGCTTTTTCACAGAGATTTTGAAACTGAAATCTCCCATGCTGTTTCCACCATAGGCAGCAATGGGCTTCCCCATAGAACTTGCCAAACTGAATTCCTACAGGCTAGATGTGAGAGGCACATTCTGCTGCTTCCTCCCTTAGAGTTAAACTAGCTTCTGAAAGCTCAACCTCCAGGGAGTCTCTTTGGCAGAGATATAGAACACACTTTTCCAAGCCTGTTGGAAGGCATTTGCAGTTTCATTTCGCGTCTAATTTCCCAAACCAAACTGCTTGCAGCTCTAACTGCCTTCTAACTACCACTTCTTCGGTTCAGTGAGATATGCTGGATTCTAAACGGAGAAGCTTCTCTGACGCTTTTTCACAGAGATTTTGAAACTGAAATCTCCCATGCCGTTTCCACCATAGGCAGCAATGGGCTTCCCCATAGAACTTGCCAACCTGAATTCCTACAGGCTAGATGTGAAAGGCACATTCTGCTGCTTCCTCCCTAAGAGTTAAGCTTGCTTCGGAAAGCTCAACCTCCGGGGAGTCTATTTGGCAGAGATATAGAACACACTTTTCCAAGCCTGTTGGAAGGCCTTTGCAGTGTCATTTCGCATCTAATTTCCCAAACCAAGCTGCTTGCAGCTCTAACTCCCTTCTAACTACCACTTCTTCGGTTCAGTGAGATATGCTGGATTCTAAACGGAGAAGCTTCTCTGACGCTTTTTCACAGAGATTTTGAAACTGAAATCTCCCATGCCGTTTCCACCATAGGCAGCAATGGGCTTCCCCATAGAACTTGCCAACCTGAATTCCTACAGGCTAGATGTGAGAGGCACATTCTGCTGCTTCCTCCCTTAGAGTTAAACTTGCTTCTGAAAGCTCAACCTCCGGGGAGTTTGTTTGGCAGAGATATAGAACACACTTTTCCAAGCCTGTTGGAAGGCATTTGCAGTTTCATTTCGCGTCTAATTTCCCAAACCAAACTGCTTGCAGCTCTAACTCCCTTCTAACTACCACTTCTTCGGTTCAGTGAGATATGCTGGATTCTAAACGGAGAAGCTTCTCTGACGCTTTTTCACAGAGATTTTGAAACTGAAATCTCCCATGCCGTTTCCACCATAGGCAGCAATGGGCTTCCCCATAGAACTTGCCAACCTGAATTCCTACAGGCTAGATGTGAGAGGCACATTCTGTTGCTTCCTCCCTAAGAGTTAAGCTTGCTTCTGAAAGCTCAACCTCCGGGGAGTCTGTTTGGGAGAGATATAGAACACACTTTTCCAACCCTGTTGGACGGCCTTTGCAGTGTCATTTCGCATCTAATTTCCCAAACCAAACTGCTTGCAGCTCTAACTCCCTTCTAACTACCACTTCTTCGGTTCAGTGAGATATGCTGGATTCTAAACGGAGAAGCTTCTCTGACGCTTTTTCACAGAGATTTTGAAACTGAAATCTCCCATGCCGTTTCCACCATAGGCAGCAATGGGCTTCCCCATAGAACTTGCCAACCTGAATTCCTAAAGGCTAGATGTGAGAGGCACATTCTGCTGCTTCCTCCCTTAGAGTTAAACTTGCTTCTGAAAGCTCAACCTCCGGGGAGTTTGTTTTGCAGAGATATAGAACACACTTTTCCAAGCCTGTTGGAAGGCATTTGCAGTTTCATTTCGCATCTAATTTCCCAAACCAAACTGCTTGCAGCTCTAACTCCCTTCTAACTACCACTTCTTCGGTTCAGTGAGATAAGCTGGATTCTAAACGGAGAAGCTTCTCTGACGCTTTTTCACAGAGATTTTGAAACTGAAATTTCCAAACCCGTTTCCAACGAAGGCGCCAATGGGCTTCCCCATAGAACTTGCCAACCTGAATTCCTACAGGCTAGATGTGAGAGGCACATTCTGCTGCTTCCTCCCTTAGAGTTAAACTAGCTTCTGAAAGCTCAACCTCCGGGGAGTTTGTTTGGCAGAGATATAGAACACACTTTTCCAAGCCTGTTGGAAGGCATTTGCAGTTTCATTTCGCGTCTAATTTCCCAAACCAAACTGCTTGCAGCTCTAACTCCCTTCTAACTACCACTTCTTCGGTTCAGTGAGATATGCTGGATTCTAAACGGAGAAGCTTCTCTGACGCTTTTTCACAGAGATTTTGAAACTGAAATCTCCCATGCCGTTTCCACCATAGGCAGCAATGGGCTTCCCCATAGAACTTGCCAACCTGAATTCCTACAGGCTAGATGTGAGAGGCACATTCTGCTGCTTCCTCCCTTAGAGTTAAACTTGCTTCTGAAAGCTCAACCTCCGGGGAGTTTGTTTGGCAGAGATATAGAACACACTTTTCCAAGCCTGTTGGAAGGCATTTGCAGTTTCATTTCGTGTCTAATTTCCCAAACCAAACTGCTTGCAGCTCTAACTCCCTTCTAACTACCACTTCTTCGGTTCAGTGAGATATGCTGGATTCTAAACGGAGAAGCTTCTCTGACGCTTTTTCACAGAGATTTTGAAACTGAAATTTCCAAACCCGTTTCCAACGAAGGCGCCAATGGGCTTCCCCATAGAACTTGCCAACCTGAATTCCTACAGGCTAGATGTGAGAGGCACATTCTGCTGCTTCCTCCCTTAGAGTTAAACTAGCTTCTGAAAGCTCAACCTCCAGGGAGTCTGTTTGGCAGAGATATAGAACACACTTTTCCAAGCCTGTTGGAAGGCCTTTGCAGTGTCATTTCGCATCTAATTTCCCAAACCAAACTGCTTGCAGCTCTAACTCCCTTCTAACTACCACTTCTTCGGTTCAGTGAGATATGCTGGATTCTAAACGGAGAAGCTTCTCTGACGCTTTTTCACAGAGATTTTGAAACTGAAATCTCCCATGCCGTTTCCACCATAGGCAGCAATGGGCTTCCCCATAGAACTTGCCAACCTGAATTCCTAAAGGGTAGATGTGAGAGGCACATTCTGCTGCTTCCTCCCTTAGAGTTAAACTTGCTTCTGAAAGCTCAACCTCCGGGGAGTTTGTTTGGCAGAGATATAGAACACACTTTTCCAAGCCTGTTGGAAGGCATTTGCAGTTACATTTCGCGTCTAATTTCCCAAACCAAACTGCTTGCAGCTCTAACTGCCTTCTAACTACCACTTCTTCGGTTCAGTGAGATATGCTGGATTCTAAACGGAGAAGCTTCTCTGACGCTTTTTCACAGAGATTTTGAAACTGAAATCTCCCATGCCGTTTCCACCATAGGCAGCAATGGGCTTCCCCATAGAACTTGCCAACCTGAATTCCTACAGGCTAGATGTGAGAGGCACATTCTGCTGCTTCCTCCCTTAGAGTTAAACTTGCTTCTGAAAGCTCAACCTCCGGGGAGTTTGTTTGGCAGAGATATAGAACACACTTTTCCAAGCCTGTTGGAAGGCATTTGCAGTTTCATTTCGCGTCTAATTTCCCAAACCAAACTGCTTGCAGCTCTAACTCCCTTCTAACTACCACTTCTTCGGTTCAGTGAGATATGCTGGATTCTAAAAGGAGAAGCTTCTCTGACGCTTTTTCACAGAGATTTTGAAACTGAAATTTCCAAACCCGTTTCCAACGAAGGCGCCAATGGGCTTCCCCATAGAACTTGCCAACCTGAATTCCTACAGGCTAGATGTGAGAGGCACATTCTGCTGCTTCCTCCCTTAGAGTTAAACTAGCTTCTGAAAGCTCAACCTCCGGGGAGTTTGTTTGGCAGAGATATAGAACACACTTTTCCAAGCCTGTTGGAAGGCATTTGCAGTTTCATTTCGCGTCTAATTTCCCAAACCAAACTGCTTGCAACTCTAACTCCCTTCTAACTACCACTTCTTCGGTTCAGTGAGATATGCTGGATTCTAAACGGAGAAGCTTCTCTGACGCTTTTTCACAGAGATTTTGAAACTGAAAACTCCCATGCCGTTTCCACCATAGGCAGCAATGGGCTTCCCCATTGAACTTGCCAACCTGAATTCCTACAGGCTAGATGTGAGAGGCACATTCTGCTGCTTCCTCCCTTGGAGTTAAACTTGCTTCTGAAAGCTCAACCTCCGGGGAGTTTGTTTGGCAGAGATATAGAACACACTTTTCCAAGCCTGTTGGAAGGCATTTGCAGTTTCATTTCGCGTCTAATTTCCCAAACCAAACTGCTTGCAGCTCTAACTCCCTTCTAACTACCACTTCTTCGGTTCAGTGAGATAAGCTGGATTCTAAACGGAGAAGCTTCTCTGACGCTTTTTCACAGAGATTTTGAAACTGAAATTTCCAAACCCGTTTCCAACGAAGGCGCCAATGGGCTTCCCCATAGAACTTGCCAACCTGAATTCCTACAGGCTAGATGTGAGAGGCACATTCTGCTGCTTCCTCCCTTAGAGTTAAACTAGCTTCTGAAAGCTCAACCTCCGGGGAGTTTGTTTGGCAGAGATATAGAACACACTTTTCCAAGACTGTTGGAAGGCATTTGCAGTTTCATTTCGCGTCTAATTTCCCAAACCAAACTGCTTGCAGCTCTAACTCCCTTCTAACTACCACTTCTTCGGTTCAGTGAGATATGCTGAATTCTAAACAGAGAAGCTTCCCTGACGCTTTTTCACAGAGATTTTGAAACTGAAATTTCCAAACCCGTTTCCAACGAAGGCGCCAATGGGCTTCCCCATAGAACTTGCCAACCTGAATTCCTACAGGCTAGATGTGAGAGGCACATTCTGCTGCTTCCTCCCTTAGAGTTAAACTAGCTTCTGAAAGCTCAACCTCCGGGGAGTTTGTTTGGCGGAGATATAGAACACACTTTTCCAAGCCTGTTGGAAGGCATTTACAGTTTCATTTCGCGTCTAATTTCCCAAACCAAACTGCTTGCAGCTCTAACTCCCTTCTAACTACCACTTCTTCGGTTCAGTGAGATATGCTGGATTCTAAACGGAGAAGCTTCTCTGACGCTTTTTCACAGAGATTTTGAAACTGAAATCTCCCATGCCGTTTCCACCATAGGCAGCAATGGGCTTCCCCATAGAACTTGCCAACCAGAATTCCTACAGGCTAGATGTGAGAGGCACATTCTGCTGCTTCCTCCCTTAGAGTTAAACTTGCTTCTGAAAGCTCAACCTCCGGGGAGTTTGTTTGGCAGAGATATAGAACACACTTTTCCAAGCCTGTTGGAAGGCATTTGCAGTTTCATTTCGCGTCTAATTTCCCAAACCAAACTGCTTGCAGCTCTAACTCCCTTCTAACTACCACTTCTTCGGTTCAGTGAGATATGCTGGATTCTAAACGGAGAAGCTTCTCTGACGCTTTTTCACAGAGATTTTGAAACTGAAATTTCCAAACCCGTTTCCAACGAAGGCGCCAATGGGCTTCCCCATAGAACTTGCCAACCTGAATTCCTACAGGCTAGATGTGAGAGGCACATTCTGCTGCTTCCTCCCTTAGAGTTAAACTAGCTTCTGAAAGCTCAACCTCCGGCGAGTTTGTTTGGCAGAGATATAGAACACACTTTTCCAAGCCTGTTGGAAGGCATTTGCAGTTTCATTTCGCATCTAATTTCCCAAACCAAACTGCTTGCAGCTCTAACTGCCTTCTAACTACCACTTCTTCGGTTCAGTGAGATATGCTGGATTCTAAACGGAGAAGCTTCTCTGACGCTTTTTCACAGAGATTTTGAAACTGAAATCTCCCATGCTGTTTCCACCATAGGCAGCAATGGGCTTCCCCATAGAACTTGCCAACCTGAATTCCTACAGGCTAGATGTGAGAGGCACATTCTGCTGCTTCCTCCCTTAGAGGTAAACTAGCTTCTGAAAGCTCAACCTCCAGGGAGTCTGTTTGGCAGAGATATAGAACACACTTTTCCAAGCCTGTTGGAAGGCATTTTCAGTTTCATTTCGCGTCTAATTTCCCAAACCAAACTGCTTGCAGCTCTAACTGCCTTCTAACTACCACTTCTTCGGTTCAGTGAGATATGCTGGATTCTAAACGGAGAAGCTTCTCTGACGCTTTTTCACAGAGATTTTGAAACTGAAATCTCCCATGCCGTTTCCACCATAGGCAGCAATGGGCTTCCCCATAGAACTTGCCAACCTGAATTCCTACAGGCTAGATGTGAGAGGCACATTCTGCTGCTTCCTCCCTTAGAGTTAAACTTGCTTCTGAAAGCTCAACCTCCGGGGACTTTGTTTGGCAGAGATATAGAACACACTTTTCCAAGCCTGTTGGAAGGCATTTGCAGTTTCATTTCGCGTCTAATTTCCCAAACCAAACTGCTTGCAGCTCCAACTCCCTTCTAACTACCACTTCTTCGGTTCAGTGAGATAAGCTGGATTCTAAACGGAGAAGCTTCTCTGACGCTTTTTCACAGAGATTTTGAAACTGAAATCTCCCATGCCGTTTCCACCATAGGCAGCAATGGGCTTCCCCATAGAACTTGCCAACCTGAATTCCTACAGGCTAGATGTGAGAGGCACATTCTGCTGCTTCCTCCCTTAGAGTTAAACTTGCTTCTGAAAGCTCAACCTCCGGGGACTTTGTTTGGCAGAGATATAGAACACACTTTTCCAAGCCTGTTGGAAGGCATTTGCAGTTTCATTTCGCGTCTAATTTCCCAAACCAAACTGCTTGCAGCTCTAACTCCCTTCTAACTACCACTTCTTCGGTTCAGTGAGATAAGCTGGATTCTAAACGGAGAAGCTTCTCTGACGCTTTTTCACAGAGATTTTGAAACTGAAATTTCCAAACCCGTTTCCAACGAAGGCGCCAATGGGCTTCCCCATAGAACTTGCCAACCTGAATTCCTACAGGCTAGATGTGAGAGGCACATTCTGCTGCTTCCTCCCTTAGAGTTAAACTAGCTTCTGAAAGCTCAACCTCCGGGGAGTTTGTTTGGCAGAGATATAGAACACACTTTTCCAAGCCTGTTGGAAGGCATTTGCAGTTTCATTTCGCGTCTAATTTCCCAAACCAAACTGCTTGCAGCTCTAACTCCCTTCTAACTACCACTTCTTCGGTTCAGTGAGATATGCTGGATTCTAAACGGAGAAGCTTCTCTGACGCTTTTTCACAGAGATTTTGAAACTGAAATTTCCAAACCCGTTTCCAACGAAGGCGCCAATGGGCTTCCCCATAGAACTTGCCAACCTGAATTCCTACAGGCTAGATGTGAGAGGCACATTCTGCTGCTTCCTCCCTTAGAGTTAAACTTGCTTCTGAAAGCTCAACCTCCGGGGAGTTTGTTTGGCAGAGATATAGAACACACTTTTCCAAGCCTGTTGGAAGGCATTTGCAGTTTCATTTCGCGTCTAATTTCCCAAACCAAACTGCTTGCAGCTCTAACTCCCTTCTAACTACCACTTCTTCGGTTCAGTGAGATATGCTGGATTCTAAACGGAGAAGCTTCTCTGACGCTTTTTCACAGAGATTTTGAAACTGAAATCTCCCACGCCGTTTCCACCATAGGCAGCAATGGGCTTCCCCATAGAACTTGCCAACCTGAATTCCTAAAGGCTAGATATGAGAGGCACATTCTGCTGCTTCCTCCCTTAGAGTTAAACTTGCTTCTGAAAGCTCAACCTCCGGGGAGTTTGTTTGGCAGAGATATAGAACACACTTTTCCAAGCCTGTTGGAAGGCATTTGCAGTTTCATTTCGCGTCTAATTTCCCAAACCAAACTGCTTGCAGCTCTAACTCCCTTGTAACTACCACTTCTTCGGTTCAGTGAGATAAGCTGGATTCTAAACGGAGAAGCTTCTCTGACGCTTTTTCACAGGGATTTTGAAACTGAAATTTCCAAACCCGTTTCCAACGAAGGCGCCATTGGGCTTCCCCATAGAACTTGCCAACCTGAATTCCTACAGGCTAGATGTGTGAGGCACATTCTGCTGCTTCCTCCCTTAGAGTTAAACTAGCTTCTGAAAGCTCAACCTCCAGGGAGTCTCTTTGGCAGAGATATAGAACACACTTTTCCAAGCCTGTTGGAAGGCATTTGCAGTTTCATTTCGCGTCTAATTTCCCAAACCAAACTGCTTGCAGCTCTAACTGCCTTCTAACTATTACTTCTTCGGTTCAGTGAGATATGCTGGATTCTAAACGGAGAAGCTTCTCTGACGCTTTTTCACAGAGATTTTGAAACTGAAATCTCCCATGCCGTTTCCACC
The DNA here is from genome assembly GCF_027409185.1 of Cynocephalus volans. Classification (NCBI taxonomy): domain Eukaryota; kingdom Metazoa; phylum Chordata; class Mammalia; order Dermoptera; family Cynocephalidae; genus Cynocephalus; species Cynocephalus volans. The sequence continues at coordinate 1,388,580 of NW_026902469.1, read as the reverse complement.
ATAGGCAGCAATGGGCTTCCCCATAGAACTTGCCAACCTGAATTCCTACAGGCTAGATGTGAAAGGCACATTATGCTGCTTCCTCCCTAAGAGTTAAGCTTGCTTCTGAAAGCTCAACCTCCGGGGAGTCTATTTGGCAGAGATATAGAACACACTTTTCCAAGCCTGTTGGAAGGCCTTTGCAGTGTCATTTCGCATCTAATTTCCCAAACCAAGCTGCTTGCAGCTCTAACTCCCTTCTAACTACCACTTCTTCGGTTCAGTGAGATATGCTGGATTCTAAACGGAGAAGCTTCTCTGACGCTTTTTCACAGAGATTTTGAAACTGAAATTTCCAAACCCGTTTCCAACGAAGGCGCCAATGGGCTTCCCCATAGAACTTGCCAACCTGAATTCCTACAGGCTAGATGTGAGAGGCACATTCTGCTGCTTCCTCCCTTAGAGTTAAACTAGCTTCTGAAAGCTCAACCTCCGGGGAGTTTGTTTGGCAGAGATATAGAACACACTTTTCCAAGCCTGTTGGAAGGCATTTGCAGTTTCATTTCGCGTCTAATTTCCCAAACCAAACTGCTTGCAGCTCTAACTCCCTTCTAACTACCACTTCTTCGGTTCAGTGAGATATGCTGGATTCTAAACGGAGAAGCTTCTCTGACGCTTTTTCACAGAGATTTTGAAACTGAAATCTCCCATGCCGTTTCCACCATAGGCAGCAATGGGCTTCCCCATAGAACTTGCCAACCTGAATTCCTACAGGCTAGATGTGAGAGGCACATTCTGCTGCTTCCTCCCTTAGAGTTAAACTTGCTTCTGAAAGCTCAACCTCCGGGGAGTTTGTTAGGCAGAGATATAGAACACACTTTTCCAAGCCTGTTGGAAGGCATTTACAGTTTCATTTCGCGTCTAATTTCCCAAACCAAACTGCTTGCAGCTCTAACTGCCTTCTAACTACCACTTCTTCGGTTCAGTGAGATATGCTGGATTCTAAACGGAGAAGCTTCTCTGACGCTTTTTCACAGAGATTTTGAAACTGAAATCTCCCATGCCGTTTCCACCATAGGCAGCAATGGGCTTCCCCATAGAACTTGCCAACCTGAATTCCTACAGGCTAGATGTGAGAGGCACATTCTGCTGCTTCCTCCCTAAGAGTTAAGCTTGCTTCTGAAAGCTCAACCTCCGGGGAGTCTGTTTGGCACAGATATAGAACACACTTTTCCAAGCCTGTTGGAAGGCCTTTGCAGTGTCATTTGGCATCTAATTTCCCAAACCAAACTGCTTTCAGCTCTAACTCCCTTCTAACTACCACTTCTTCGGTTCAGTGAGATATGCTGGATTCTAAACGGAGAAGCTTCTCTGACGCTTTTTCACAGAGATTTTGAAACTGAAATTTCCAAACCCGTTTCCAACGAAGGCGCCAATGTGCTTCCCCATAGAACTTGCCAACCTGAATTCCTACAGGCTAGATGTGAGAGGCACATTCTGCTGCTTCCTCCCTAACAGTTAAGCTTGCTTCTGAAAGCTCAACCTCCGGGGACTCTGTTTGGCACAGATATAGAACACACTTTTCCAAGCCTGTTGGAAGGCCTTTGCAGTGTCATTTCGCATCTAATTTCCCAAACCAAACTGCTTGCAGCTCTAACTCCCTTCTAACTACCACTTCTTCGGTTCAGTGAGATATGCTGGATTCTAAACGGAGAAGCTTCTCTGACGCTTTTTCACAGAGATTTTGAAACTGAAATATCCCATGCCGTTTCCACCATAGGCAGCAATGGGCTTCCCCATAGAACTTGCCAACCTGAATTCCTAAAGGCTAGATGTGAGAGGCACATTCTGCTGCTTCCTCCCTTAGAGTTAAACTTGCTTCTGAAAGCTCAACCTCCGGGGAGTTTGTTTGGCAGAGATATAGAACACACTTTTCCAAGCCTGTTGGAAGGCATTTGCAGTTTCATTTCGCGTCTAATTTCCCAAACCAAACTGCTTGCAGCTCTAACTGCCTTCTAACTACCACTTCTTCGGTTCAGTGAGATATGCTGGATTCTAAACGGAGAAGCTTCTCTGACGCTTTTTCACAGAGATTTTGAAACTGAAATCTCCCATGCTGTTTCCACCATAGCCAGCAATGGGCTTCCCCATAGAACTTGCCAACCTGAATTCCTACAGGCTAGATGTGAGAGGCACATTCTGCTGCTTCCTCCCTTAGAGGTAAACTAGCTTCTGAAAGCTCAACCTCCAGGGAGTCTGTTTGGCAGAGATATAGAACACACTTTTCCAAGCCTGTTGGAAGGCATTTGCAGTTTCATTTCGCGTCTAATTTCCCAAACCAAACTGCTTGCAGCTCTAACTGCCTTCCTACTACCACTTTTTCGGTTCAGTGAGATATGCTGGATTCTAAACGGAGAAGCTTCTCTGACGCTTTTTCACAGAGATTTTGAAACTGAAATCTCCCATGCCGTTTCCACCATAGGCAGCAATGGGCTTCCCCATAGAACTTGCCAACCTGAATTCCTACAGGCTAGATGTGAGAGGCACATTCTGCTGCTTCCTCCCTAAGAGTTAAGCTTGCTTCTGAAAGCTCAACCTCCGGGGAGTCTGTTTGGCAGAGATATAGAACACACTTTTCCAAGCCTGTTGGAAGGCCTTTGCAGTGTCATTTCGCATCTAATTTCCCAAACCAAACTGCTTGCAGCTCTAACTGCCTTCTAACTACCACTTCTTCGGTTCAGTGAGATATGCTGGATTCTAAACGGAGAAGCTTCTCTGACGCTTTTTCACAGAGATTTTGAAAGTGAAATCTCCCATGCTGTTTCCACCATAGCCAGCAATGGGCTTCCCCATAGAACTTGCCAACCTGAATTCCTACAGGCTAGATGTGAGAGGCACATTCTGCTGCTTCCTCCCTTAGAGGTAAACTAGCTTCTGAAAGCTCAACCTCCAGGGAGTCTGTTTGGCAGAGATATAGAACACACTTTTCCAAGCCTGTTGGAAGGCATTTGCAGTTTCATTTCGCGTCTAATTTCCCAAACCAAACTGCTTGCAGCTCTAACTGCCTTCCTACTACCACTTCTTCGGTTCAGTGAGATATGCTGGATTCTAAACGGAGAAGCTTCTCTGACGCTTTTTCACAGAGATTTTGAAACTGAAATTTCCAAACCCGTTTCCAACGTAGGCGCCAATAGGCTTCCCCATAGAACTTGCCAACCTGAATTCCTACAGGCTAGATGTGAGAGGCACATTCTGCTGCTTCCTCCCTTAGAGTTAAACTAGCTTCTGAAAGCTCAACCTCCGGGGAGTTTGTTTGGCAGAGATATAGAACACACTTTTCCAAGCCTGTTGGAAGGCATTTGCAGTTTCATTTCGCGTCTAATTTCCCAAACCAAACTGCTTGCAGCTCTAACTCCCTTCTAACTACCACTTCTTCGGTTCAGTGAGATATGCTGGATTCTAAACGGAGAAGCTTCTCTGACGCTTTTTCACAGAGATTTTGAAACTGAAATCTCCCATGCCGTTTCCACCATAGGCAGCAATGGGCTTCCCCATAGAACTTGCCAACCTGAATTCCTACAGGCTAGATGTGAGAGGCACATTCTGCTGCTTCCTCCCTTAGAGTTAAACTTGCTTCTGAAAGCTCAACCTCCGGGGAGTTTGTTTGGCAGAGATATAGAACACACTTTTCCAAGCCTGTTGGAAGGCATTTGCAGTTTCATTTCGCGTCTAATTTCCCAAACGAAACTGCTTGCAGCTCTAACTGCCTTCTAACTACCACTTCTTCGGTTCAGTGAGATATGCTGGATTCTAAACGGAGAAGCTTCTCTGACGCTTTTTCACAGAGATTTTGAAACTGAAATTTCCAAACCCGTTTCCAACGAAGGCGCCAATGGGCTTCCCCATAGAACTTGCCAACCTGAATTCCTACAGGCTAGATGTGAGAGGCACATTCTGCTGCTTCCTCCCTTAGAGTTAAACTAGCTTCTGAAAGCTCAACCTCCGGGGAGTTTGTTTGGCAGAGATATAGAACACACTTTTCCAAGCCTGTTGGAAGGCATTTGCAGTTTCATTTCGCGTCTAATTTCCCAAACCAAACTGCTTGCAGCTCTAACTCCCTTCTAACTACCACTTCTTCGGTTCAGTGGGATATGCTGGATTCTAAACGGAGAAGCTTCTCTGACGCTTTTTCACAGAGATTTTGAAACTGAAATCTCCCATGCCGTTTCCACCATAGGCAGCAATGGGCTTCCCCATAGAACTTGCCAACCTGAATTCCTACAGGCTAGATGTGAGAGGCACATTCTGCTGCTTCCTCCCTTAGAGTTAAACTTGCTTCTGAAAGCTCAACCTCCGGGGAGTTTGTTAGGCAGAGATATAGAACACACTTTTCCAAGCCTGTTGGAAGGCATTTACAGTTTCATTTCGCGTCTAATTTCCCAAACCAAACTGCTTGCAGCTCTAACTGCCTTCTAACTACCACTTCTTCGGTTCAGTGAGATATGCTGGATTCTAAACGGAGAAGCTTCTCTGACGCTTTTTCACAGAGATTTTGAAACTGAAATCTCCCATGCCGTTTCCACCATAGGCAGCAATGGGCTTCCCCATAGAACTTGCCAACCTGAATTCCTACAGGCTAGATGTGAGAGGCACATTCTGCTGCTTCCTCCCTAAGAGTTAAGCTTGCTTCTGAAAGCTCAACCTCCGGGGAGTCTGTTTGGCACAGATATAGAACACACTTTTCCAAGCCTGTTGGAAGGCCTTTGCAGTGTCATTTCGCATCTAATTTCCCAAACCAAACTGCTTTCAGCTCTAACTCCCTTCTAACTACCACTTCTTCGGTTCAGTGAGATATGCTGGATTCTAAACGGAGAAGCTTCTCTGACGCTTTTTCACAGAGATTTTGAAACTGAAATTTCCAAACCCGTTTCCAACGAAGGCGCCAATGTGCTTCCCCATAGAACTTGCCAACCTGAATTCCTACAGGCTAGATGTGAGAGGCACATTCTGCTGCTTCCTCCCTAACAGTTAAGCTTGCTTCTGAAAGCTCAACCTCCGGGGACTCTGTTTGGCACAGATATAGAACACACTTTTCCAAGCCTGTTGGAAGGCCTTTGCAGTGTCATTTCGCATCTAATTTCCCAAACCAAACTGCTTGCAGCTCTAACTCCCTTCTAACTACCACTTCTTCGGTTCAGTGAGATATGCTGGATTCTAAACGGAGAAGCTTCTCTGACGCTTTTTCACAGAGATTTTGAAACTGAAATATCCCATGCCGTTTCCACCATAGGCAGCAATGGGCTTCCCCATAGAACTTGCCAACCTGAATTCCTAAAGGCTAGATGTGAGAGGCACATTCTGCTGCTTCCTCCCTTAGAGTTAAACTTGCTTCTGAAAGCTCAACCTCCGGGGAGTTTGTTTGGCAGAGATATAGAACACACTTTTCCAAGCCTGTTGGAAGGCATTTGCAGTTTCATTTCGCGTCTAATTTCCCAAACCAAACTGCTTGCAGCTCTAACTGCCTTCTAACTACCACTTCTTCGGTTCAGTGAGATATGCTGGATTCTAAACGGAGAAGCTTCTCTGACGCTTTTTCACAGAGATTTTGAAACTGAAATCTCCCATGCTGTTTCCACCATAGCCAGCAATGGGCTTCCCCATAGAACTTGCCAACCTGAATTCCTACAGGCTAGATGTGAGAGGCACATTCTGCTGCTTCCTCCCTTAGAGGTAAACTAGCTTCTGAAAGCTCAACCTCCAGGGAGTCTGTTTGGCAGAGATATAGAACACACTTTTCCAAGCCTGTTGGAAGGCATTTGCAGTTTCATTTCGCGTCTAATTTCCCAAACCAAACTGCTTGCAGCTCTAACTGCCTTCCTACTACCACTTTTTCGGTTCAGTGAGATATGCTGGATTCTAAACGGAGAAGCTTCTCTGACGCTTTTTCACAGAGATTTTGAAACTGAAATCTCCCATGCCGTTTCCACCATAGGCAGCAATGGGCTTCCCCATAGAACTTGCCAACCTGAATTCCTACAGGCTAGATGTGAGAGGCACATTCTGCTGCTTCCTCCCTAAGAGTTAAGCTTGCTTCTGAAAGCTCAACCTCCGGGGAGTCTGTTTGGCAGAGATATAGAACACACTTTTCCAAGCCTGTTGGAAGGCCTTTGCAGTGTCATTTCGCATCTAATTTCCCAAACCAAACTGCTTGCAGCTCTAACTGCCTTCTAACTACCACTTCTTCGGTTCAGTGAGATATGCTGGATTCTAAACGGAGAAGCTTCTCTGACGCTTTTTCACAGAGATTTTGAAAGTGAAATCTCCCATGCTGTTTCCACCATAGCCAGCAATGGGCTTCCCCATAGAACTTGCCAACCTGAATTCCTACAGGCTAGATGTGAGAGGCACATTCTGCTGCTTCCTCCCTTAGAGGTAAACTAGCTTCTGAAAGCTCAACCTCCAGGGAGTCTGTTTGGCAGAGATATAGAACACACTTTTCCAAGCCTGTTGGAAGGCATTTGCAGTTTCATTTCGCGTCTAATTTCCCAAACCAAACTGCTTGCAGCTCTAACTGCCTTCCTACTACCACTTCTTCGGTTCAGTGAGATATGCTGGATTCTAAACGGAGAAGCTTCTCTGACGCTTTTTCACAGAGATTTTGAAACTGAAATTTCCAAACCCGTTTCCAACGTAGGCGCCAATAGGCTTCCCCATAGAACTTGCCAACCTGAATTCCTACAGGCTAGATGTGAGAGGCACATTCTGCTGCTTCCTCCCTTAGAGTTAAACTTGCTTCTGAAAGCTCAACCTCCGGGGAGTTTGTTTGGCAGAGATATAGAACACACTTTTCCAAGCCTGTTGGAAGGCATTTGCAGTTTCATTTCGCGTCTAATTTCCCAAACGAAACTGCTTGCAGCTCTAACTGCCTTCTAACTACCACTTCTTCGGTTCAGTGAGATATGCTGGATTCTAAACGGAGAAGCTTCTCTGACGCTTTTTCACAGAGATTTTGAAACTGAAATCTCCCATGCCGTTTCCACCATAGGCAGCAATGGGCTTCCCCATAGAACTTGCCAACCTGAATTCCTACAGGCTAGATGTGAGAGGCACATTCTGCTGCTTCCTCCCTAAGAGTTAAGCTTGCTTCTGAAAGCTCAACCTCCGGGGAGTCTGTTTGGCACAGATATAGAACACACTTTTCCAAGCCTGTTGGAAGGCCTTTGCAGTGTCATTTCGCATCTAATTTCCCAAACCAAACTGCTTGCAGCTCTAACTGCCTTCTAACTACCACTTCTTCGGTTCAGTGAGATATGCTGGATTCTAAACGGAGAAGCTTCTCTGACGCTTTTTCACAGAGATTTTGAAACTGAAATCTCCCATGCTGTTTCCACCATAGGCAGCAATGGGCTTCCCCATAGAACTTGCCAACCTGAATTCCTACAGGCTAGATGTGAGAGGCACATTCTGCTGCTTCCTCCCTTAGAGGTAAACTAGCTTCTGAAAGCTCAACCTCCAGGGAGTCTGTTTGGCAGAGATATAGAACACACTTTTCCAAGCCTGTTGGAAGGCATTTTCAGTTTCATTTCGCGTCTAATTTCCCAAACCAAACTGCTTGCAGCTCTAACTGCCTTCTAACTACCACTTCTTCGGTTCAGTGAGATATGCTGGATTCTAAACGGAGAAGCTTCTCTGACGCTTTTTCACAGAGATTTTGAAACTGAAATCTCCCATGCCGTTTCCACCATAGGCAGCAATGGGCTTCCACATAGAACTTGCCAACCTGAATTCCTACAGGCTAGATGTGAGAGGCACATTCTGCTGCTTCCTCCCTTAGAGTTAAACTTGCTTCTGAAAGCTCAACCTCCGGGGACTTTGTTTGGCAGAGATATAGAACACACTTTTCCAAGCCTGTTGGAAGGCATTTGCAGTTTCATTTCGCGTCTAATTTCCCAAACCAAACTGCTTGCAGCTCCAACTCCCTTCTAACTACCACTTCTTCGGTTCAGTGAGATAAGCTGGATTCTAAACGGAGAAGCTTCTCTGACGCTTTTTCACAGAGATTTTGAAACTGAAATCTCCCATGCCGTTTCCACCATAGGCAGCAATGGGCTTCCCCATAGAACTTGCCAACCTGAATTCCTACAGGCTAGATGTGAGAGGCACATTCTGCTGCTTCCTCCCTTAGAGTTAAACTTGCTTCTGAAAGCTCAACCTCCGGGGACTTTGTTTGGCAGAGATATAGAACACACTTTTCCAAGCCTGTTGGAAGGCATTTGCAGTTTCATTTCGCGTCTAATTTCCCAAACCAAACTGCTTGCAGCTCTAACTCCCTTCTAACTACCACTTCTTCGGTTCAGTGAGATAAGCTGGATTCTAAACGGAGAAGCTTCTCTGACGCTTTTTCACAGAGATTTTGAAACTGAAATTTCCAAACCCATTTCCAACGAAGGCGCCAATGGGCTTCCCCATAGAACTTGCCAACCTGAATTCCTACAGGCTAGATGTGAGAGGCACATTCTGCTGCTTCCTCCCTTAGAGTTAAACTAGCTTCTGAAAGCTCAACCTCCGGGGAGTTTGTTTGGCAGAGATATAGAACACACTTTTCCAAGCCTGTTGGAAGGCATTTGCAGTTTCATTTCGCGTCTAATTTCCCAAACCAAACTGCTTGCAGCTCTAACTCCCTTCTAACTACCACTTCTTCGGTTCAGTGAGATATGCTGGATTCTAAACGGAGAAGCTTCTCTGACGCTTTTTCACAGAGATTTTGAAACTGAAATTTCCAAACCCGTTTCCAACGAAGGCGCCAATGGGCTTCCCCATAGAACTTGCCAACCTGAATTCCTACAGGCTAGATGTGAGAGGCACATTCTGCTGCTTCCTCCCTTAGAGTTAAACTTGCTTCTGAAAGCTCAACCTCCGGGGAGTTTGTTTGGCAGAGATATAGAACACACTTTTCCAAGCCTGTTGGAAGGCATTTGCAGTTTCATTTCGCGTCTAATTTCCCAAACCAAACTGCTTGCAGCTCTAACTCCCTTCTAACTACCACTTCTTCGGTTCAGTGAGATATGCTGGATTCTAAACGGAGAAGCTTCTCTGACGCTTTTTCACAGAGATTTTGAAACTGAAATCTCCCACGCCGTTTCCACCATAGGCAGCAATGGGCTTCCCCATAGAACTTGCCAACCTGAATTCCTAAAGGCTAGATGTGAGAGGCACATTCTGCTGCTTCCTCCCTTAGAGTTAAACTTGCTTCTGAAAGCTCAACCTCCGGGGAGTTTGTTTGGCAGAGATATAGAACACACTTTTCCAAGCCTGTTGGAAGGCATTTGCAGTTTCATTTCGCGTCTAATTTCCCAAACCAAACTGCTTGCAGCTCTAACTCCCTTGTAACTACCACTTCTTCGGTTCAGTGAGATAAGCTGGATTCTAAACGGAGAAGCTTCTCTGACGCTTTTTCACAGGGATTTTGAAACTGAAATTTCCAAACCCGTTTCCAACGAAGGCGCCAATGGGTTTCCCCATAGAACTTGCCAACCTGAATTCCTACAGGCTAGATGTGAGAGGCACATTCTGCTACTTCCTCCCTTAGAGTTAAACTAGCTTCTGAAAGCTCAAACTCCGGGGAGTTTGTTTGGCAGAGATATAGAACACACTTTTCCAAGCCTGTTGGAAGGCATTTGCAGTTTCATTTCGCGTCTAATTTCCCAAACCAAACTGCTTGCAGCTCTAACTGCCTTCTAACTACCACTTCTTCGGTTCAGTGAGATATGCTGGATTCTAAACGGAGAAGCTTCTCTGACGCTTTTTCACAGAGATTTTGAAACTGAAATCTCCCAACCCGTTTCCAACGAAGGCGCCAATGGGCTTCCCCATAGAACTTGCCAACCTGAATTCCTACAGGCTAGATGTGAGAGGCACATTCTGCTGCTTCCTCCCTTAGAGTTAAACTAGCTTCTGAAAGCTCAACCTCCGGGGAGTTTGTTTGGCAGAGATATAGAACACACTTTTCCAAGCCTGTTGGAAGGCATTTGCAGTTTCATTTCGCGTCTAATTTCCCAAACCAAACTGCTTGCAGCTCTAACTCCCTTCTAACTACCACTTCTTCGGTTCAGTGAGATATGCTGGATTCTAAACGGAGAAGCTTCTCTGACGCTTTTTCACAGAGATTTTGAAACTGAAATCTCCCATGCCGTTTCCACCATAGGCAGCAATGGGCTTCCCCATAGAACTTGCCAACCTGAATTCCTACAGGCTAGATGTGAGAGGCACATTCTGCTGCTTCCTCCCTTAGAGTTAAACTTGCTTCTGAAAGCTCAACCTCCGGGGAGTTTGTTTGGCAGAGATATAGAACACACTTTTCCAAGCCTGTTGGAAGGCATTTGCAGTTTCATTTCGTGTCTAATTTCCCAAACCAAACTGCTTGCAGCTCTAACTCCCTTCTAACTACCACTTCTTCGGTTCAGTGAGATATGCTGGATTCTAAACGGAGAAGCTTCTCTGACGCTTTTTCACAGAGATTTTGAAACTGAAATTTCCAAACCCGTTTCCAACGAAGGCGCCAATGGGCTTCCCCATAGAACTTGCCAACCTGAATTCCTACAGGCTAGATGTGAGAGGCACATTCTGCTGCTTCCTCCCTTAGAGTTAAACTAGCTTCTGAAAGCTCAACCTCCAGGGAGTCTGTTTGGCAGAGATATAGAACACACTTTTCCAAGCCTGTTGGAAGGCCTTTGCAGTGTCATTTCGCATCTAATTTCCCAAACCAAACTGCTTGCAGCTCTAACTCCCTTCTAACTACCACTTCTTCGGTTCAGTGAGATATGCTGGATTCTAAACGGAGAAGCTTCTCTGACGCTTTTTCACAGAGATTTTGAAACTGAAATCTCCCATGCCGTTTCCACCATAGGCAGCAATGGGCTTCCCCATAGAACTTGCCAACCTGAATTCCTAAAGGGTAGATGTGAGAGGCACATTCTGCTGCTTCCTCCCTTAGAGTTAAACTTGCTTCTGAAAGCTCAACCTCCGGGGAGTTTGTTTGGCAGAGATATAGAACACACTTTTCCAAGCCTGTTGGAAGGCATTTGCAGTTACATTTCGCGTCTAATTTCCCAAACCAAACTGCTTGCAGCTCTAACTGCCTTCTAACTACCACTTCTTCGGTTCAGTGAGATATGCTGGATTCTAAACGGAGAAGCTTCTCTGACGCTTTTTCACAGAGATTTTGAAACTGAAATCTCCCATGCCGTTTCCCCCATAGGCAGCAATGGGCTTCCCCATTGAACTTGCCAACCTGAATTCCTACAGGCTAGATGTGAGAGGCACATTCTGCTGCTTCCTCCCTTGGAGTTAAACTTGCTTCTGAAAGCTCAACCTCCGGGGAGTTTGTTTGGCAGAGATATAGAACACACTTTTCCAAGCCTGTTGGAAGGCATTTGCAGTTTCATTTCGCGTCTAATTTCCCAAACCAAACTGCTTGCAGCTCTAACTCCCTTCTAACTACCACTTCTTCGGTTCAGTGAGATATGCTGGATTCTAAACGGAGAAGCTTCTCTGACGCTTTTTCACAGAGATTTTGAAACTGAAATTTCCAAACCCGTTTCCAACGAAGGCGCCAATGGGCTTCCCCATAGAACTTGCCAACCTGAATTCCTACAGGCTAGATGTGAGAGGCACATTCTGCTGCTTCCTCCCTTAGAGTTAAACTTGCTTCTGAAAGCTCAACCTCCGGGGAGTTTGTTTGGCAGAGATATAGAACACACTTTTCCAAGCCTGTTGGAAGGCATTTGCAGTTTCATTTCGCGTCTAATTTCCCAAACCAAACTGCTTGCAGCTCTAACTCCCTTCTAACTACCACTTCTTCGGTTCAGTGAGATATGCTGGATTCTAAACGGAGAAGCTTCTCTGACGCTTTTTCACAGAGATTTTGAAACTGAAATCTCCCACGCCGTTTCCACCATAGGCAGCAATGGGCTTCCCCATAGAACTTGCCAACCTGAATTCCTAAAGGCTAGATGTGAGAGGCACATTCTGCTGCTTCCTCCCTTAGAGTTAAACTTGCTTCTGAAAGCTCAACCTCCGGGGAGTTTGTTTGGCAGAGATATAGAACACACTTTTCCAAGCCTGTTGGAAGGCATTTGCAGTTTCATTTCGCGTCTAATTTCCCAAACCAAACTGCTTGCAGCTCTAACTCCCTTGTAACTACCACTTCTTCGGTTCAGTGAGATAAGCTGGATTCTAAACGGAGAAGCTTCTCTGACGCTTTTTCACAGGGATTTTGAAACTGAAATTTCCAAACCCGTTTCCAACGAAGGCGCCAATGGGCTTCCCCATAGAACTTGCCAACCTGAATTCCTACAGGCTAGATGTGAGAGGCACATTCTGCTACTTCCTCCCTTAGAGTTAAACTAGCTTCTGAAAGCTCAAACTCCGGGGAGTTTGTTTGGCAGAGATATAGAACACACTTTTCCAAGCCTGTTGGAAGGCATTTGCAGTTTCATTTCGCGTCTAATTTCCCAAACCAAACTGCTTGCAGCTCTAACTGCCTTCTAACTACCACTTCTTCGGTTCAGTGAGATATGCTGGATTCTAAACGGAGAAGCTTCTCTGACGCTTTTTCACAGAGATTTTGAAACTGAAATCTCCCAACCCGTTTCCAACGAAGGCGCCAATGGGCTTCCCCATAGAACTTGCCAACCTGAATTCCTACAGGCTAGATGTGAGAGGCACATTCTGCTGCTTCCTCCCTTAGAGTTAAACTAGCTTCTGAAAGCTCAACCTCCGGGGAGTTTGTTTGGCAGAGATATAGAACACACTTTTCCAAGCCTGTTGGAAGGCATTTGCAGTTTCATTTCGCGTCTAATTTCCCAAACCAAACTGCTTGCAGCTCTAACTCCCTTCTAACTACCACTTCTTCGGTTCAGTGAGATATGCTGGATTCTAAACGGAGAAGCTTCTCTGACGCTTTTTCACAGAGATTTTGAAACTGAAATCTCCCATGCCGTTTCCACCATAGGCAGCAATGGGCTTCCCCATAGAACTTGCCAACCTGAATTCCTAAAGGCTAGATGTGAGAGGCACATTCTGCTGCTTCCTCCCTTAGAGTTAAACTTGCTTCTGAAAGCTCAACCTCCGGGGAGTTTGTTTGGCAGAGATATAGAACACACTTTTCCAAGCCTGTTGGAAGGCATTTGCAGTTTCATTTCGCGTCTAATTTCCCAAACCAAACTGCTTGCAGCTCTAACTCCCTTGTAACTACCACTTCTTCGGTTCAGTGAGATAAGCTGGATTCTAAACGGAGAAGCTTCTCTGACGCTTTTTCACAGGGATTTTGAAACTGAAATTTCCAAACCCGTTTCCAACGAAGGCGCCAATGGGCTTCCCCATAGAACTTGCCAACCTGAATTCCTACAGGCTAGATGTGAGAGGCACATTCTGCTACTTCCTCCCTTAGAGTTAAACTAGCTTCTGAAAGCTCAAACTCCGGGGAGTTTGTTTGGCACAGATATAGAACACACTTTTCCAAGCCTGTTGGAAGGCATTTGCAGTTTCATTTCGCGTCTAATTTCCCAAACCAAACTGCTTGCAGCTCTAACTCCCTTCTAACTACCACTTCTTCGGTTCAGTGAGATATGCTGGATTCTAAACGGAGAAGCTTCTCTGACGCTTTTTCACAGAGATTTTGAAACTGAAATCTCCCAACCCGTTTCCAACGAAGGCGCCAATGGGCTTCCCCATAGAACTTGCCAACCTGAATTCCTACAGGCTAGATGTGAGAGGCACATTCTGCTGCTTCCTCCCTTAGAGTTAAACTAGCTTCTGAAAGCTCAACCTCCGGGGAGTTTGTTTGGCAGAGATATAGAACACACTTTTCCAAGCCTGTTGGAAGGCATTTGCAGTTTCATTTCGCGTCTAATTTCCCAAACCAAACTGCTTGCAGCTCTAACTCCCTTCTAACTACCACTTCTTCGGTTCAGTGAGATATGCTGGATTCTAAACGGAGAAGCTTCTCTGACGCTTTTTCACAGAGATTTTGAAACTGAAATCTCCCATGCCGTTTCCACCATAGGCAGCAATTGGCTTCCCCATAGAACTTGCCAACCTGAATTCCTACAGGCTAGATGTGAGAGGCACATTCTGCTGCTTCCTCCCTTAGAGTTAAACTTGCTTCTGAAAGCTCAACCTCCGGGGAGTTTGTTTGGCAGAGATATAGAACACACTTTTCCAAGCCTGTTGGAAGGCATTTGCAGTTTCATTTCGTGTCTAATTTCCCAAACCAAACTGCTTGCAGCTCTAACTCCCTTCTAACTACCACTTCTTCGGTTCAGTGAGATATGCTGGATTCTAAACGGAGAAGCTTCTCTGACGCTTTTTCACAGAGATTTTGAAACTGAAATTTCCAAACCCGTTTCCAACGAAGGCGCCAATGGGCTTCCCCATAGAACTTGCCAACCTGAATTCCTACAGGCTAGATGTGAGAGGCACATTCTGCTGCTTCCTCCCTTAGAGTTAAACTAGCTTCTGAAAGCTCAACCTCCAGGGAGTCTGTTTGGCAGAGATATAGAACACACTTTTCCAAGCCTGTTGGAAGGCCTTTGCAGTGTCATTTCGCATCTAATTTCCCAAACCAAACTGCTTGCAGCTCTAACTCCCTTCTAACTACCACTTCTTCGGTTCAGTGAGATATGCTGGATTCTAAACGGAGAAGCTTCTCTGACGCTTTTTCACAGAGATTTTGAAACTGAAATCTCCCATGCCGTTTCCACCATAGGCAGCAATGGGCTTCCCCATAGAACTTGCCAACCTGAATTCCTAAAGGGTAGATGTGAGAGGCACATTCTGCTGCTTCCTCCCTTAGAGTTAAACTTGCTTCTGAAAGCTCAACCTCCGGGGAGTTTGTTTGGCAGAGATATAGAACACACTTTTCCAAGCCTGTTGGAAGGCATTTGCAGTTACATTTCGCGTCTAATTTCCCAAACCAAACTGCTTGCAGCTCTAACTGCCTTCTAACTACCACTTCTTCGGTTCAGTGAGATATGCTGGATTCTAAACGGAGAAGCTTCTCTGACGCTTTTTCACAGAGATTTTGAAACTGAAATCTCCCATGCCGTTTCCACCATAGGCAGCAATGGGCTTCCCCATAGAACTTGCCAACCTGAATTCCTACAGGCTAGATGTGAGAGGCACATTCTGCTGCTTCCTCCCTTAGAGTTAAACTTGCTTCTGAAAGCTCAACCTCCGGGGAGTTTGTTTGGCAGAGATATAGAACACACTTTTCCAAGCCTGTTGGAAGGCATTTGCAGTTTCATTTCGCGTCTAATTTCCCAAACCAAACTGCTTGCAGCTCTAACTCCCTTCTAACTACCACTTCTTCGGTTCAGTGAGATATGCTGGATTCTAAAAGGAGAAGCTTCTCTGACGCTTTTTCACAGAGATTTTGAAACTGAAATTTCCAAACCCGTTTCCAACGAAGGCGCCAATGGGCTTCCCCATAGAACTTGCCAACCTGAATTCCTACAGGCTAGATGTGAGAGGCACATTCTGCTGCTTCCTCCCTAACAGTTAAGCTTGCTTCTGAAAGCTCAACCTCCGGGGACTCTGTTTGGCACAGATATAGAACACACTTTTCCAAGCCTGTTGGAAGGCCTTTGCAGTGTCATTTCGCATCTAATTTCCCAAACCAAACTGCTTGCAGCTCTAACTCCCTTCTAACTACCACTTCTTCGGTTCAGTGAGATATGCTGGATTCTAAACGGAGAAGCTTCTCTGACGCTTTTTCACAGAGATTTTGAAACTGAAATCTCCCATGCCGTTTCCACCATAGGCAGCAATGGGCTTCCCCATAGAACTTGCCAACCTGAATTCCTAAAGGCTAGATGTGAGAGGCACATTCTGCTGCTTCCTCCCTTAGAGTTAAACTTGCTTCTGAAAGCTCAACCTCCGGGGAGTTTGTTTGGCAGAGATATAGAACACACTTTTCCAAGCCTGTTGGAAGGCATTTGCAGTTTCATTTCGCGTCTATTTTCCCAAACCAAACTGCTTGCAGCTCTAACTCCCTTCTAACTACCACTTCTTCGGTTCAGTGAGATAAGCTGGATTCTAAACGGAGAAGCTTCTCTGACGCTTTTTCACAGAGATTTTGAAACTGAAATTTCCAAACCCGTTTCCAACGAAGGCGCCAATGGGCTTCCCCATAGAACTTGCCAACCTGAATTCCTACAGGCTAGATGTGAGAGGCACATTCTGCTGCTTCCTCCCTTAGAGTTAAACTAGCTTCTGAAAGCTCAACCTCCGGGGAGTTTGTTTGGCAGAGATATAGAACACACTTTTCCAAGCCTGTTGGAAGGCATTTGCAGTTTGATTTCGCGTCTAATTTCCCAAACCAAACTGCTTGCAGCTCTAACTCCCTTCTAACTACCACTTCTTCGGTTCAGTGAGATATGCTGGATTCTAAACGGAGAAGCTTCTCTGACGCTTTTTCACAGAGATTTTGAAACTGAAATCTCCCATGCCGTTTCCACCATAGGCAGCAATGGGCTTCCCCATAGAACTTGCCAACCTGAATTCCTACAGGCTAGATGTGAGAGGCACATTCTGCTGCTTCCTCCCTAAGAGTTAAGCTTGCTTGTGAAAGCTCAACCTCCGGGGAGTCTGTTTGGCAGAGATATAGAACACACTTTTCCAAGCCTGTTGGAAGGCCTTTGCAGTGTCATTTCGCATCTAATTTCCCAAACCAAACTGCTTGCAGCTCTAACTCCCTTCTAACTACCACTTCTTCGGTTCAGTGAGATATGCTGGATTCTAAACGGAGAAGCTTCTCTGACGCTTTTTCACAGAGATTTTGAAACTGAAATTTCCAAACCCGTTTCCAACGAAGGCGCCAATGGGCTTCCCCATAGAACTTGCCAACCTGAATTCCTACAGGCTAGATGTGAGAGGCCCATTCTGCTGCTTCCTCCCTTAGAGTTAAACTAGCTTCTGAAAGCTCAACCTCCGGCGAGTTTGTTTGGCAGAGATATAGAACACACTTTTCCAAGCCTGTTGGAAGGCATTTGCAGTTTCATTTCGCATCTAATTTCCCAAACCAAACTGCTTGCAGCTCTAACTGCCTTCTAACTACCACTTCTTCGGTTCAGTGAGATATGCTGGATTCTAAACGGAGAAGCTTCTCTGACGCTTTTTCACAGAGATTTTGAAACTGAAATCTCCCATGCTGTTTCCACCATAGGCAGCAATGGGCTTCCCCATAGAACTTGCCAACCTGAATTCCTACAGGCTAGATGTGAGAGGCACATTCTGCTGCTTCCTCCCTTAGAGGTAAACTAGCTTCTGAAAGCTCAACCTCCAGGGAGTCTGTTTGGCAGAGATATAGAACACACTTTTCCAAGCCTGTTGGAAGGCATTTTCAGTTTCATTTCGCGTCTAATTTCCCAAACCAAACTGCTTGCAGCTCTAACTGCCTTCTAACTACCACTTCTTCGGTTCAGTGAGATATGCTGGATTCTAAACGGAGAAGCTTCTCTGACGCTTTTTCACAGAGATTTTGAAACTGAAATCTCCCATGCCGTTTCCACCATAGGCAGCAATGGGCTTCCACATAGAACTTGCCAACCTGAATTCCTACAGGCTAGATGTGAGAGGCACATTCTGCTGCTTCCTCCCTTAGAGTTAAACTTGCTTCTGAAAGCTCAACCTCCGGGGACTTTGTTTGGCAGAGATATAGAACACACTTTTCCAAGCCTGTTGGAAGGCATTTGCAGTTTCATTTCGCGTCTAATTTCCCAAACCAAACTGCTTGCAGCTCCAACTCCCTTCTAACTACCACTTCTTCGGTTCAGTGAGATAAGCTGGATTCTAAACGGAGAAGCTTCTCTGACGCTTTTTCACAGAGATTTTGAAACTGAAATCTCCCATGCCGTTTCCACCATAGGCAGCAATGGGCTTCCCCATAGAACTTGCCAACCTGAATTCCTACAGGCTAGATGTGAGAGGCACATTCTGCTGCTTCCTCCCTTAGAGTTAAACTTGCTTCTGAAAGCTCAACCTCCGGGGACTTTGTTTGGCAGAGATATAGAACACACTTTTCCAAGCCTGTTGGAAGGCATTTGCAGTTTCATTTCGCGTCTAATTTCCCAAACCAAACTGCTTGCAGCTCTAACTCCCTTCTAACTACCACTTCTTCGGTTCAGTGAGATAAGCTGGATTCTAAACGGAGAAGCTTCTCTGACGCTTTTTCTCAGAGATTTTGAAACTGAAATTTCCAAACCCGTTTCCAACGAAGGCGCCAATGGGCTTCCCCATAGAACTTGCCAACCTGAATTCCTACAGGCTAGATGTGAGAGGCACATTCTGCTGCTTCCTCCCTTAGAGTTAAACTAGCTTCTGAAAGCTCAACCTCCGGGGAGTTTGTTTGGCAGAGATATAGAACACACTTTTCCAAGCCTGTTGGAAGGCATTTGCAGTTTCATTTCGCGTCTAATTTCCCAAACCAAACTGCTTGCAGCTCTAACTCCCTTCTAACTACCACTTCTTCGGTTCAGTGAGATATGCTGGATTCTAAACGGAGAAGCTTCTCTGACGCTTTTTCACAGAGATTTTGAAACTGAAATTTCCAAACCCGTTTCCAACGAAGGCGCCAATGGGCTTCCCCATAGAACTTGCCAACCTGAATTCCTACAGGCTAGATGTGAGAGGCACATTCTGCTGCTTCCTCCCTTAGAGTTAAACTTGCTTCTGAAAGCTCAACCTCCGGGGAGTTTGTTTGGCAGAGATATAGAACACACTTTTCCAAGCCTGTTGGAAGGCATTTGCAGTTTCATTTCGCGTCTAATTTCCCAAACCAAACTGCTTGCAGCTCTAACTCCCTTCTAACTACCACTTCTTCGGTTCAGTGAGATATGCTGGATTCTAAACGGAGAAGCTTCTCTGACGCTTTTTCACAGAGATTTTGAAACTGACATCTCCCACGCCGTTTCCACCTGAGGCAGCAATGGGCTTCCCCATAGAACTTGCCAACCTGAATTCCTAAAGGCTAGATGTGAGAGGCACATTCTGCTGCTTCCTCCCTTAGAGTTAAACTTGCTTCTGAAAGCTCAACCTCCGGGGAGTTTGTTTGGCAGAGATATAGAACACACTTTTCCAAGCCTGTTGGAAGGCATTTGCAGTTTCATTTCGCGTCTAATTTCCCAAACCAAACTGCTTGCAGCTCTAACTCCCTTGTAACTACCACTTCTTCGGTTCAGTGAGATAAGCTGGATTCTAAACGGAGAAGCTTCTCTGACGCTTTTTCACAGGGATTTTGAAACTGAAATTTCCAAACCCGTTTCCAACGAAGGCGCCAATGGGCTTCCCCATAGAACTTGCCAACCTGAATTCCTACAGGCTAGATGTGAGAGGCACATTCTGCTACTTCCTCCCTTAGAGTTAAACTAGCTTCTGAAAGCTCAAACTCCGGGGAGTTTGTTTGGCAGAGATATAGAACACACTTTTCCAAGCCTGTTGGAAGGCATTTGCAGTTTCATTTCGCGTCTAATTTCCCAAACCAAACTGCTTGCAGCTCTAACTGCCTTCTAACTACCACTTCTTCGGTTCAGTGAGATATGCTGGATTCTAAACGGAGAAGCTTCTCTGACGCTTTTTCACAGAGATTTTGAAACTGAAATCTCCCAACCCGTTTCCAACGAAGGCGCCAATGGGCTTCCCCATAGAACTTGCCAACCTGAATTCCTACAGGCTAGATGTGAGAGGCACATTCTGCTGCTTCCTCCCTTAGAGTTAAACTAGCTTCTGAAAGCTCAACCTCCGGGGAGTTTGTTTGGCAGAGATATAGAACACACTTTTCCAAGCCTGTTGGAAGGCATTTGCAGTTTCATTTCGCGTCTAATTTCCCAAACCAAACTGCTTGCAGCTCTAACTCCCTTCTAACTACCACTTCTTCGGTTCAGTGAGATATGCTGGATTCTAAACGGAGAAGCTTCTCTGACGCTTTTTCACAGAGATTTTGAAACTGAAATCTCCCATGCCGTTTCCACCATAGGCAGCAATGGGCTTCCCCATAGAACTTGCCAACCTGAATTCCTACAGGCTAGATGTGAGAGGCACATTCTGCTGCTTCCTCCCTTAGAGTTAAACTTGCTTCTGAAAGCTCAACCTCCGGGGAGTTTGTTTGGCAGAGATATAGAACACACTTTTCCAAGCCTGTTGGAAGGCATTTGCAGTTTCATTTCGTGTCTAATTTCCCAAACCAAACTGCTTGCAGCTCTAACTCCCTTCTAACTACCACTTCTTCGGTTCAGTGAGATATGCTGGATTCTAAACGGAGAAGCTTCTCTGACGCTTTTTCACAGAGATTTTGAAACTGAAATTTCCAAACCCGTTTCCAACGAAGGCGCCAATGGGCTTCCCCATAGAACTTGCCAACCTGAATTCCTACAGGCTAGATGTGAGAGGCACATTCTGCTGCTTCCTCCCTTAGAGTTAAACTAGCTTCTGAAAGCTCAACCTCCAGGGAGTCTGTTTGGCAGAGATATAGAACACACTTTTCCAAGCCTGTTGGAAGGCCTTTGCAGTGTCATTTCGCATCTAATTTCCCAAACCAAACTGCTTGCAGCTCTAACTCCCTTCTAACTACCACTTCTTCGGTTCAGTGAGATATGCTGGATTCTAAACGGAGAAGCTTCTCTGACGCTTTTTCACAGAGATTTTGAAACTGAAATCTCCCATGCCGTTTCCACCATAGGCAGCAATGGGCTTCCCCATAGAACTTGCCAACCTGAATTCCTAAAGGGTAGATGTGAGAGGCACATTCTGCTGCTTCCTCCCTTAGAGTTAAACTTGCTTCTGAAAGCTCAACCTCCGGGGAGTTTGTTTGGCAGAGATATAGAACACACTTTTCCAAGCCTGTTGGAAGGCATTTGCGGTTACATTTCGCGTCTAATTTCCCAAACCAAACTGCTTGCAGCTCTAACTGCCTTCTAACTACCACTTCTTCGGTTCAGTGAGATATGCTGGATTCTAAACGGAGAAGCTTCTCTGACGCTTTTTCACAGAGATTTTGAAACTGAAATCTCCCATGCCGTTTCCCCCATAGGCAGCAATGGGCTTCCCCATTGAACTTGCCAACCTGAATTCCTACAGGCTAGATGTGAGAGGCACATTCTGCTGCTTCCTCCCTTGGAGTTAAACTTGCTTCTGAAAGCTCAACCTCCGGGGAGTTTGTTTGGCAGAGATATAGAACACACTTTTCCAAGCCTGTTGGAAGGCATTTGCAGTTTCATTTCGCGTCTAATTTCCCAAACCAAACTGCTTGCAGCTCTAACTCCCTTCTAACTACCACTTCTTCGGTTCAGTGAGATATGCTGGATTCTAAACGGAGAAGCTTCTCTGACGCTTTTTCACAGAGATTTTGAAACTGAAATTTCCAAACCCGTTTCCAACGAAGGCGCCAATGGGCTTCCCCATAGAACTTGCCAACCTGAATTCCTACAGGCTAGATGTGAGAGGCACATTCTGCTGCTTCCTCCCTTAGAGTTAAACTTGCTTCTGAAAGCTCAACCTCCGGGGAGTTTGTTTGGCAGAGATATAGAACACACTTTTCCAAGCCTGTTGGAAGGCATTTGCAGTTTCATTTCGCGTCTAATTTCCCAAACCAAACTGCTTGCAGCTCTAACTCCCTTCTAACTACCACTTCTTCGGTTCAGTGAGATATGCTGGATTCTAAACGGAGAAGCTTCTCTGACGCTTTTTCACAGAGATTTTGAAACTGAAATCTCCCACGCCGTTTCCACCATAGGCAGCAATGGGCTTCCCCATAGAACTTGCCAACCTGAATTCCTAAAGGCTAGATGTGAGAGGCACATTCTGCTGCTTCCTCCCTTAGAGTTAAACTTGCTTCTGAAAGCTCAACCTCCGGGGAGTTTGTTTGGCAGAGATATAGAACACACTTTTCCAAGCCTGTTGGAAGGCATTTGCAGTTTCATTTCGCGTCTAATTTCCCAAACCAAACTGCTTGCAGCTCTAACTCCCTTGTAACTACCACTTCTTCGGTTCAGTGAGATAAGCTGGATTCTAAACGGAGAAGCTTCTCTGACGCTTTTTCACAGGGATTTTGAAACTGAAATTTCCAAACCCGTTTCCAACGAAGGCGCCAATGGGCTTCCCCATAGAACTTGCCAACCTGAATTCCTACAGGCTAGATGTGAGAGGCACATTCTGCTACTTCCTCCCTTAGAGTTAAACTAGCTTCTGAAAGCTCAAACTCCGGGGAGTTTGTTTGGCAGAGATATAGAACACACTTTTCCAAGCCTGTTGGAAGGCATTTGCAGTTTCATTTCGCGTCTAATTTCCCAAACCAAACTGCTTGCAGCTCTAACTGCCTTCTAACTACCACTTCTTCGGTTCAGTGAGATATGCTGGATTCTAAACGGAGAAGCTTCTCTGACGCTTTTTCACAGAGATTTTGAAACTGAAATCTCCCAACCCGTTTCCAACGAAGGCGCCAATGGGCTTCCCCATAGAACTTGCCAACCTGAATTCCTACAGGCTAGATGTGAGAGGCACATTCTGCTGCTTCCTCCCTTAGAGTTAAACTAGCTTCTGAAAGCTCAACCTCCGGGGAGTTTGTTTGGCAGAGATATAGAACACACTTTTCCAAGCCTGTTGGAAGGCATTTGCAGTTTCATTTCGCGTCTAATTTCCCAAACCAAACTGCTTGCAGCTCTAACTCCCTTCTAACTACCACTTCTTCGGTTCAGTGAGATATGCTGGATTCTAAACGGAGAAGCTTCTCTGACGCTTTTTCACAGAGATTTTGAAACTGAAATCTCCCATGCCGTTTCCACCATAGGCAGCAATGGGCTTCCCCATAGAACTTGCCAACCTGAATTCCTAAAGGCTAGATGTGAGAGGCACATTCTGCTGCTTCCTCCCTTAGAGTTAAACTTGCTTCTGAAAGCTCAACCTCCGGGGAGTTTGTTTGGCAGAGATATAGAACACACTTTTCCAAGCCTGTTGGAAGGCATTTGCAGTTTCATTTCGCGTCTAATTTCCCAAACCAAACTGCTTGCAGCTCTAACTCCCTTGTAACTACCACTTCTTCGGTTCAGTGAGATAAGCTGGATTCTAAACGGAGAAGCTTCTCTGACGCTTTTTCACAGAGATTTTGAAACTGAAATTTCCAAACCCGTTTCCAACGAAGGCGCCAATGGGCTTCCCCATAGAACTTGCCAACCTGAATTCCTACAGGCTAGATGTGAGAGGCACATTCTGCTACTTCCTCCCTTAGAGTTAAACTAGCTTCTGAAAGCTCAAACTCCGGGGAGTTTGTTTGGCACAGATATAGAACACACTTTTCCAAGCCTGTTGGAAGGCATTTGCAGTTTCATTTCGCGTCTAATTTCCCAAACCAAACTGCTTGCAGCTCTAACTGCCTTCTAACTACCACTTCTTCGGTTCAGTGAGATATGCTGGATTCTAAACGGAGAAGCTTCTCTGACGCTTTTTCACAGAGATTTTGAAACTGAAATCTCCCAACCCGTTTCCAACGAAGGCGCCAATGGGCTTCCCCATAGAACTTGCCAACCTGAATTCCTACAGGCTAGATGTGAGAGGCACATTCTGCTGCTTCCTCCCTTAGAGTTAAACTAGCTTCTGAAAGCTCAACCTCCGGGGAGTTTGTTTGGCAGAGATATAGAACACACTTTTCCAAGCCTGTTGGAAGGCATTTGCAGTTTCATTTCGCGTCTAATTTCCCAAACCAAACTGCTTGCAGCTCTAACTCCCTTCTAACTACCACTTCTTCGGTTCAGTGAGATATGCTGGATTCTAAACGGAGAAGCTTCTCTGACGCTTTTTCACAGAGATTTTGAAACTGAAATCTCCCATGCCGTTTCCACCATAGGCAGCAATGGGCTTCCCCATAGAACTTGCCAACCTGAATTCCTACAGGCTAGATGTGAGAGGCACATTCTGCTGCTTCCTCCCTTAGAGTTAAACTTGCTTCTGAAAGCTCAACCTCCGGGGAGTTTGTTTGGCAGAGATATAGAACACACTTTTCCAAGCCTGTTGGAAGGCATTTGCAGTTTCATTTCGTGTCTAATTTCCCAAACCAAACTGCTTGCAGCTCTAACTCCCTTCTAACTACCACTTCTTCGGTTCAGTGAGATATGCTGGATTCTAAACGGAGAAGCTTCTCTGACGCTTTTTCACAGAGATTTTGAAACTGAAATTTCCAAACCCGTTTCCAACGAAGGCGCCAATGGGCTTCCCCATAGAACTTGCCAACCTGAATTCCTACAGGCTAGATGTGAGAGGCACATTCTGCTGCTTCCTCCCTTAGAGTTAAACTAGCTTCTGAAAGCTCAACCTCCAGGGAGTCTGTTTGGCAGAGATATAGAACACACTTTTCCAAGCCTGTTGGAAGGCCTTTGCAGTGTCATTTCGCATCTAATTTCCCAAACCAAACTGCTTGCAGCTCTAACTGCCTTCTAACTACCACTTCTTCGGTTCAGTGAGATATGCTGGATTCTAAACGGAGAAGCTTCTCTGACGCTTTTTCACAGAGATTTTGAAACTGAAATCTCCCATGCCGTTTCCACCATAGGCAGCAATGGGCTTCCCCATAGAACTTGCCAACCTGAATTCCTACAGGCTAGATGTGAGAGGCACATTCTGCTGCTTCCTCCCTAAGAGTTAAGCTTGCTTCTGAAAGCTCAACCTCCGGGGAGTCTGTTTGGCACAGATATAGAACACACTTTTCCAAGCCTGTTGGAAGGCCTTTGCAGTGTCATTTGGCATCTAATTTCCCAAACCAAACTGCTTTCAGCTCTAACTCCCTTCTAACTACCACTTCTTCGGTTCAGTGAGATATGCTGGATTCTAAACGGAGAAGCTTCTCTGACGCTTTTTCACAGAGATTTTGAAACTGAAATTTCCAAACCCGTTTCCAACGAAGGCGCCAATGTGCTTCCCCATAGAACTTGCCAACCTGAATTCCTACAGGCTAGATGTGAGAGGCACATTCTGCTGCTTCCTCCCTAACAGTTAAGCTTGCTTCTGAAAGCTCAACCTCCGGGGACTCTGTTTGGCACAGATATAGAACACACTTTTCCAAGCCTGTTGGAAGGCCTTTGCAGTGTCATTTCGCATCTAATTTCCCAAACCAAACTGCTTGCAGCTCTAACTCCCTTCTAACTACCACTTCTTCGGTTCAGTGAGATATGCTGGATTCTAAACGGAGAAGCTTCTCTGACGCTTTTTCACAGAGATTTTGAAACTGAAATATCCCATGCCGTTTCCACCATAGGCAGCAATGGGCTTCCCCATAGAACTTGCCAACCTGAATTCCTAAAGGCTAGATGTGAGAGGCACATTCTGCTGCTTCCTCCCTTAGAGTTAAACTTGCTTCTGAAAGCTCAACCTCCGGGGAGTTTGTTTGGCAGAGATATAGAACACACTTTTCCAAGCCTGTTGGAAGGCATTTGCAGTTTCATTTCGCGTCTAATTTCCCAAACCAAACTGCTTGCAGCTCTAACTGCCTTCTAACTACCACTTCTTCGGTTCAGTGAGATATGCTGGATTCTAAACGGAGAAGCTTCTCTGACGCTTTTTCACAGAGATTTTGAAACTGAAATCTCCCATGCTGTTTCCACCATAGCCAGCAATGGGCTTCCCCATAGAACTTGCCAACCTGAATTCCTACAGGCTAGATGTGAGAGGCACATTCTGCTGCTTCCTCCCTTAGAGGTAAACTAGCTTCTGAAAGCTCAACCTCCAGGGAGTCTGTTTGGCAGAGATATAGAACACACTTTTCCAAGCCTGTTGGAAGGCATTTGCAGTTTCATTTCGCGTCTAATTTCCCAAACCAAACTGCTTGCAGCTCTAACTGCCTTCCTACTACCACTTTTTCGGTTCAGTGAGATATGCTGGATTCTAAACGGAGAAGCTTCTCTGACGCTTTTTCACAGAGATTTTGAAACTGAAATCTCCCATGCCGTTTCCACCATAGGCAGCAATGGGCTTCCCCATAGAACTTGCCAACCTGAATTCCTACAGGCTAGATGTGAGAGGCACATTCTGCTGCTTCCTCCCTAAGAGTTAAGCTTGCTTCTGAAAGCTCAACCTCCGGGGAGTCTGTTTGGCAGAGATATAGAACACACTTTTCCAAGCCTGTTGGAAGGCCTTTGCAGTGTCATTTCGCATCTAATTTCCCAAACCAAACTGCTTGCAGCTCTAACTGCCTTCTAACTACCACTTCTTCGGTTCAGTGAGATATGCTGGATTCTAAACGGAGAAGCTTCTCTGACGCTTTTTCACAGAGATTTTGAAAGTGAAATCTCCCATGCTGTTTCCACCATAGCCAGCAATGGGCTTCCCCATAGAACTTGCCAACCTGAATTCCTACAGGCTAGATGTGAGAGGCACATTCTGCTGCTTCCTCCCTTAGAGGTAAACTAGCTTCTGAAAGCTCAACCTCCAGGGAGTCTGTTTGGCAGAGATATAGAACACACTTTTCCAAGCCTGTTGGAAGGCATTTGCAGTTTCATTTCGCGTCTAATTTCCCAAACCAAACTGCTTGCAGCTCTAACTGCCTTCCTACTACCACTTCTTCGGTTCAGTGAGATATGCTGGATTCTAAACGGAGAAGCTTCTCTGACGCTTTTTCACAGAGATTTTGAAACTGAAATTTCCAAACCCGTTTCCAACGTAGGCGCCAATAGGCTTCCCCATAGAACTTGCCAACCTGAATTCCTACAGGCTAGATGTGAGAGGCACATTCTGCTGCTTCCTCCCTTAGAGTTAAACTAGCTTCTGAAAGCTCAACCTCCGGGGAGTTTGTTTGGCAGAGATATAGAACACACTTTTCCAAGCCTGTTGGAAGGCATTTGCAGTTTCATTTCGCGTCTAATTTCCCAAACCAAACTGCTTGCAGCTCTAACTCCCTTCTAACTACCACTTCTTCGGTTCAGTGAGATATGCTGGATTCTAAACGGAGAAGCTTCTCTGACGCTTTTTCACAGAGATTTTGAAACTGAAATCTCCCATGCCGTTTCCACCATAGGCAGCAATGGGCTTCCCCATAGAACTTGCCAACCTGAATTCCTACAGGCTAGATGTGAGAGGCACATTCTGCTGCTTCCTCCCTTAGAGTTAAACTTGCTTCTGAAAGCTCAACCTCCGGGGAGTTTGTTTGGCAGAGATATAGAACACACTTTTCCAAGCCTGTTGGAAGGCATTTGCAGTTTCATTTCGCGTCTAATTTCCCAAACGAAACTGCTTGCAGCTCTAACTGCCTTCTAACTACCACTTCTTCGGTTCAGTGAGATATGCTGGATTCTAAACGGAGAAGCTTCTCTGACGCTTTTTCACAGAGATTTTGAAACTGAAATTTCCAAACCCGTTTCCAACGAAGGCGCCAATGGGCTTCCCCATAGAACTTGCCAACCTGAATTCCTACAGGCTAGATGTGAGAGGCACATTCTGCTGCTTCCTCCCTTAGAGTTAAACTAGCTTCTGAAAGCTCAACCTCCGGGGAGTTTGTTTGGCAGAGATATAGAACACACTTTTCCAAGCCTGTTGGAAGGCATTTGCAGTTTCATTTCGCGTCTAATTTCCCAAACCAAACTGCTTGCAGCTCTAACTCCCTTCTAACTACCACTTCTTCGGTTCAGTGGGATATGCTGGATTCTAAACGGAGAAGCTTCTCTGACGCTTTTTCACAGAGATTTTGAAACTGAAATCTCCCATGCCGTTTCCACCATAGGCAGCAATGGGCTTCCCCATAGAACTTGCCAACCTGAATTCCTACAGGCTAGATGTGAGAGGCACATTCTGCTGCTTCCTCCCTTAGAGTTAAACTTGCTTCTGAAAGCTCAACCTCCGGGGAGTTTGTTAGGCAGAGATATAGAACACACTTTTCCAAGCCTGTTGGAAGGCATTTACAGTTTCATTTCGCGTCTAATTTCCCAAACCAAACTGCTTGCAGCTCTAACTGCCTTCTAACTACCACTTCTTCGGTTCAGTGAGATATGCTGGATTCTAAACGGAGAAGCTTCTCTGACGCTTTTTCACAGAGATTTTGAAACTGAAATCTCCCATGCCGTTTCCACCATAGGCAGCAATGGGCTTCCCCATAGAACTTGCCAACCTGAATTCCTACAGGCTAGATGTGAGAGGCACATTCTGCTGCTTCCTCCCTAAGAGTTAAGCTTGCTTCTGAAAGCTCAACCTCCGGGGAGTCTGTTTGGCACAGATATAGAACACACTTTTCCAAGCCTGTTGGAAGGCCTTTGCAGTGTCATTTCGCATCTAATTTCCCAAACCAAACTGCTTTCAGCTCTAACTCCCTTCTAACTACCACTTCTTCGGTTCAGTGAGATATGCTGGATTCTAAACGGAGAAGCTTCTCTGACGCTTTTTCACAGAGATTTTGAAACTGAAATTTCCAAACCCGTTTCCAACGAAGGCGCCAATGTGCTTCCCCATAGAACTTGCCAACCTGAATTCCTACAGGCTAGATGTGAGAGGCACATTCTGCTGCTTCCTCCCTAACAGTTAAGCTTGCTTCTGAAAGCTCAACCTCCGGGGACTCTGTTTGGCACAGATATAGAACACACTTTTCCAAGCCTGTTGGAAGGCCTTTGCAGTGTCATTTCGCATCTAATTTCCCAAACCAAACTGCTTGCAGCTCTAACTCCCTTCTAACTACCACTTCTTCGGTTCAGTGAGATATGCTGGATTCTAAACGGAGAAGCTTCTCTGACGCTTTTTCACAGAGATTTTGAAACTGAAATATCCCATGCCGTTTCCACCATAGGCAGCAATGGGCTTCCCCATAGAACTTGCCAACCTGAATTCCTAAAGGCTAGATGTGAGAGGCACATTCTGCTGCTTCCTCCCTTAGAGTTAAACTTGCTTCTGAAAGCTCAACCTCCGGGGAGTTTGTTTGGCAGAGATATAGAACACACTTTTCCAAGCCTGTTGGAAGGCATTTGCAGTTTCATTTCGCGTCTAATTTCCCAAACCAAACTGCTTGCAGCTCTAACTGCCTTCTAACTACCACTTCTTCGGTTCAGTGAGATATGCTGGATTCTAAACGGAGAAGCTTCTCTGACGCTTTTTCACAGAGATTTTGAAACTGAAATCTCCCATGCTGTTTCCACCATAGCCAGCAATGGGCTTCCCCATAGAACTTGCCAACCTGAATTCCTACAGGCTAGATGTGAGAGGCACATTCTGCTGCTTCCTCCCTTAGAGGTAAACTAGCTTCTGAAAGCTCAACCTCCAGGGAGTCTGTTTGGCAGAGATATAGAACACACTTTTCCAAGCCTGTTGGAAGGCATTTGCAGTTTCATTTCGCGTCTAATTTCCCAAACCAAACTGCTTGCAGCTCTAACTGCCTTCCTACTACCACTTTTTCGGTTCAGTGAGATATGCTGGATTCTAAACGGAGAAGCTTCTCTGACGCTTTTTCACAGAGATTTTGAAACTGAAATCTCCCATGCCGTTTCCACCATAGGCAGCAATGGGCTTCCCCATAGAACTTGCCAACCTGAATTCCTACAGGCTAGATGTGAGAGGCACATTCTGCTGCTTCCTCCCTAAGAGTTAAGCTTGCTTCTGAAAGCTCAACCTCCGGGGAGTCTGTTTGGCAGAGATATAGAACACACTTTTCCAAGCCTGTTGGAAGGCCTTTGCAGTGTCATTTCGCATCTAATTTCCCAAACCAAACTGCTTGCAGCTCTAACTGCCTTCTAACTACCACTTCTTCGGTTCAGTGAGATATGCTGGATTCTAAACGGAGAAGCTTCTCTGACGCTTTTTCACAGAGATTTTGAAAGTGAAATCTCCCATGCTGTTTCCACCATAGCCAGCAATGGGCTTCCCCATAGAACTTGCCAACCTGAATTCCTACAGGCTAGATGTGAGAGGCACATTCTGCTGCTTCCTCCCTTAGAGGTAAACTAGCTTCTGAAAGCTCAACCTCCAGGGAGTCTGTTTGGCAGAGATATAGAACACACTTTTCCAAGCCTGTTGGAAGGCATTTGCAGTTTCATTTCGCGTCTAATTTCCCAAACCAAACTGCTTGCAGCTCTAACTGCCTTCCTACTACCACTTCTTCGGTTCAGTGAGATATGCTGGATTCTAAACGGAGAAGCTTCTCTGACGCTTTTTCACAGAGATTTTGAAACTGAAATTTCCAAACCCGTTTCCAACGTAGGCGCCAATAGGCTTCCCCATAGAACTTGCCAACCTGAATTCCTACAGGCTAGATGTGAGAGGCACATTCTGCTGCTTCCTCCCTTAGAGTTAAACTAGCTTCTGAAAGCTCAACCTCCGGGGAGTTTGTTTGGCAGAGATATAGAACACACTTTTCCAAGCCTGTTGGAAGGCATTTGCAGTTTCATTTCGCGTCTAATTTCCCAAACCAAACTGCTTGCAGCTCTAACTCCCTTCTAACTACCACTTCTTCGGTTCAGTGAGATATGCTGGATTCTAAACGGAGAAGCTTCTCTGACGCTTTTTCACAGAGATTTTGAAACTGAAATCTCCCATGCCGTTTCCACCATAGGCAGCAATGGGCTTCCCCATAGAACTTGCCAACCTGAATTCCTACAGGCTAGATGTGAGAGGCACATTCTGCTGCTTCCTCCCTTAGAGTTAAACTTGCTTCTGAAAGCTCAACCTCCGGGGAGTTTGTTTGGCAGAGATATAGAACACACTTTTCCAAGCCTGTTGGAAGGCATTTGCAGTTTCATTTCGCGTCTAATTTCCCAAACGAAACTGCTTGCAGCTCTAACTGCCTTCTAACTACCACTTCTTCGGTTCAGTGAGATATGCTGGATTCTAAACGGAGAAGCTTCTCTGACGCTTTTTCACAGAGATTTTGAAACTGAAATCTCCCATGCCGTTTCCACCATAGGCAGCAATGGGCTTCCCCATAGAACTTGCCAACCTGAATTCCTACAGGCTAGATGTGAGAGGCACATTCTGCTGCTTCCTCCCTAAGAGTTAAGCTTGCTTCTGAAAGCTCAACCTCCGGGGAGTCTGTTTGGCACAGATATAGAACACAATTTTCCAAGCCTGTTGGAAGGCCTTTGCAGTGTCATTTCGCATCTAATTTCCCAAACCAAACTGCTTGCAGCTCTAACTGCCTTCTAACTACCACTTCTTCGGTTCAGTGAGATATGCTGGATTCTAAACGGAGAAGCTTCTCTGACGCTTTTTCACAGAGATTTTGAAACTGAAATCTCCCATGCTGTTTCCACCATAGGCAGCAATGGGCTTCCCCATAGAACTTGCCAACCTGAATTCCTACAGGCTAGATGTGAGAGGCACATTCTGCTGCTTCCTCCCTTAGAGGTAAACTAGCTTCTGAAAGCTCAACCTCCAGGGAGTCTGTTTGGCAGAGATATAGAACACACTTTTCCAAGCCTGTTGGAAGGCATTTTCAGTTTCATTTCGCGTCTAATTTCCCAAACCAAACTGCTTGCAGCTCTAACTGCCTTCTAACTACCACTTCTTCGGTTCAGTGAGATATGCTGGATTCTAAACGGAGAAGCTTCTCTGACGCTTTTTCACAGAGATTTTGAAACTGAAATCTCCCATGCCGTTTCCACCATAGGCAGCAATGGGCTTCCACATAGAACTTGCCAACCTGAATTCCTACAGGCTAGATGTGAGAGGCACATTCTGCTGCTTCCTCCCTTAGAGTTAAACTTGCTTCTGAAAGCTCAACCTCCGGGGACTTTGTTTGGCAGAGATATAGAACACACTTTTCCAAGCCTGTTGGAAGGCATTTGCAGTTTCATTTCGCGTCTAATTTCCCAAACCAAACTGCTTGCAGCTCCAACTCCCTTCTAACTACCACTTCTTCGGTTCAGTGAGATAAGCTGGATTCTAAACGGAGAAGCTTCTCTGACGCTTTTTCACAGAGATTTTGAAACTGAAATCTCCCATGCCGTTTCCACCATAGGCAGCAATGGGCTTCCCCATAGAACTTGCCAACCTGAATTCCTACAGGCTAGATGTGAGAGGCACATTCTGCTGCTTCCTCCCTTAGAGTTAAACTTGCTTCTGAAAGCTCAACCTCCGGGGACTTTGTTTGGCAGAGATATAGAACACACTTTTCCAAGCCTGTTGGAAGGCATTTGCAGTTTCATTTCGCGTCTAATTTCCCAAACCAAACTGCTTGCAGCTCTAACTCCCTTCTAACTACCACTTCTTCGGTTCAGTGAGATAAGCTGGATTCTAAACGGAGAAGCTTCTCTGACGCTTTTTCACAGAGATTTTGAAACTGAAATTTCCAAACCCATTTCCAACGAAGGCGCCAATGGGCTTCCCCATAGAACTTGCCAACCTGAATTCCTACAGGCTAGATGTGAGAGGCACATTCTGCTGCTTCCTCCCTTAGAGTTAAACTAGCTTCTGAAAGCTCAACCTCCGGGGAGTTTGTTTGGCAGAGATATAGAACACACTTTTCCAAGCCTGTTGGAAGGCATTTGCAGTTTCATTTCGCGTCTAATTTCCCAAACCAAACTGCTTGCAGCTCTAACTCCCTTCTAACTACCACTTCTTCGGTTCAGTGAGATATGCTGGATTCTAAACGGAGAAGCTTCTCTGACGCTTTTTCACAGAGATTTTGAAACTGAAATTTCCAAACCCGTTTCCAACGAAGGCGCCAATGGGCTTCCCCATAGAACTTGCCAACCTGAATTCCTACAGGCTAGATGTGAGAGGCACATTCTGCTGCTTCCTCCCTTAGAGTTAAACTTGCTTCTGAAAGCTCAACCTCCGGGGAGTTTGTTTGGCAGAGATATAGAACACACTTTTCCAAGCCTGTTGGAAGGCATTTGCAGTTTCATTTCGCGTCTAATTTCCCAAACCAAACTGCTTGCAGCTCTAACTCCCTTCTAACTACCACTTCTTCGGTTCAGTGAGATATGCTGGATTCTAAACGGAGAAGCTTCTCTGACGCTTTTTCACAGAGATTTTGAAACTGAAATCTCCCACGCCGTTTCCACCATAGGCAGCAATGGGCTTCCCCATAGAACTTGCCAACCTGAATTCCTAAAGGCTAGATGTGAGAGGCACATTCTGCTGCTTCCTCCCTTAGAGTTAAACTTGCTTCTGAAAGCTCAACCTCCGGGGAGTTTGTTTGGCAGAGATATAGAACACACTTTTCCAAGCCTGTTGGAAGGCATTTGCAGTTTCATTTCGCGTCTAATTTCCCAAACCAAACTGCTTGCAGCTCTAACTCCCTTGTAACTACCACTTCTTCGGTTCAGTGAGATAAGCTGGATTCTAAACGGAGAAGCTTCTCTGACGCTTTTTCACAGGGATTTTGAAACTGAAATTTCCAAACCCGTTTCCAACGAAGGCGCCAATGGGTTTCCCCATAGAACTTGCCAACCTGAATTCCTACAGGCTAGATGTGAGAGGCACATTCTGCTACTTCCTCCCTTAGAGTTAAACTAGCTTCTGAAAGCTCAAACTCCGGGGAGTTTGTTTGGCAGAGATATAGAACACACTTTTCCAAGCCTGTTGGAAGGCATTTGCAGTTTCATTTCGCGTCTAATTTCCCAAACCAAACTGCTTGCAGCTCTAACTGCCTTCTAACTACCACTTCTTCGGTTCAGTGAGATATGCTGGATTCTAAACGGAGAAGCTTCTCTGACGCTTTTTCACAGAGATTTTGAAACTGAAATCTCCCAACCCGTTTCCAACGAAGGCGCCAATGGGCTTCCCCATAGAACTTGCCAACCTGAATTCCTACAGGCTAGATGTGAGAGGCACATTCTGCTGCTTCCTCCCTTAGAGTTAAACTAGCTTCTGAAAGCTCAACCTCCGGGGAGTTTGTTTGGCAGAGATATAGAACACACTTTTCCAAGCCTGTTGGAAGGCATTTGCAGTTTCATTTCGCGTCTAATTTCCCAAACCAAACTGCTTGCAGCTCTAACTCCCTTCTAACTACCACTTCTTCGGTTCAGTGAGATATGCTGGATTCTAAACGGAGAAGCTTCTCTGACGCTTTTTCACAGAGATTTTGAAACTGAAATCTCCCATGCCGTTTCCACCATAGGCAGCAATGGGCTTCCCCATAGAACTTGCCAACCTGAATTCCTACAGGCTAGATGTGAGAGGCACATTCTGCTGCTTCCTCCCTTAGAGTTAAACTTGCTTCTGAAAGCTCAACCTCCGGGGAGTTTGTTTGGCAGAGATATAGAACACACTTTTCCAAGCCTGTTGGAAGGCATTTGCAGTTTCATTTCGTGTCTAATTTCCCAAACCAAACTGCTTGCAGCTCTAACTCCCTTCTAACTACCACTTCTTCGGTTCAGTGAGATATGCTGGATTCTAAACGGAGAAGCTTCTCTGACGCTTTTTCACAGAGATTTTGAAACTGAAATTTCCAAACCCGTTTCCAACGAAGGCGCCAATGGGCTTCCCCATAGAACTTGCCAACCTGAATTCCTACAGGCTAGATGTGAGAGGCACATTCTGCTGCTTCCTCCCTTAGAGTTAAACTAGCTTCTGAAAGCTCAACCTCCAGGGAGTCTGTTTGGCAGAGATATAGAACACACTTTTCCAAGCCTGTTGGAAGGCCTTTGCAGTGTCATTTCGCATCTAATTTCCCAAACCAAACTGCTTGCAGCTCTAACTCCCTTCTAACTACCACTTCTTCGGTTCAGTGAGATATGCTGGATTCTAAACGGAGAAGCTTCTCTGACGCTTTTT
Source organism: Cynocephalus volans (assembly GCF_027409185.1). Taxonomy (NCBI): domain Eukaryota; kingdom Metazoa; phylum Chordata; class Mammalia; order Dermoptera; family Cynocephalidae; genus Cynocephalus; species Cynocephalus volans. The sequence continues at coordinate 1,353,873 of NW_026902469.1, read as the reverse complement.
CACAGAGATTTTGAAACTGAAATCTCCCATGCCGTTTCCACCATAGGCAGCAATGGGCTTCCCCATAGAACTTGCCAACCTGAATTCCTAAAGGGTAGATGTGAGAGGCACATTCTGCTGCTTCCTCCCTTAGAGTTAAACTTGCTTCTGAAAGCTCAACCTCCGGGGAGTTTGTTTGGCAGAGATATAGAACACACTTTTCCAAGCCTGTTGGAAGGCATTTGCAGTTACATTTCGCGTCTAATTTCCCAAACCAAACTGCTTGCAGCTCTAACTGCCTTCTAACTACCACTTCTTCGGTTCAGTGAGATATGCTGGATTCTAAACGGAGAAGCTTCTCTGACGCTTTTTCACAGAGATTTTGAAACTGAAATCTCCCATGCCGTTTCCCCCATAGGCAGCAATGGGCTTCCCCATTGAACTTGCCAACCTGAATTCCTACAGGCTAGATGTGAGAGGCACATTCTGCTGCTTCCTCCCTTGGAGTTAAACTTGCTTCTGAAAGCTCAACCTCCGGGGAGTTTGTTTGGCAGAGATATAGAACACACTTTTCCAAGCCTGTTGGAAGGCATTTGCAGTTTCATTTCGCGTCTAATTTCCCAAACCAAACTGCTTGCAGCTCTAACTCCCTTCTAACTACCACTTCTTCGGTTCAGTGAGATATGCTGGATTCTAAACGGAGAAGCTTCTCTGACGCTTTTTCACAGAGATTTTGAAACTGAAATTTCCAAACCCGTTTCCAACGAAGGCGCCAATGGGCTTCCCCATAGAACTTGCCAACCTGAATTCCTACAGGCTAGATGTGAGAGGCACATTCTGCTGCTTCCTCCCTTAGAGTTAAACTTGCTTCTGAAAGCTCAACCTCCGGGGAGTTTGTTTGGCAGAGATATAGAACACACTTTTCCAAGCCTGTTGGAAGGCATTTGCAGTTTCATTTCGCGTCTAATTTCCCAAACCAAACTGCTTGCAGCTCTAACTCCCTTCTAACTACCACTTCTTCGGTTCAGTGAGATATGCTGGATTCTAAACGGAGAAGCTTCTCTGACGCTTTTTCACAGAGATTTTGAAACTGAAATCTCCCACGCCGTTTCCACCATAGGCAGCAATGGGCTTCCCCATAGAACTTGCCAACCTGAATTCCTAAAGGCTAGATGTGAGAGGCACATTCTGCTGCTTCCTCCCTTAGAGTTAAACTTGCTTCTGAAAGCTCAACCTCCGGGGAGTTTGTTTGGCAGAGATATAGAACACACTTTTCCAAGCCTGTTGGAAGGCATTTGCAGTTTCATTTCGCGTCTAATTTCCCAAACCAAACTGCTTGCAGCTCTAACTCCCTTGTAACTACCACTTCTTCGGTTCAGTGAGATAAGCTGGATTCTAAACGGAGAAGCTTCTCTGACGCTTTTTCACAGGGATTTTGAAACTGAAATTTCCAAACCCGTTTCCAACGAAGGCGCCAATGGGCTTCCCCATAGAACTTGCCAACCTGAATTCCTACAGGCTAGATGTGAGAGGCACATTCTGCTACTTCCTCCCTTAGAGTTAAACTAGCTTCTGAAAGCTCAAACTCCGGGGAGTTTGTTTGGCAGAGATATAGAACACACTTTTCCAAGCCTGTTGGAAGGCATTTGCAGTTTCATTTCGCGTCTAATTTCCCAAACCAAACTGCTTGCAGCTCTAACTGCCTTCTAACTACCACTTCTTCGGTTCAGTGAGATATGCTGGATTCTAAACGGAGAAGCTTCTCTGACGCTTTTTCACAGAGATTTTGAAACTGAAATCTCCCAACCCGTTTCCAACGAAGGCGCCAATGGGCTTCCCCATAGAACTTGCCAACCTGAATTCCTACAGGCTAGATGTGAGAGGCACATTCTGCTGCTTCCTCCCTTAGAGTTAAACTAGCTTCTGAAAGCTCAACCTCCGGGGAGTTTGTTTGGCAGAGATATAGAACACACTTTTCCAAGCCTGTTGGAAGGCATTTGCAGTTTCATTTCGCGTCTAATTTCCCAAACCAAACTGCTTGCAGCTCTAACTCCCTTCTAACTACCACTTCTTCGGTTCAGTGAGATATGCTGGATTCTAAACGGAGAAGCTTCTCTGACGCTTTTTCACAGAGATTTTGAAACTGAAATCTCCCATGCCGTTTCCACCATAGGCAGCAATGGGCTTCCCCATAGAACTTGCCAACCTGAATTCCTAAAGGCTAGATGTGAGAGGCACATTCTGCTGCTTCCTCCCTTAGAGTTAAACTTGCTTCTGAAAGCTCAACCTCCGGGGAGTTTGTTTGGCAGAGATATAGAACACACTTTTCCAAGCCTGTTGGAAGGCATTTGCAGTTTCATTTCGCGTCTAATTTCCCAAACCAAACTGCTTGCAGCTCTAACTCCCTTGTAACTACCACTTCTTCGGTTCAGTGAGATAAGCTGGATTCTAAACGGAGAAGCTTCTCTGACGCTTTTTCACAGGGATTTTGAAACTGAAATTTCCAAACCCGTTTCCAACGAAGGCGCCAATGGGCTTCCCCATAGAACTTGCCAACCTGAATTCCTACAGGCTAGATGTGAGAGGCACATTCTGCTACTTCCTCCCTTAGAGTTAAACTAGCTTCTGAAAGCTCAAACTCCGGGGAGTTTGTTTGGCACAGATATAGAACACACTTTTCCAAGCCTGTTGGAAGGCATTTGCAGTTTCATTTCGCGTCTAATTTCCCAAACCAAACTGCTTGCAGCTCTAACTGCCTTCTAACTACCACTTCTTCGGTTCAGTGAGATATGCTGGATTCTAAACGGAGAAGCTTCTCTGACGCTTTTTCACAGAGATTTTGAAACTGAAATCTCCCAACCCGTTTCCAACGAAGGCGCCAATGGGCTTCCCCATAGAACTTGCCAACCTGAATTCCTACAGGCTAGATGTGAGAGGCACATTCTGCTGCTTCCTCCCTTAGAGTTAAACTAGCTTCTGAAAGCTCAACCTCCGGGGAGTTTGTTTGGCAGAGATATAGAACACACTTTTCCAAGCCTGTTGGAAGGCATTTGCAGTTTCATTTCGCGTCTAATTTCCCAAACCAAACTGCTTGCAGCTCTAACTCCCTTCTAACTACCACTTCTTCGGTTCAGTGAGATATGCTGGATTCTAAACGGAGAAGCTTCTCTGACGCTTTTTCACAGAGATTTTGAAACTGAAATCTCCCATGCCGTTTCCACCATAGGCAGCAATTGGCTTCCCCATAGAACTTGCCAACCTGAATTCCTACAGGCTAGATGTGAGAGGCACATTCTGCTGCTTCCTCCCTTAGAGTTAAACTTGCTTCTGAAAGCTCAACCTCCGGGGAGTTTGTTTGGCAGAGATATAGAACACACTTTTCCAAGCCTGTTGGAAGGCATTTGCAGTTTCATTTCGTGTCTAATTTCCCAAACCAAACTGCTTGCAGCTCTAACTCCCTTCTAACTACCACTTCTTCGGTTCAGTGAGATATGCTGGATTCTAAACGGAGAAGCTTCTCTGACGCTTTTTCACAGAGATTTTGAAACTGAAATTTCCAAACCCGTTTCCAACGAAGGCGCCAATGGGCTTCCCCATAGAACTTGCCAACCTGAATTCCTACAGGCTAGATGTGAGAGGCACATTCTGCTGCTTCCTCCCTTAGAGTTAAACTAGCTTCTGAAAGCTCAACCTCCAGGGAGTCTGTTTGGCAGAGATATAGAACACACTTTTCCAAGCCTGTTGGAAGGCCTTTGCAGTGTCATTTCGCATCTAATTTCCCAAACCAAACTGCTTGCAGCTCTAACTCCCTTCTAACTACCACTTCTTCGGTTCAGTGAGATATGCTGGATTCTAAACGGAGAAGCTTCTCTGACGCTTTTTCACAGAGATTTTGAAACTGAAATCTCCCATGCCGTTTCCACCATAGGCAGCAATGGGCTTCCCCATAGAACTTGCCAACCTGAATTCCTAAAGGGTAGATGTGAGAGGCACATTCTGCTGCTTCCTCCCTTAGAGTTAAACTTGCTTCTGAAAGCTCAACCTCCGGGGAGTTTGTTTGGCAGAGATATAGAACACACTTTTCCAAGCCTGTTGGAAGGCATTTGCAGTTTCATTTCGCGTCTAATTTCCCAAACCAAACTGCTTGCAGCTCTAACTCCCTTCTAACTACCACTTCTTCGGTTCAGTGAGATATGCTGGATTCTAAAAGGAGAAGCTTCTCTGACGCTTTTTCACAGAGATTTTGAAACTGAAATTTCCAAACCCGTTTCCAACGAAGGCGCCAATGGGCTTCCCCATAGAACTTGCCAACCTGAATTCCTACAGGCTAGATGTGAGAGGCACATTCTGCTGCTTCCTCCCTAACAGTTAAGCTTGCTTCTGAAAGCTCAACCTCCGGGGACTCTGTTTGGCACAGATATAGAACACACTTTTCCAAGCCTGTTGGAAGGCCTTTGCAGTGTCATTTCGCATCTAATTTCCCAAACCAAACTGCTTGCAGCTCTAACTCCCTTCTAACTACCACTTCTTCGGTTCAGTGAGATATGCTGGATTCTAAACGGAGAAGCTTCTCTGACGCTTTTTCACAGAGATTTTGAAACTGAAATCTCCCATGCCGTTTCCACCATAGGCAGCAATGGGCTTCCCCATAGAACTTGCCAACCTGAATTCCTAAAGGCTAGATGTGAGAGGCACATTCTGCTGCTTCCTCCCTTAGAGTTAAACTTGCTTCTGAAAGCTCAACCTCCGGGGAGTTTGTTTGGCAGAGATATAGAACACACTTTTCCAAGCCTGTTGGAAGGCATTTGCAGTTTCATTTCGCGTCTATTTTCCCAAACCAAACTGCTTGCAGCTCTAACTCCCTTCTAACTACCACTTCTTCGGTTCAGTGAGATAAGCTGGATTCTAAACGGAGAAGCTTCTCTGACGCTTTTTCACAGAGATTTTGAAACTGAAATTTCCAAACCCGTTTCCAACGAAGGCGCCAATGGGCTTCCCCATAGAACTTGCCAACCTGAATTCCTACAGGCTAGATGTGAGAGGCACATTCTGCTGCTTCCTCCCTTAGAGTTAAACTAGCTTCTGAAAGCTCAACCTCCGGGGAGTTTGTTTGGCAGAGATATAGAACACACTTTTCCAAGCCTGTTGGAAGGCATTTGCAGTTTGATTTCGCGTCTAATTTCCCAAACCAAACTGCTTGCAGCTCTAACTCCCTTCTAACTACCACTTCTTCGGTTCAGTGAGATATGCTGGATTCTAAACGGAGAAGCTTCTCTGACGCTTTTTCACAGAGATTTTGAAACTGAAATCTCCCATGCCGTTTCCACCATAGGCAGCAATGGGCTTCCCCATAGAACTTGCCAACCTGAATTCCTACAGGCTAGATGTGAGAGGCACATTCTGCTGCTTCCTCCCTAAGAGTTAAGCTTGCTTGTGAAAGCTCAACCTCCGGGGAGTCTGTTTGGCAGAGATATAGAACACACTTTTCCAAGCCTGTTGGAAGGCCTTTGCAGTGTCATTTCGCATCTAATTTCCCAAACCAAACTGCTTGCAGCTCTAACTCCCTTCTAACTACCACTTCTTCGGTTCAGTGAGATATGCTGGATTCTAAACGGAGAAGCTTCTCTGACGCTTTTTCACAGAGATTTTGAAACTGAAATTTCCAAACCCGTTTCCAACGAAGGCGCCAATGGGCTTCCCCATAGAACTTGCCAACCTGAATTCCTACAGGCTAGATGTGAGAGGCCCATTCTGCTGCTTCCTCCCTTAGAGTTAAACTAGCTTCTGAAAGCTCAACCTCCGGCGAGTTTGTTTGGCAGAGATATAGAACACACTTTTCCAAGCCTGTTGGAAGGCATTTGCAGTTTCATTTCGCATCTAATTTCCCAAACCAAACTGCTTGCAGCTCTAACTGCCTTCTAACTACCACTTCTTCGGTTCAGTGAGATATGCTGGATTCTAAACGGAGAAGCTTCTCTGACGCTTTTTCACAGAGATTTTGAAACTGAAATCTCCCATGCTGTTTCCACCATAGGCAGCAATGGGCTTCCCCATAGAACTTGCCAACCTGAATTCCTACAGGCTAGATGTGAGAGGCACATTCTGCTGCTTCCTCCCTTAGAGGTAAACTAGCTTCTGAAAGCTCAACCTCCAGGGAGTCTGTTTGGCAGAGATATAGAACACACTTTTCCAAGCCTGTTGGAAGGCATTTTCAGTTTCATTTCGCGTCTAATTTCCCAAACCAAACTGCTTGCAGCTCTAACTGCCTTCTAACTACCACTTCTTCGGTTCAGTGAGATATGCTGGATTCTAAACGGAGAAGCTTCTCTGACGCTTTTTCACAGAGATTTTGAAACTGAAATCTCCCATGCCGTTTCCACCATAGGCAGCAATGGGCTTCCACATAGAACTTGCCAACCTGAATTCCTACAGGCTAGATGTGAGAGGCACATTCTGCTGCTTCCTCCCTTAGAGTTAAACTTGCTTCTGAAAGCTCAACCTCCGGGGACTTTGTTTGGCAGAGATATAGAACACACTTTTCCAAGCCTGTTGGAAGGCATTTGCAGTTTCATTTCGCGTCTAATTTCCCAAACCAAACTGCTTGCAGCTCCAACTCCCTTCTAACTACCACTTCTTCGGTTCAGTGAGATAAGCTGGATTCTAAACGGAGAAGCTTCTCTGACGCTTTTTCACAGAGATTTTGAAACTGAAATCTCCCATGCCGTTTCCACCATAGGCAGCAATGGGCTTCCCCATAGAACTTGCCAACCTGAATTCCTACAGGCTAGATGTGAGAGGCACATTCTGCTGCTTCCTCCCTTAGAGTTAAACTTGCTTCTGAAAGCTCAACCTCCGGGGACTTTGTTTGGCAGAGATATAGAACACACTTTTCCAAGCCTGTTGGAAGGCATTTGCAGTTTCATTTCGCGTCTAATTTCCCAAACCAAACTGCTTGCAGCTCTAACTCCCTTCTAACTACCACTTCTTCGGTTCAGTGAGATAAGCTGGATTCTAAACGGAGAAGCTTCTCTGACGCTTTTTCTCAGAGATTTTGAAACTGAAATTTCCAAACCCGTTTCCAACGAAGGCGCCAATGGGCTTCCCCATAGAACTTGCCAACCTGAATTCCTACAGGCTAGATGTGAGAGGCACATTCTGCTGCTTCCTCCCTTAGAGTTAAACTAGCTTCTGAAAGCTCAACCTCCGGGGAGTTTGTTTGGCAGAGATATAGAACACACTTTTCCAAGCCTGTTGGAAGGCATTTGCAGTTTCATTTCGCGTCTAATTTCCCAAACCAAACTGCTTGCAGCTCTAACTCCCTTCTAACTACCACTTCTTCGGTTCAGTGAGATATGCTGGATTCTAAACGGAGAAGCTTCTCTGACGCTTTTTCACAGAGATTTTGAAACTGAAATTTCCAAACCCGTTTCCAACGAAGGCGCCAATGGGCTTCCCCATAGAACTTGCCAACCTGAATTCCTACAGGCTAGATGTGAGAGGCACATTCTGCTGCTTCCTCCCTTAGAGTTAAACTTGCTTCTGAAAGCTCAACCTCCGGGGAGTTTGTTTGGCAGAGATATAGAACACACTTTTCCAAGCCTGTTGGAAGGCATTTGCAGTTTCATTTCGCGTCTAATTTCCCAAACCAAACTGCTTGCAGCTCTAACTCCCTTCTAACTACCACTTCTTCGGTTCAGTGAGATATGCTGGATTCTAAACGGAGAAGCTTCTCTGACGCTTTTTCACAGAGATTTTGAAACTGACATCTCCCACGCCGTTTCCACCTGAGGCAGCAATGGGCTTCCCCATAGAACTTGCCAACCTGAATTCCTAAAGGCTAGATGTGAGAGGCACATTCTGCTGCTTCCTCCCTTAGAGTTAAACTTGCTTCTGAAAGCTCAACCTCCGGGGAGTTTGTTTGGCAGAGATATAGAACACACTTTTCCAAGCCTGTTGGAAGGCATTTGCAGTTTCATTTCGCGTCTAATTTCCCAAACCAAACTGCTTGCAGCTCTAACTCCCTTGTAACTACCACTTCTTCGGTTCAGTGAGATAAGCTGGATTCTAAACGGAGAAGCTTCTCTGACGCTTTTTCACAGGGATTTTGAAACTGAAATTTCCAAACCCGTTTCCAACGAAGGCGCCAATGGGCTTCCCCATAGAACTTGCCAACCTGAATTCCTACAGGCTAGATGTGAGAGGCACATTCTGCTACTTCCTCCCTTAGAGTTAAACTAGCTTCTGAAAGCTCAAACTCCGGGGAGTTTGTTTGGCAGAGATATAGAACACACTTTTCCAAGCCTGTTGGAAGGCATTTGCAGTTTCATTTCGCGTCTAATTTCCCAAACCAAACTGCTTGCAGCTCTAACTGCCTTCTAACTACCACTTCTTCGGTTCAGTGAGATATGCTGGATTCTAAACGGAGAAGCTTCTCTGACGCTTTTTCACAGAGATTTTGAAACTGAAATCTCCCAACCCGTTTCCAACGAAGGCGCCAATGGGCTTCCCCATAGAACTTGCCAACCTGAATTCCTACAGGCTAGATGTGAGAGGCACATTCTGCTGCTTCCTCCCTTAGAGTTAAACTAGCTTCTGAAAGCTCAACCTCCGGGGAGTTTGTTTGGCAGAGATATAGAACACACTTTTCCAAGCCTGTTGGAAGGCATTTGCAGTTTCATTTCGCGTCTAATTTCCCAAACCAAACTGCTTGCAGCTCTAACTCCCTTCTAACTACCACTTCTTCGGTTCAGTGAGATATGCTGGATTCTAAACGGAGAAGCTTCTCTGACGCTTTTTCACAGAGATTTTGAAACTGAAATCTCCCATGCCGTTTCCACCATAGGCAGCAATGGGCTTCCCCATAGAACTTGCCAACCTGAATTCCTACAGGCTAGATGTGAGAGGCACATTCTGCTGCTTCCTCCCTTAGAGTTAAACTTGCTTCTGAAAGCTCAACCTCCGGGGAGTTTGTTTGGCAGAGATATAGAACACACTTTTCCAAGCCTGTTGGAAGGCATTTGCAGTTTCATTTCGTGTCTAATTTCCCAAACCAAACTGCTTGCAGCTCTAACTCCCTTCTAACTACCACTTCTTCGGTTCAGTGAGATATGCTGGATTCTAAACGGAGAAGCTTCTCTGACGCTTTTTCACAGAGATTTTGAAACTGAAATTTCCAAACCCGTTTCCAACGAAGGCGCCAATGGGCTTCCCCATAGAACTTGCCAACCTGAATTCCTACAGGCTAGATGTGAGAGGCACATTCTGCTGCTTCCTCCCTTAGAGTTAAACTAGCTTCTGAAAGCTCAACCTCCAGGGAGTCTGTTTGGCAGAGATATAGAACACACTTTTCCAAGCCTGTTGGAAGGCCTTTGCAGTGTCATTTCGCATCTAATTTCCCAAACCAAACTGCTTGCAGCTCTAACTCCCTTCTAACTACCACTTCTTCGGTTCAGTGAGATATGCTGGATTCTAAACGGAGAAGCTTCTCTGACGCTTTTTCACAGAGATTTTGAAACTGAAATCTCCCATGCCGTTTCCACCATAGGCAGCAATGGGCTTCCCCATAGAACTTGCCAACCTGAATTCCTAAAGGGTAGATGTGAGAGGCACATTCTGCTGCTTCCTCCCTTAGAGTTAAACTTGCTTCTGAAAGCTCAACCTCCGGGGAGTTTGTTTGGCAGAGATATAGAACACACTTTTCCAAGCCTGTTGGAAGGCATTTGCGGTTACATTTCGCGTCTAATTTCCCAAACCAAACTGCTTGCAGCTCTAACTGCCTTCTAACTACCACTTCTTCGGTTCAGTGAGATATGCTGGATTCTAAACGGAGAAGCTTCTCTGACGCTTTTTCACAGAGATTTTGAAACTGAAATCTCCCATGCCGTTTCCCCCATAGGCAGCAATGGGCTTCCCCATTGAACTTGCCAACCTGAATTCCTACAGGCTAGATGTGAGAGGCACATTCTGCTGCTTCCTCCCTTGGAGTTAAACTTGCTTCTGAAAGCTCAACCTCCGGGGAGTTTGTTTGGCAGAGATATAGAACACACTTTTCCAAGCCTGTTGGAAGGCATTTGCAGTTTCATTTCGCGTCTAATTTCCCAAACCAAACTGCTTGCAGCTCTAACTCCCTTCTAACTACCACTTCTTCGGTTCAGTGAGATATGCTGGATTCTAAACGGAGAAGCTTCTCTGACGCTTTTTCACAGAGATTTTGAAACTGAAATTTCCAAACCCGTTTCCAACGAAGGCGCCAATGGGCTTCCCCATAGAACTTGCCAACCTGAATTCCTACAGGCTAGATGTGAGAGGCACATTCTGCTGCTTCCTCCCTTAGAGTTAAACTTGCTTCTGAAAGCTCAACCTCCGGGGAGTTTGTTTGGCAGAGATATAGAACACACTTTTCCAAGCCTGTTGGAAGGCATTTGCAGTTTCATTTCGCGTCTAATTTCCCAAACCAAACTGCTTGCAGCTCTAACTCCCTTCTAACTACCACTTCTTCGGTTCAGTGAGATATGCTGGATTCTAAACGGAGAAGCTTCTCTGACGCTTTTTCACAGAGATTTTGAAACTGAAATCTCCCACGCCGTTTCCACCATAGGCAGCAATGGGCTTCCCCATAGAACTTGCCAACCTGAATTCCTAAAGGCTAGATGTGAGAGGCACATTCTGCTGCTTCCTCCCTTAGAGTTAAACTTGCTTCTGAAAGCTCAACCTCCGGGGAGTTTGTTTGGCAGAGATATAGAACACACTTTTCCAAGCCTGTTGGAAGGCATTTGCAGTTTCATTTCGCGTCTAATTTCCCAAACCAAACTGCTTGCAGCTCTAACTCCCTTGTAACTACCACTTCTTCGGTTCAGTGAGATAAGCTGGATTCTAAACGGAGAAGCTTCTCTGACGCTTTTTCACAGGGATTTTGAAACTGAAATTTCCAAACCCGTTTCCAACGAAGGCGCCAATGGGCTTCCCCATAGAACTTGCCAACCTGAATTCCTACAGGCTAGATGTGAGAGGCACATTCTGCTACTTCCTCCCTTAGAGTTAAACTAGCTTCTGAAAGCTCAAACTCCGGGGAGTTTGTTTGGCAGAGATATAGAACACACTTTTCCAAGCCTGTTGGAAGGCATTTGCAGTTTCATTTCGCGTCTAATTTCCCAAACCAAACTGCTTGCAGCTCTAACTGCCTTCTAACTACCACTTCTTCGGTTCAGTGAGATATGCTGGATTCTAAACGGAGAAGCTTCTCTGACGCTTTTTCACAGAGATTTTGAAACTGAAATCTCCCAACCCGTTTCCAACGAAGGCGCCAATGGGCTTCCCCATAGAACTTGCCAACCTGAATTCCTACAGGCTAGATGTGAGAGGCACATTCTGCTGCTTCCTCCCTTAGAGTTAAACTAGCTTCTGAAAGCTCAACCTCCGGGGAGTTTGTTTGGCAGAGATATAGAACACACTTTTCCAAGCCTGTTGGAAGGCATTTGCAGTTTCATTTCGCGTCTAATTTCCCAAACCAAACTGCTTGCAGCTCTAACTCCCTTCTAACTACCACTTCTTCGGTTCAGTGAGATATGCTGGATTCTAAACGGAGAAGCTTCTCTGACGCTTTTTCACAGAGATTTTGAAACTGAAATCTCCCATGCCGTTTCCACCATAGGCAGCAATGGGCTTCCCCATAGAACTTGCCAACCTGAATTCCTAAAGGCTAGATGTGAGAGGCACATTCTGCTGCTTCCTCCCTTAGAGTTAAACTTGCTTCTGAAAGCTCAACCTCCGGGGAGTTTGTTTGGCAGAGATATAGAACACACTTTTCCAAGCCTGTTGGAAGGCATTTGCAGTTTCATTTCGCGTCTAATTTCCCAAACCAAACTGCTTGCAGCTCTAACTCCCTTGTAACTACCACTTCTTCGGTTCAGTGAGATAAGCTGGATTCTAAACGGAGAAGCTTCTCTGACGCTTTTTCACAGAGATTTTGAAACTGAAATTTCCAAACCCGTTTCCAACGAAGGCGCCAATGGGCTTCCCCATAGAACTTGCCAACCTGAATTCCTACAGGCTAGATGTGAGAGGCACATTCTGCTACTTCCTCCCTTAGAGTTAAACTAGCTTCTGAAAGCTCAAACTCCGGGGAGTTTGTTTGGCACAGATATAGAACACACTTTTCCAAGCCTGTTGGAAGGCATTTGCAGTTTCATTTCGCGTCTAATTTCCCAAACCAAACTGCTTGCAGCTCTAACTGCCTTCTAACTACCACTTCTTCGGTTCAGTGAGATATGCTGGATTCTAAACGGAGAAGCTTCTCTGACGCTTTTTCACAGAGATTTTGAAACTGAAATCTCCCAACCCGTTTCCAACGAAGGCGCCAATGGGCTTCCCCATAGAACTTGCCAACCTGAATTCCTACAGGCTAGATGTGAGAGGCACATTCTGCTGCTTCCTCCCTTAGAGTTAAACTAGCTTCTGAAAGCTCAACCTCCGGGGAGTTTGTTTGGCAGAGATATAGAACACACTTTTCCAAGCCTGTTGGAAGGCATTTGCAGTTTCATTTCGCGTCTAATTTCCCAAACCAAACTGCTTGCAGCTCTAACTCCCTTCTAACTACCACTTCTTCGGTTCAGTGAGATATGCTGGATTCTAAACGGAGAAGCTTCTCTGACGCTTTTTCACAGAGATTTTGAAACTGAAATCTCCCATGCCGTTTCCACCATAGGCAGCAATGGGCTTCCCCATAGAACTTGCCAACCTGAATTCCTACAGGCTAGATGTGAGAGGCACATTCTGCTGCTTCCTCCCTTAGAGTTAAACTTGCTTCTGAAAGCTCAACCTCCGGGGAGTTTGTTTGGCAGAGATATAGAACACACTTTTCCAAGCCTGTTGGAAGGCATTTGCAGTTTCATTTCGTGTCTAATTTCCCAAACCAAACTGCTTGCAGCTCTAACTCCCTTCTAACTACCACTTCTTCGGTTCAGTGAGATATGCTGGATTCTAAACGGAGAAGCTTCTCTGACGCTTTTTCACAGAGATTTTGAAACTGAAATTTCCAAACCCGTTTCCAACGAAGGCGCCAATGGGCTTCCCCATAGAACTTGCCAACCTGAATTCCTACAGGCTAGATGTGAGAGGCACATTCTGCTGCTTCCTCCCTTAGAGTTAAACTAGCTTCTGAAAGCTCAACCTCCAGGGAGTCTGTTTGGCAGAGATATAGAACACACTTTTCCAAGCCTGTTGGAAGGCCTTTGCAGTGTCATTTCGCATCTAATTTCCCAAACCAAACTGCTTGCAGCTCTAACTCCCTTCTAACTACCACTTCTTCGGTTCAGTGAGATATGCTGGATTCTAAACGGAGAAGCTTCTCTGACGCTTTTTCACAGAGATTTTGAAACTGAAATCTCCCATGCCGTTTCCACCATAGACAGCAATGGGCTTCCCCATAGAACTTGCCAACCTGAATTCCTAAAGGGTAGATGTGAGAGGCACATTCTGCTGCTTCCTCCCTTAGAGTTAAACTTGCTTCTGAAAGCTCAACCTCCGGGGAGTTTGTTTGGCAGAGATATAGAACACACTTTTCCAAGCCTGTTGGAAGGCATTTGCAGTTACATTTCGCGTCTAATTTCCCAAACCAAACTGCTTGCAGCTCTAACTGCCTTCTAACTACCACTTCTTCGGTTCAGTGAGATATGCTGGATTCTAAACGGAGAAGCTTCTCTGACGCTTTTTCACAGAGATTTTGAAACTGAAATCTCCCATGCCGTTTCCACCATAGGCAGCAATGGGCTTCCCCATAGAACTTGCCAACCTGAATTCCTACAGGCTAGATGTGAGAGGCACATTCTGCTGCTTCCTCCCTAAGAGTTAAACTTGCTTCTGAAAGCTCAACCTCCGGGGAGTTTGTTTGGCAGAGATATAGAACACACTTTTCCAAGCCTGTTGGAAGGCATTTGCAGTTTCATTTCGCGTCTAATTTCCCAAACCAAACTGCTTGCAGCTCTAACTCCCTTCTAACTACCACTTCTTCGGTTCAGTGAGATATGCTGGATTCTAAAAGGAGAAGCTTCTCTGACGCTTTTTCACAGAGATTTTGAAACTGAAATTTCCAAACCCGTTTCCAACGAAGGCGCCAATGGGCTTCCCCATAGAACTTGCCAACCTGAATTCCTACAGGCTAGATGTGAGAGGCACATTCTGCTGCTTCCTCCCTTAGAGTTAAACTAGCTTCTGAAAGCTCAACCTCCGGGGAGTTTGTTTGGCAGAGATATAGAACACACTTTTCCAAGCCTGTTGGAAGGCATTTGCAGTTTCATTTCGCGTCTAATTTCCCAAACCAAACTGCTTGCAGCTCTAACTCCCTTCTAACTACCACTTCTTCGGTTCAGTGAGATATGCTGGATTCTAAACGGAGAAGCTTCTCTGACGCTTTTTCACAGAGATTTTGAAACTGAAATCTCCCATGCCGTTTCCACCATAGGCAGCAATGGGCTTCCCCATTGAACTTGCCTACCTGAATTCCTACAGGCTAGATGTGAGAGGCACATTCTGCTGCTTCCTCCCGTGGAGTTAAACTTGCTTCTGAAAGCTCAACCTCCGGGGAGTTTGTTTGGCAGAGATATAGAACACACTTTTCCAAGCCTGTTGGAAGGCATTTGCAGTTTCATTTCGCGTCTAATTTCCCAAACCAAACTGCTTGCAGCTCTAACTCCCTTCTAACTACCACTTCTTCGGTTCAGTGAGATAAGCTGGATTCTAAACGGAGAAGCTTCTCTGACGCTTTTTCACAGAGATTTTGAAACTGAAATTTCCAAACCCGTTTCCAACGAAGGCGCCAATGGGCTTCCCAATAGAACTTGCCAACCTGAATTCCTACAGGCTAGATGTGAGAGGCACATTCTGCTGCTTCCTCCCTTAGAGTTAAACTAGCTTCTGAAAGCTCAACCTCCGGGGAGTTTGTTTGGCAGAGATATAGAACACACTTTTCCAAGACTGTTGGAAGGCATTTGCAGTTTCATTTCGCGTCTAATTTCCCAAACCAAACTGCTTGCAGCTCTAACTGCCTTCTAACTACCACTTCTTCGGTTCAGTGAGATATGCTGGATTCTAAACGGAGAAGCTTCTCTGACGCTTTTTCACAGAGATTTTGAAACTGAAATCTCCCATGCCGTTTCCACCATAGGCAGCAATGGGCTTCCCCATAGAACTTGCTAACCTGAATTCCTACAGGCTAGATGTGAGAGGCACATTCTGCTGCTTCCTCCCTTAGAGTTAAACTTGCTTCTGAAAGCTCAACCTCCGGGGAGTTTGTTTGGCAGAGATATAGAACACACTTTTCCAAGCCTGTTGGAAGGCATTTGAGTTTCATTTCGTGTCTAATTTCCCAAACCAAACTGCTTGCAGCTCTAACTCCCTTCTAACTACCACTTCTTCGGTTCAGTGAGATATGCTGGATTCTAAACGGAGAAGCTTCTCTGACGCTTTTTCACAGAGATTTTGAAACTGAAATTTCCAAACCCGTTTCCAACGAAGGCGCCAATGGGCTTCCCCATAGAAATTGCCAACCTGAATTCCTACAGGCTAGATGTGAGAGGCACATTCTGCTGCTTCCTCCCTTAGAGTTAAACTAGCTTCTGAAAGCTCAACCTCCAGGGAGTCTGTTTGGCAGAGATATAGAACACACTTTTCCAAGCCTGTTGGAAGGCCTTTGCAGTTTCATTTCGCGTCTAATTTCCCAAACCAAACTGCTTGCAGCTCTAACTGCCTTCTAACTACCACTTCATCGGTTCAGTGAGATATGCTGGATTCTAAACGGAGAAGCTTCTCTGACGCTTTTTCACAGAGATTTTGAAACTGAAATCTCCCATGCCGTTTCCACCATAGGCAGCAATGGGCTTCCCATAGAACTTGCCAACCTGAATTCCTACAGGCTAGATGTGAGAGGCACATTCTGCTGCTTCCTTCCTAAGAGTTAAGCTTGCTTCTGATAGCTCAACCTCCGGGGAGTTTGTTTGGCGGAGATATAGAACACACTTTTCCAAGCCTGTTGGAAGGCATTTGCAGTTTCATTTCGCGTCTAATTTCCCAAACCAAACTGCTTGCAGCTCTAACTCCCTTCTAACTACCACTTCTTCGGTTCAGTGAGATATGCTGGATTCTAAACGGAGAAGCTTCTCTGACGCTTTTTCACAGAGATTTTGAAACTGAAATTTCCAAACCCGTTTCCAACGAAGGCGCCAATGGGCTTCCCCATAGAACTTGCCAACCTGAATTCCTACAGGCTAGATGTGAGAGGCACATTCTGCTGCTTCCTCCCTTAGAGTTAAACTAGCTTCTGAAAGCTCAACCTCCGGCGAGTTTGTTTGGCAGAGATATAGAACACACTTTTCCAAGCCTGTTGGAAGGCATTTGCAGTTTCATTTCGCATCTAATTTCCCAAACCAAACTGCTTGCAGCTCTAACTGCCTTCTAACTACCACTTCTTCGGTTCAGTGAGATATGCTGGATTCTAAACGGAGAAGCTTCTCTGACGCTTTTTCACAGAGATTTTGAAACTGAAATCTCCCATGCTGTTTCCACCATAGGCAGCAATGGGCTTCCCCATAGAACTTGCCAACCTGAATTCCTACAGGCTAGATGTGAGAGGCACATTCTGCTGCTTCCTCCCTTAGAGGTAAACTAGCTTCTGAAAGCTCAACCTCCAGGGAGTCTGTTTGGCAGAGATATAGAACACACTTTTCCAAGCCTGTTGGAAGGCATTTTCAGTTTCATTTCGCGTCTAATTTCCCAAACCAAACTGCTTGCAGCTCTAACTGCCTTCTAACTACCACTTCTTCGGTTCAGTGAGATATGCTGGATTCTAAACGGAGAAGCTTCTCTGACGCTTTTTCACAGAGATTTTGAAACTGAAATCTCCCATGCCGTTTCCACCATAGGCAGCAATGGGCTTCCACATAGAACTTGCCAACCTGAATTCCTACAGGCTAGATGTGAGAGGCACATTCTGCTGCTTCCTCCCTTAGAGTTAAACTAGCTTCTGAAAGCTCAACCTCCGGGGACTTTGTTTGGCAGAGATATAGAACACACTTTTCCAAGCCTGTTGGAAGGCATTTGCAGTTTCATTTCGCGTCTAATTTCCCAAACCAAACTGCTTGCAGCTCCAACTCCCTTCTAACTACCACTTCTTCGGTTCAGTGAGATAAGCTGGATTCTAAACGGAGAAGCTTCTCTGACGCTTTTTCACAGAGATTTTGAAACTGAAATCTCCCATGCCGTTTCCACCATAGGCAGCAATGGGCTTCCCCATAGAACTTGCCAACCTGAATTCCTACAGGCTAGATGTGAGAGGCACATTCTGCTGCTTCCTCCCTTAGAGTTAAACTTGCTTCTGAAAGCTCAACCTCCGGGGACTTTGTTTGGCAGAGATATAGAACACACTTTTCCAAGCCTGTTGGAAGGCATTTGCAGTTTCATTTCGCGTCTAATTTCCCAAACCAAACTGCTTGCAGCTCTAACTCCCTTCTAACTACCACTTCTTCGGTTCAGTGAGATAAGCTGGATTCTAAACGGAGAAGCTTCTCTGACGCTTTTTCACAGAGATTTTGAAACTGAAATTTCCAAACCCGTTTCCAACGAAGGCGCCAATGGGCTTCCCCATAGAACTTGCCAACCTGAATTCCTACAGGCTAGATGTGAGAGGCACATTCTGCTGCTTCCTCCCTTAGAGTTAAACTAGCTTCTGAAAGCTCAACCTCCGGGGAGTTTGTTTGGCAGAGATATAGAACACACTTTTCCAAGCCTGTTGGAAGGCATTTGCAGTTTCATTTCGCGTCTAATTTCCCAAACCAAACTGCTTGCAGCTCTAACTCCCTTCTAACTACCACTTCTTCGGTTCAGTGAGATATGCTGGATTCTAAACGGAGAAGCTTCTCTGACGCTTTTTCACAGAGATTTTGAAACTGAAATCTCCCACGCCGTTTCCACCATAGGCAGCAATGGGCTTCCCCATAGAACTTGCCAACCTGAATTCCTAAAGGCTAGATGTGAGAGGCACATTCTGCTGCTTCCTCCCTTAGAGTTAAACTTGCTTCTGAAAGCTCAACCTCCGGGGAGTTTGTTTGGCAGAGATATAGAACACACTTTTCCAAGCCTGTTGGAAGGCATTTGCAGTTTCATTTCGCGTCTAATTTCCCAAACCAAACTGCTTGCAGCTCTAACTCCCTTGTAACTACCACTTCTTCGGTTCAGTGAGATAAGCTGGATTCTAAACGGAGAAGCTTCTCTGACGCTTTTTCACAGGGATTTTGAAACTGAAATTTCCAAACCCGTTTCCAACGAAGGCGCCAATGGGCTTCCCCATAGAACTTGCCAACCTGAATTCCTACAGGCTAGATGTGAGAGGCACATTCTGCTACTTCCTCCCTTAGAGTTAAACTAGCTTCTGAAAGCTCAAACTCCGGGGAGTTTGTTTGGCAGAGATATAGAACACACTTTTCCAAGCCTGTTGGAAGGCATTTGCAGTTTCATTTCGCGTCTAATTTCCCAAACCAAACTGCTTGCAGCTCTAACTGCCTTCTAACTACCACTTCTTCGGTTCAGTGAGATATGCTGGATTCTAAACGGAGAAGCTTCTCTGACGCTTTTTCACAGAGATTTTGAAACTGAAATCTCCCAACCCGTTTCCAACGAAGGCGCCAATGGGCTTCCCCATAGAACTTGCCAACCTGAATTCCTACAGGCTAGATGTGAGAGGCACATTCTGCTGCTTCCTCCCTTAGAGTTAAACTAGCTTCTGAAAGCTCAACCTCCGGGGAGTTTGTTTGGCAGAGATATAGAACACACTTTTCCAAGACTGTTGGAAGGCATTTGCAGTTTCATTTCGCGTCTAATTTCCCAAACCAAACTGCTTGCAGCTCTAACTGCCTTCTAACTACCACTTCTTCGGTTCAGTGAGATATGCTGGATTCTAAACGGAGAAGCTTCTCTGACGCTTTTTCACAGAGATTTTGAAACTGAAATCTCCCATGCCGTTTCCACCATAGGCAGCAATGGGCTTCCCCATAGAACTTGCTAACCTGAATTCCTACAGGCTAGATGTGAGAGGCACATTCTGCTGCTTCCTCCCTTAGAGTTAAACTTGCTTCTGAAAGCTCAACCTCCGGGGAGTTTGTTTGGCAGAGATATAGAACACACTTTTCCAAGCCTGTTGGAAGGCATTTGCAGTTTCATTTCGTGTCTAATTTCCCAAACCAAACTGCTTGCAGCTCTAACTCCCTTCTAACTACCACTTCTTCGGTTCAGTGAGATATGCTGGATTCTAAACGGAGAAGCTTCTCTGACGCTTTTTCACAGAGATTTTGAAACTGAAATTTCCAAACCCGTTTCCAACGAAGGCGCCAATGGGCTTCCCCATAGAAATTGCCAACCTGAATTCCTACAGGCTAGATGTGAGAGGCACATTCTGCTGCTTCCTCCCTTAGAGTTAAACTAGCTTCTGAAAGCTCAACCTCCAGGGAGTCTGTTTGGCAGAGATATAGAACACACTTTTCCAAGCCTGTTGGAAGGCCTTTGCAGTTTCATTTCGCGTCTAATTTCCCAAACCAAACTGCTTGCAGCTCTAACTGCCTTCTAACTACCACTTCATCGGTTCAGTGAGATATGCTGGATTCTAAACGGAGAAGCTTCTCTGACGCTTTTTCACAGAGATTTTGAAACTGAAATCTCCCATGCCGTTTCCACCATAGGCAGCAATGGGCTTCCCATAGAACTTGCCAACCTGAATTCCTACAGGCTAGATGTGAGAGGCACATTCTGCTGCTTCCTTCCTAAGAGTTAAGCTTGCTTCTGATAGCTCAACCTCCGGGGAGTTTGTTTGGCGGAGATATAGAACACACTTTTCCAAGCCTGTTGGAAGGCATTTGCAGTTTCATTTCGCGTCTAATTTCCCAAACCAAACTGCTTGCAGCTCTAACTCCCTTCTAACTACCACTTCTTCGGTTCAGTGAGATATGCTGGATTCTAAACGGAGAAGCTTCTCTGACGCTTTTTCACAGAGATTTTGAAACTGAAATCTCCCATGCCGTTTCCACCATAGGCAGCAATGGGCTTCCCCATAGAACTTGCCAACCAGAATTCCTACAGGCTAGATGTGAGAGGCACATTCTGCTGCTTCCTCCCTTAGAGTTAAACTTGCTTCTGAAAGCTCAACCTCCGGGGAGTTTGTTTGGCAGAGATATAGAACACACTTTTCCAAGCCTGTTGGAAGGCATTTGCAGTTTCATTTCGCGTCTAATTTCCCAAACCAAACTGCTTGCAGCTCTAACTCCCTTCTAACTACCACTTCTTCGGTTC
The DNA here is from genome assembly GCF_027409185.1 of Cynocephalus volans. Classification (NCBI taxonomy): domain Eukaryota; kingdom Metazoa; phylum Chordata; class Mammalia; order Dermoptera; family Cynocephalidae; genus Cynocephalus; species Cynocephalus volans. The sequence continues at coordinate 1,333,566 of NW_026902469.1, read as the reverse complement.
AGTGAGATATGCTGGATTCTAAACGGAGAAGCTTCTCTGACGCTTTTTCACAGAGATTTTGAAACTGAAATTTCCAAACCCGTTTCCAACGAAGGCGCCAATGGGCTTCCCCATAGAACTTGCCAACCTGAATTCCTACAGGCTAGATGTGAGAGGCACATTCTGCTGCTTCCTCCCTTAGAGTTAAACTAGCTTCTGAAAGCTCAACCTCCGGCGAGTTTGTTTGGCAGAGATATAGAACACACTTTTCCAAGCCTGTTGGAAGGCATTTGCAGTTTCATTTCGCGTCTAATTTCCCAAACCAAACTGCTTGCAGCTCCAACTCCCTTCTAACTACCACTTCTTCGGTTCAGTGAGATAAGCTGGATTCTAAACGGAGAAGCTTCTCTGACGCTTTTTCACAGAGATTTTGAAACTGAAATCTCCCATGCCGTTTCCACCATAGGCAGCAATGGGCTTCCCCATAGAACTTGCCAACCTGAATTCCTACAGGCTAGATGTGAGAGGCACATTCTGCTGCTTCCTCCCTTAGAGTTAAACTTGCTTCTGAAAGCTCAACCTCCGGGGAGTTTGTTTGGCAGAGATATACAACACACTTTTCCAAGACTGTTGGAAGGCATTTGCAGTTTCATTTCGCGTCTAATTTCCCAAACCAAACTGCTTGCAGCTCTAACTGCCTTCTAACTACCACTTCTTCGGTTCAGTGAGATATGCTGGATTCTAAACGGAGAAGCTTCTCTGACGCTTTTTCACAGAGATTTTGAAACTGAAATCTCCCATGCCGTTTCCACCATAGGCAGCAATGGGCTTCCCCATAGAACTTGCTAACCTGAATTCCTACAGGCTAGATGTGAGAGGCACATTCTGCTGCTTCCTCCCTTAGAGTTAAACTTGCTTCTGAAAGCTCAACCTCCGGGGAGTTTGTTTGGCAGAGATATAGAACACACTTTTCCAAGCCTGTTGGAAGGCATTTGCAGTTTCATTTCGTGTCTAATTTCCCAAACCAAACTGCTTGCAGCTCTAACTCCCTTCTAACTACCACTTCTTCGGTTCAGTGAGATATGCTGGATTCTAAACGGAGAAGCTTCTCTGACGCTTTTTCACAGAGATTTTGAAACTGAAATTTCCAAACCCGTTTCCAACGAAGGCGCCAATGGGCTTCCCCATAGAAATTGCCAACCTGAATTCCTACAGGCTAGATGTGAGAGGCACATTCTGCTGCTTCCTCCCTTAGAGTTAAACTAGCTTCTGAAAGCTCAACCTCCAGGGAGTCTGTTTGGCAGAGATATAGAACACACTTTTCCAAGCCTGTTGGAAGGCCTTTGCAGTTTCATTTCGCGTCTAATTTCCCAAACCAAACTGCTTGCAGCTCTAACTGCCTTCTAACTACCACTTCATCGGTTCAGTGAGATATGCTGGATTCTAAACGGAGAAGCTTCTCTGACGCTTTTTCACAGAGATTTTGAAACTGAAATCTCCCATGCCGTTTCCACCATAGGCAGCAATGGGCTTCCCATAGAACTTGCCAACCTGAATTCCTACAGGCTAGATGTGAGAGGCACATTCTGCTGCTTCCTTCCTAAGAGTTAAGCTTGCTTCTGATAGCTCAACCTCCGGGGAGTTTGTTTGGCGGAGATATAGAACACACTTTTCCAAGCCTGTTGGAAGGCATTTGCAGTTTCATTTCGCGTCTAATTTCCCAAACCAAACTGCTTGCAGCTCTAACTCCCTTCTAACTACCACTTCTTCGGTTCAGTGAGATATGCTGGATTCTAAACGGAGAAGCTTCTCTGACGCTTTTTCACAGAGATTTTGAAACTGAAATCTCCCATGCCGTTTCCACCGTAGGCAGCAATGGGCTTCCCCATAGAACTTGCCAACCAGAATTCCTACAGGCTAGATGTGAGAGGCACATTCTGCTGCTTCCTCCCTTAGAGTTAAACTTGCTTCTGAAAGCTCAACCTCCGGGGAGTTTGTTTGGCAGAGATATAGAACACACTTTTCCAAGCCTGTTGGAAGGCATTTGCAGTTTCATTTCGCGTCTAATTTCCCAAACCAAACTGCTTGCAGCTCTAACTCCCTTCTAACTACCACTTCTTCGGTTCAGTGAGATATGCTGGATTCTAAACGGAGAAGCTTCTCTGACGCTTTTTCACAGAGATTTTGAAACTGAAATTTCCAAACCCGTTTCCAACGAAGGCGCCAATGGGCTTCCCCATAGAACTTGCCAACCTGAATTCCTACAGGCTAGATGTGAGAGGCACATTCTGCTGCTTCCTCCCTTAGAGTTAAACTAGCTTCTGAAAGCTCAACCTCCGGCGAGTTTGTTTGGCAGGGATATAGAACACACTTTTCCAAGCCTGTTGGAAGGCATTTGCAGTTTCATTTCGCATCTAATTTCCCAAACCAAACTGCTTGCAGCTCTAACTGCCTTCTAACTACCACTTCTTCGGTTCAGTGAGATATGCTGGATTCTAAACGGAGAAGCTTCTCTGACGCTTTTTCACAGAGATTTTGAAACTGAAATCTCCCATGCTGTTTCCACCATAGGCAGCAATGGGCTTCCCCATAGAACTTGCCAACCTGAATTCCTACAGGCTAGATGTGAGAGGCACATTCTGCTGCTTCCTCCCTTAGAGTTAAACTTGCTTCTGAAAGCTCAACCTCCGGGGAGTTTGTTTGGCAGAGATATAGAACACACTTTTCCAAGCCTGTTGGAAGGCATTTGCAGTTTCATTTCGCGTCTAATTTCCCAAACCAAACTGCTTGCAGCTCTAACTCCCTTGTAACTACCACTTCTTCGGTTCAGTGAGATAAGCTGGATTCTAAACGGAGAAGCTTCTCTGACGCTTTTTCACAGGGATTTTGAAACTGAAATTTCCAAACCCGTTTCCAACGAAGGCGCCAATGGGCTTCCCCATAGAACTTGCCAACCTGAATTCCTACAGGCTAGATGTGAGAGGCACATTCTGCTACTTCCTCCCTTAGAGTTAAACTAGCTTCTGAAAGCTCAAACTCCGGGGAGTTTGTTTGGCAGAGATATAGAACACACTTTTCCAAGCCTGTTGGAAGGCATTTGCAGTTTCATTTCGCGTCTAATTTCCCAAACCAAACTGCTTGCAGCTCTAACTGCCTTCTAACTACCACTTCTTCGGTTCAGTGAGATATGCTGGATTCTAAACGGAGAAGCTTCTCTGACGCTTTTTCACAGAGATTTTGAAACTGAAATCTCCCAACCCGTTTCCAACGAAGGCGCCAATGGGCTTCCCCATAGAACTTGCCAACCTGAATTCCTACAGGCTAGATGTGAGAGGCACATTCTGCTGCTTCCTCCCTTAGAGTTAAACTAGCTTCTGAAAGCTCAACCTCCGGGGAGTTTGTTTGGCAGAGATATAGAACACACTTTTCCAAGACTGTTGGAAGGCATTTGCAGTTTCATTTCGCGTCTAATTTCCCAAACCAAACTGCTTGCAGCTCTAACTGCCTTCTAACTACCACTTCTTCGGTTCAGTGAGATATGCTGGATTCTAAACGGAGAAGCTTCTCTGACGCTTTTTCACAGAGATTTTGAAACTGAAATCTCCCATGCCGTTTCCACCATAGGCAGCAATGGGCTTCCCCATAGAACTTGCTAACCTGAATTCCTACAGGCTAGATGTGAGAGGCACATTCTGCTGCTTCCTCCCTTAGAGTTAAACTTGCTTCTGAAAGCTCAACCTCCGGGGAGTTTGTTTGGCAGAGATATAGAACACACTTTTCCAAGCCTGTTGGAAGGCATTTGCAGTTTCATTTCGTGTCTAATTTCCCAAACCAAACTGCTTGCAGCTCTAACTCCCTTCTAACTACCACTTCTTCGGTTCAGTGAGATATGCTGGATTCTAAACGGAGAAGCTTCTCTGACGCTTTTTCACAGAGATTTTGAAACTGAAATTTCCAAACCCGTTTCCAACGAAGGCGCCAATGGGCTTCCCCATAGAAATTGCCAACCTGAATTCCTACAGGCTAGATGTGAGAGGCACATTCTGCTGCTTCCTCCCTTAGAGTTAAACTAGCTTCTGAAAGCTCAACCTCCAGGGAGTCTGTTTGGCAGAGATATAGAACACACTTTTCCAAGCCTGTTGGAAGGCCTTTGCAGTTTCATTTCGCGTCTAATTTCCCAAACCAAACTGCTTGCAGCTCTAACTGCCTTCTAACTACCACTTCTTCGGTTCAGTGAGATATGCTGGATTCTAAACGGAGAAGCTTCTCTGACGCTTTTTCACAGAGATTTTGAAACTGAAATCTCCCATGCCGTTTCCACCATAGGCAGCAATGGGCTTCCCATAGAACTTGCCAACCTGAATTCCTACAGGCTAGATGTGAGAGGCACATTCTGCTGCTTCCTTCCTAAGAGTTAAGCTTGCTTCTGATAGCTCAACCTCCGGGGAGTTTGTTTGGCGGAGATATAGAACACACTTTTCCAAGCCTGTTGGAAGGCATTTGCAGTTTCATTTCGCGTCTAATTTCCCAAACCAAACTGCTTGCAGCTCTAACTCCCTTCTAACTACCACTTCTTCGGTTCAGTGAGATATGCTGGATTCTAAACGGAGAAGCTTCTCTGACGCTTTTTCACAGAGATTTTGAAACTGAAATCTCCCATGCCGTTTCCACCATAGGCAGCAATGGGCTTCCCCATAGAACTTGCCAACCAGAATTCCTACAGGCTAGATGTGAGAGGCACATTCTGCTGCTTCCTCCCTTAGAGTTAAACTTGCTTCTGAAAGCTCAACCTCCGGGGAGTTTGTTTGGCAGAGATATAGAACACACTTTTCCAAGCCTGTTGGAAGGCATTTGCAGTTTCATTTCGCGTCTAATTTCCCAAACCAAACTGCTTGCAGCTCTAACTCCCTTCTAACTACCACTTCTTCGGTTCAGTGAGATATGCTGGATTCTAAACGGAGAAGCTTCTCTGACGCTTTTTCACAGAGATTTTGAAACTGAAATTTCCAAACCCGTTTCCAACGAAGGCGCCAATGGGCTTCCCCATAGAACTTGCCAACCTGAATTCCTACAGGCTAGATGTGAGAGGCACATTCTGCTGCTTCCTCCCTTAGAGTTAAACTAGCTTCTGAAAGCTCAACCTCCGGCGAGTTTGTTTGGCAGAGATATAGAACACACTTTTCCAAGCCTGTTGGAAGGCATTTGCAGTTTCATTTCGCGTCTAATTTCCCAAACCAAACTGCTTGCAGCTCCAACTCCCTTCTAACTACCACTTCTTCGGTTCAGTGAGATAAGCTGGATTCTAAACGGAGAAGCTTCTCTGACGCTTTTTCACAGAGATTTTGAAACTGAAATCTCCCATGCCGTTTCCACCATAGGCAGCAATGGGCTTCCCCATAGAACTTGCCAACCTGAATTCCTACAGGCTAGATGTGAGAGGCACATTCTGCTGCTTCCTCCCTTAGAGTTAAACTTGCTTCTGAAAGCTCAACCTCCGGGGAGTTTGTTTGGCAGAGATATAGAACACACTTTTCCAAGACTGTTGGAAGGCATTTGCAGTTTCATTTCGCGTCTAATTTCCCAAACCAAACTGCTTGCAGCTCTAACTGCCTTCTAACTACCACTTCTTCGGTTCAGTGAGATATGCTGGATTCTAAACGGAGAAGCTTCTCTGACGCTTTTTCACAGAGATTTTGAAACTGAAATCTCCCATGCCGTTTCCACCATAGGCAGCAATGGGCTTCCCCATAGAACTTGCTAACCTGAATTCCTACAGGCTAGATGTGAGAGGCACATTCTGCTGCTTCCTCCCTTAGAGTTAAACTTGCTTCTGAAAGCTCAACCTCCGGGGAGTTTGTTTGGCAGAGATATAGAACACACTTTTCCAAGCCTGTTGGAAGGCATTTGCAGTTTCATTTCGTGTCTAATTTCCCAAACCAAACTGCTTGCAGCTCTAACTCCCTTCTAACTACCACTTCTTCGGTTCAGTGAGATATGCTGGATTCTAAACGGAGAAGCTTCTCTGACGCTTTTTCACAGAGATTTTGAAACTGAAATTTCCAAACCCGTTTCCAACGAAGGCGCCAATGGGCTTCCCCATAGAAATTGCCAACCTGAATTCCTACAGGCTAGATGTGAGAGGCACATTCTGCTGCTTCCTCCCTTAGAGTTAAACTAGCTTCTGAAAGCTCAACCTCCAGGGAGTCTGTTTGGCAGAGATATAGAACACACTTTTCCAAGCCTGTTGGAAGGCCTTTGCAGTTTCATTTCGCGTCTAATTTCCCAAACCAAACTGCTTGCAGCTCTAACTGCCTTCTAACTACCACTTCATCGGTTCAGTGAGATATGCTGGATTCTAAACGGAGAAGCTTCTCTGACGCTTTTTCACAGAGATTTTGAAACTGAAATCTCCCATGCCGTTTCCACCATAGGCAGCAATGGGCTTCCCATAGAACTTGCCAACCTGAATTCCTACAGGCTAGATGTGAGAGGCACATTCTGCTGCTTCCTTCCTAAGAGTTAAGCTTGCTTCTGATAGCTCAACCTCCGGGGAGTTTGTTTGGCGGAGATATAGAACACACTTTTCCAAGCCTGTTGGAAGGCATTTGCAGTTTCATTTCGCGTCTAATTTCCCAAACCAAACTGCTTGCAGCTCTAACTCCCTTCTAACTACCACTTCTTCGGTTCAGTGAGATATGCTGGATTCTAAACGGAGAAGCTTCTCTGACGCTTTTTCACAGAGATTTTGAAACTGAAATCTCCCATGCCGTTTCCACCGTAGGCAGCAATGGGCTTCCCCATAGAACTTGCCAACCAGAATTCCTACAGGCTAGATGTGAGAGGCACATTCTGCTGCTTCCTCCCTTAGAGTTAAACTTGCTTCTGAAAGCTCAACCTCCGGGGAGTTTGTTTGGCAGAGATATAGAACACACTTTTCCAAGCCTGTTGGAAGGCATTTGCAGTTTCATTTCGCGTCTAATTTCCCAAACCAAACTGCTTGCAGCTCTAACTCCCTTCTAACTACCACTTCTTCGGTTCAGTGAGATATGCTGGATTCTAAACGGAGAAGCTTCTCTGACGCTTTTTCACAGAGATTTTGAAACTGAAATTTCCAAACCCGTTTCCAACGAAGGCGCCAATGGGCTTCCCCATAGAACTTGCCAACCTGAATTCCTACAGGCTAGATGTGAGAGGCACATTCTGCTGCTTCCTCCCTTAGAGTTAAACTAGCTTCTGAAAGCTCAACCTCCGGCGAGTTTGTTTGGCAGAGATATAGAACACACTTTTCCAAGCCTGTTGGAAGGCATTTGCAGTTTCATTTCGCATCTAATTTCCCAAACCAAACTGCTTGCAGCTCTAACTGCCTTCTAACTACCACTTCTTCGGTTCAGTGAGATATGCTGGATTCTAAACGGAGAAGCTTCTCTGACGCTTTTTCACAGAGATTTTGAAACTGAAATCTCCCATGCCGTTTCCACCATAGGCAGCAATGGGCTTCCCCATAGAACTTGCCAACCTGAATTCCTACAGGCTAGATGTGAAAGGCACATTATGCTGCTTCCTCCCTAAGAGTTAAGCTTGCTTCTGAAAGCTCAACCTCCGGGGAGTCTATTTGGCAGAGATATAGAACACACTTTTCCAAGCCTGTTGGAAGGCCTTTGCAGTGTCATTTCGCATCTAATTTCCCAAACCAAGCTGCTTGCAGCTCTAACTCCCTTCTAACTACCACTTCTTCGGTTCAGTGAGATATGCTGGATTCTAAACGGAGAAGCTTCTCTGACGCTTTTTCACAGAGATTTTGAAACTGAAATTTCCAAACCCGTTTCCAACGAAGGCGCCAATGGGCTTCCCCATAGAACTTGCCAACCTGAATTCCTACAGGCTAGATGTGAGAGGCACATTCTGCTGCTTCCTCCCTTAGAGTTAAACTAGCTTCTGAAAGCTCAACCTCCGGGGAGTTTGTTTGGCAGAGATATAGAACACACTTTTCCAAGCCTGTTGGAAGGCATTTGCAGTTTCATTTCGCGTCTAATTTCCCAAACCAAACTGCTTGCAGCTCTAACTCCCTTCTAACTACCACTTCTTCGGTTCAGTGAGATATGCTGGATTCTAAACGGAGAAGCTTCTCTGACGCTTTTTCACAGAGATTTTGAAACTGAAATCTCCCATGCCGTTTCCACCATAGGCAGCAATGGGCTTCCCCATAGAACTTGCCAACCTGAATTCCTACAGGCTAGATGTGAGAGGCACATTCTGCTGCTTCCTCCCTTAGAGTTAAACTTGCTTCTGAAAGCTCAACCTCCGGGGAGTTTGTTAGGCAGAGATATAGAACACACTTTTCCAAGCCTGTTGGAAGGCATTTACAGTTTCATTTCGCGTCTAATTTCCCAAACCAAACTGCTTGCAGCTCTAACTGCCTTCTAACTACCACTTCTTCGGTTCAGTGAGATATGCTGGATTCTAAACGGAGAAGCTTCTCTGACGCTTTTTCACAGAGATTTTGAAACTGAAATCTCCCATGCCGTTTCCACCATAGGCAGCAATGGGCTTCCCCATAGAACTTGCCAACCTGAATTCCTACAGGCTAGATGTGAGAGGCACATTCTGCTGCTTCCTCCCTAAGAGTTAAGCTTGCTTCTGAAAGCTCAACCTCCGGGGAGTCTGTTTGGCACAGATATAGAACACACTTTTCCAAGCCTGTTGGAAGGCCTTTGCAGTGTCATTTGGCATCTAATTTCCCAAACCAAACTGCTTTCAGCTCTAACTCCCTTCTAACTACCACTTCTTCGGTTCAGTGAGATATGCTGGATTCTAAACGGAGAAGCTTCTCTGACGCTTTTTCACAGAGATTTTGAAACTGAAATTTCCAAACCCGTTTCCAACGAAGGCGCCAATGTGCTTCCCCATAGAACTTGCCAACCTGAATTCCTACAGGCTAGATGTGAGAGGCACATTCTGCTGCTTCCTCCCTAACAGTTAAGCTTGCTTCTGAAAGCTCAACCTCCGGGGACTCTGTTTGGCACAGATATAGAACACACTTTTCCAAGCCTGTTGGAAGGCCTTTGCAGTGTCATTTCGCATCTAATTTCCCAAACCAAACTGCTTGCAGCTCTAACTCCCTTCTAACTACCACTTCTTCGGTTCAGTGAGATATGCTGGATTCTAAACGGAGAAGCTTCTCTGACGCTTTTTCACAGAGATTTTGAAACTGAAATATCCCATGCCGTTTCCACCATAGGCAGCAATGGGCTTCCCCATAGAACTTGCCAACCTGAATTCCTAAAGGCTAGATGTGAGAGGCACATTCTGCTGCTTCCTCCCTTAGAGTTAAACTTGCTTCTGAAAGCTCAACCTCCGGGGAGTTTGTTTGGCAGAGATATAGAACACACTTTTCCAAGCCTGTTGGAAGGCATTTGCAGTTTCATTTCGCGTCTAATTTCCCAAACCAAACTGCTTGCAGCTCTAACTGCCTTCTAACTACCACTTCTTCGGTTCAGTGAGATATGCTGGATTCTAAACGGAGAAGCTTCTCTGACGCTTTTTCACAGAGATTTTGAAACTGAAATCTCCCATGCTGTTTCCACCATAGCCAGCAATGGGCTTCCCCATAGAACTTGCCAACCTGAATTCCTACAGGCTAGATGTGAGAGGCACATTCTGCTGCTTCCTCCCTTAGAGGTAAACTAGCTTCTGAAAGCTCAACCTCCAGGGAGTCTGTTTGGCAGAGATATAGAACACACTTTTCCAAGCCTGTTGGAAGGCATTTGCAGTTTCATTTCGCGTCTAATTTCCCAAACCAAACTGCTTGCAGCTCTAACTGCCTTCCTACTACCACTTTTTCGGTTCAGTGAGATATGCTGGATTCTAAACGGAGAAGCTTCTCTGACGCTTTTTCACAGAGATTTTGAAACTGAAATCTCCCATGCCGTTTCCACCATAGGCAGCAATGGGCTTCCCCATAGAACTTGCCAACCTGAATTCCTACAGGCTAGATGTGAGAGGCACATTCTGCTGCTTCCTCCCTAAGAGTTAAGCTTGCTTCTGAAAGCTCAACCTCCGGGGAGTCTGTTTGGCAGAGATATAGAACACACTTTTCCAAGCCTGTTGGAAGGCCTTTGCAGTGTCATTTCGCATCTAATTTCCCAAACCAAACTGCTTGCAGCTCTAACTGCCTTCTAACTACCACTTCTTCGGTTCAGTGAGATATGCTGGATTCTAAACGGAGAAGCTTCTCTGACGCTTTTTCACAGAGATTTTGAAAGTGAAATCTCCCATGCTGTTTCCACCATAGCCAGCAATGGGCTTCCCCATAGAACTTGCCAACCTGAATTCCTACAGGCTAGATGTGAGAGGCACATTCTGCTGCTTCCTCCCTTAGAGGTAAACTAGCTTCTGAAAGCTCAACCTCCAGGGAGTCTGTTTGGCAGAGATATAGAACACACTTTTCCAAGCCTGTTGGAAGGCATTTGCAGTTTCATTTCGCGTCTAATTTCCCAAACCAAACTGCTTGCAGCTCTAACTGCCTTCCTACTACCACTTCTTCGGTTCAGTGAGATATGCTGGATTCTAAACGGAGAAGCTTCTCTGACGCTTTTTCACAGAGATTTTGAAACTGAAATTTCCAAACCCGTTTCCAACGTAGGCGCCAATAGGCTTCCCCATAGAACTTGCCAACCTGAATTCCTACAGGCTAGATGTGAGAGGCACATTCTGCTGCTTCCTCCCTTAGAGTTAAACTAGCTTCTGAAAGCTCAACCTCCGGGGAGTTTGTTTGGCAGAGATATAGAACACACTTTTCCAAGCCTGTTGGAAGGCATTTGCAGTTTCATTTCGCGTCTAATTTCCCAAACCAAACTGCTTGCAGCTCTAACTCCCTTCTAACTACCACTTCTTCGGTTCAGTGAGATATGCTGGATTCTAAACGGAGAAGCTTCTCTGACGCTTTTTCACAGAGATTTTGAAACTGAAATCTCCCATGCCGTTTCCACCATAGGCAGCAATGGGCTTCCCCATAGAACTTGCCAACCTGAATTCCTACAGGCTAGATGTGAGAGGCACATTCTGCTGCTTCCTCCCTTAGAGTTAAACTTGCTTCTGAAAGCTCAACCTCCGGGGAGTTTGTTTGGCAGAGATATAGAACACACTTTTCCAAGCCTGTTGGAAGGCATTTGCAGTTTCATTTCGCGTCTAATTTCCCAAACGAAACTGCTTGCAGCTCTAACTGCCTTCTAACTACCACTTCTTCGGTTCAGTGAGATATGCTGGATTCTAAACGGAGAAGCTTCTCTGACGCTTTTTCACAGAGATTTTGAAACTGAAATTTCCAAACCCGTTTCCAACGAAGGCGCCAATGGGCTTCCCCATAGAACTTGCCAACCTGAATTCCTACAGGCTAGATGTGAGAGGCACATTCTGCTGCTTCCTCCCTTAGAGTTAAACTAGCTTCTGAAAGCTCAACCTCCGGGGAGTTTGTTTGGCAGAGATATAGAACACACTTTTCCAAGCCTGTTGGAAGGCATTTGCAGTTTCATTTCGCGTCTAATTTCCCAAACCAAACTGCTTGCAGCTCTAACTCCCTTCTAACTACCACTTCTTCGGTTCAGTGGGATATGCTGGATTCTAAACGGAGAAGCTTCTCTGACGCTTTTTCACAGAGATTTTGAAACTGAAATCTCCCATGCCGTTTCCACCATAGGCAGCAATGGGCTTCCCCATAGAACTTGCCAACCTGAATTCCTACAGGCTAGATGTGAGAGGCACATTCTGCTGCTTCCTCCCTTAGAGTTAAACTTGCTTCTGAAAGCTCAACCTCCGGGGAGTTTGTTAGGCAGAGATATAGAACACACTTTTCCAAGCCTGTTGGAAGGCATTTACAGTTTCATTTCGCGTCTAATTTCCCAAACCAAACTGCTTGCAGCTCTAACTGCCTTCTAACTACCACTTCTTCGGTTCAGTGAGATATGCTGGATTCTAAACGGAGAAGCTTCTCTGACGCTTTTTCACAGAGATTTTGAAACTGAAATCTCCCATGCCGTTTCCACCATAGGCAGCAATGGGCTTCCCCATAGAACTTGCCAACCTGAATTCCTACAGGCTAGATGTGAGAGGCACATTCTGCTGCTTCCTCCCTAAGAGTTAAGCTTGCTTCTGAAAGCTCAACCTCCGGGGAGTCTGTTTGGCACAGATATAGAACACACTTTTCCAAGCCTGTTGGAAGGCCTTTGCAGTGTCATTTCGCATCTAATTTCCCAAACCAAACTGCTTTCAGCTCTAACTCCCTTCTAACTACCACTTCTTCGGTTCAGTGAGATATGCTGGATTCTAAACGGAGAAGCTTCTCTGACGCTTTTTCACAGAGATTTTGAAACTGAAATTTCCAAACCCGTTTCCAACGAAGGCGCCAATGTGCTTCCCCATAGAACTTGCCAACCTGAATTCCTACAGGCTAGATGTGAGAGGCACATTCTGCTGCTTCCTCCCTAACAGTTAAGCTTGCTTCTGAAAGCTCAACCTCCGGGGACTCTGTTTGGCACAGATATAGAACACACTTTTCCAAGCCTGTTGGAAGGCCTTTGCAGTGTCATTTCGCATCTAATTTCCCAAACCAAACTGCTTGCAGCTCTAACTCCCTTCTAACTACCACTTCTTCGGTTCAGTGAGATATGCTGGATTCTAAACGGAGAAGCTTCTCTGACGCTTTTTCACAGAGATTTTGAAACTGAAATATCCCATGCCGTTTCCACCATAGGCAGCAATGGGCTTCCCCATAGAACTTGCCAACCTGAATTCCTAAAGGCTAGATGTGAGAGGCACATTCTGCTGCTTCCTCCCTTAGAGTTAAACTTGCTTCTGAAAGCTCAACCTCCGGGGAGTTTGTTTGGCAGAGATATAGAACACACTTTTCCAAGCCTGTTGGAAGGCATTTGCAGTTTCATTTCGCGTCTAATTTCCCAAACCAAACTGCTTGCAGCTCTAACTGCCTTCTAACTACCACTTCTTCGGTTCAGTGAGATATGCTGGATTCTAAACGGAGAAGCTTCTCTGACGCTTTTTCACAGAGATTTTGAAACTGAAATCTCCCATGCTGTTTCCACCATAGCCAGCAATGGGCTTCCCCATAGAACTTGCCAACCTGAATTCCTACAGGCTAGATGTGAGAGGCACATTCTGCTGCTTCCTCCCTTAGAGGTAAACTAGCTTCTGAAAGCTCAACCTCCAGGGAGTCTGTTTGGCAGAGATATAGAACACACTTTTCCAAGCCTGTTGGAAGGCATTTGCAGTTTCATTTCGCGTCTAATTTCCCAAACCAAACTGCTTGCAGCTCTAACTGCCTTCCTACTACCACTTTTTCGGTTCAGTGAGATATGCTGGATTCTAAACGGAGAAGCTTCTCTGACGCTTTTTCACAGAGATTTTGAAACTGAAATCTCCCATGCCGTTTCCACCATAGGCAGCAATGGGCTTCCCCATAGAACTTGCCAACCTGAATTCCTACAGGCTAGATGTGAGAGGCACATTCTGCTGCTTCCTCCCTAAGAGTTAAGCTTGCTTCTGAAAGCTCAACCTCCGGGGAGTCTGTTTGGCAGAGATATAGAACACACTTTTCCAAGCCTGTTGGAAGGCCTTTGCAGTGTCATTTCGCATCTAATTTCCCAAACCAAACTGCTTGCAGCTCTAACTGCCTTCTAACTACCACTTCTTCGGTTCAGTGAGATATGCTGGATTCTAAACGGAGAAGCTTCTCTGACGCTTTTTCACAGAGATTTTGAAAGTGAAATCTCCCATGCTGTTTCCACCATAGCCAGCAATGGGCTTCCCCATAGAACTTGCCAACCTGAATTCCTACAGGCTAGATGTGAGAGGCACATTCTGCTGCTTCCTCCCTTAGAGGTAAACTAGCTTCTGAAAGCTCAACCTCCAGGGAGTCTGTTTGGCAGAGATATAGAACACACTTTTCCAAGCCTGTTGGAAGGCATTTGCAGTTTCATTTCGCGTCTAATTTCCCAAACCAAACTGCTTGCAGCTCTAACTGCCTTCCTACTACCACTTCTTCGGTTCAGTGAGATATGCTGGATTCTAAACGGAGAAGCTTCTCTGACGCTTTTTCACAGAGATTTTGAAACTGAAATTTCCAAACCCGTTTCCAACGTAGGCGCCAATAGGCTTCCCCATAGAACTTGCCAACCTGAATTCCTACAGGCTAGATGTGAGAGGCACATTCTGCTGCTTCCTCCCTTAGAGTTAAACTAGCTTCTGAAAGCTCAACCTCCGGGGAGTTTGTTTGGCAGAGATATAGAACACACTTTTCCAAGCCTGTTGGAAGGCATTTGCAGTTTCATTTCGCGTCTAATTTCCCAAACCAAACTGCTTGCAGCTCTAACTCCCTTCTAACTACCACTTCTTCGGTTCAGTGAGATATGCTGGATTCTAAACGGAGAAGCTTCTCTGACGCTTTTTCACAGAGATTTTGAAACTGAAATCTCCCATGCCGTTTCCACCATAGGCAGCAATGGGCTTCCCCATAGAACTTGCCAACCTGAATTCCTACAGGCTAGATGTGAGAGGCACATTCTGCTGCTTCCTCCCTTAGAGTTAAACTTGCTTCTGAAAGCTCAACCTCCGGGGAGTTTGTTTGGCAGAGATATAGAACACACTTTTCCAAGCCTGTTGGAAGGCATTTGCAGTTTCATTTCGCGTCTAATTTCCCAAACGAAACTGCTTGCAGCTCTAACTGCCTTCTAACTACCACTTCTTCGGTTCAGTGAGATATGCTGGATTCTAAACGGAGAAGCTTCTCTGACGCTTTTTCACAGAGATTTTGAAACTGAAATCTCCCATGCCGTTTCCACCATAGGCAGCAATGGGCTTCCCCATAGAACTTGCCAACCTGAATTCCTACAGGCTAGATGTGAGAGGCACATTCTGCTGCTTCCTCCCTAAGAGTTAAGCTTGCTTCTGAAAGCTCAACCTCCGGGGAGTCTGTTTGGCACAGATATAGAACACACTTTTCCAAGCCTGTTGGAAGGCCTTTGCAGTGTCATTTCGCATCTAATTTCCCAAACCAAACTGCTTGCAGCTCTAACTGCCTTCTAACTACCACTTCTTCGGTTCAGTGAGATATGCTGGATTCTAAACGGAGAAGCTTCTCTGACGCTTTTTCACAGAGATTTTGAAACTGAAATCTCCCATGCTGTTTCCACCATAGGCAGCAATGGGCTTCCCCATAGAACTTGCCAACCTGAATTCCTACAGGCTAGATGTGAGAGGCACATTCTGCTGCTTCCTCCCTTAGAGGTAAACTAGCTTCTGAAAGCTCAACCTCCAGGGAGTCTGTTTGGCAGAGATATAGAACACACTTTTCCAAGCCTGTTGGAAGGCATTTTCAGTTTCATTTCGCGTCTAATTTCCCAAACCAAACTGCTTGCAGCTCTAACTGCCTTCTAACTACCACTTCTTCGGTTCAGTGAGATATGCTGGATTCTAAACGGAGAAGCTTCTCTGACGCTTTTTCACAGAGATTTTGAAACTGAAATCTCCCATGCCGTTTCCACCATAGGCAGCAATGGGCTTCCACATAGAACTTGCCAACCTGAATTCCTACAGGCTAGATGTGAGAGGCACATTCTGCTGCTTCCTCCCTTAGAGTTAAACTTGCTTCTGAAAGCTCAACCTCCGGGGACTTTGTTTGGCAGAGATATAGAACACACTTTTCCAAGCCTGTTGGAAGGCATTTGCAGTTTCATTTCGCGTCTAATTTCCCAAACCAAACTGCTTGCAGCTCCAACTCCCTTCTAACTACCACTTCTTCGGTTCAGTGAGATAAGCTGGATTCTAAACGGAGAAGCTTCTCTGACGCTTTTTCACAGAGATTTTGAAACTGAAATCTCCCATGCCGTTTCCACCATAGGCAGCAATGGGCTTCCCCATAGAACTTGCCAACCTGAATTCCTACAGGCTAGATGTGAGAGGCACATTCTGCTGCTTCCTCCCTTAGAGTTAAACTTGCTTCTGAAAGCTCAACCTCCGGGGACTTTGTTTGGCAGAGATATAGAACACACTTTTCCAAGCCTGTTGGAAGGCATTTGCAGTTTCATTTCGCGTCTAATTTCCCAAACCAAACTGCTTGCAGCTCTAACTCCCTTCTAACTACCACTTCTTCGGTTCAGTGAGATAAGCTGGATTCTAAACGGAGAAGCTTCTCTGACGCTTTTTCACAGAGATTTTGAAACTGAAATTTCCAAACCCATTTCCAACGAAGGCGCCAATGGGCTTCCCCATAGAACTTGCCAACCTGAATTCCTACAGGCTAGATGTGAGAGGCACATTCTGCTGCTTCCTCCCTTAGAGTTAAACTAGCTTCTGAAAGCTCAACCTCCGGGGAGTTTGTTTGGCAGAGATATAGAACACACTTTTCCAAGCCTGTTGGAAGGCATTTGCAGTTTCATTTCGCGTCTAATTTCCCAAACCAAACTGCTTGCAGCTCTAACTCCCTTCTAACTACCACTTCTTCGGTTCAGTGAGATATGCTGGATTCTAAACGGAGAAGCTTCTCTGACGCTTTTTCACAGAGATTTTGAAACTGAAATTTCCAAACCCGTTTCCAACGAAGGCGCCAATGGGCTTCCCCATAGAACTTGCCAACCTGAATTCCTACAGGCTAGATGTGAGAGGCACATTCTGCTGCTTCCTCCCTTAGAGTTAAACTTGCTTCTGAAAGCTCAACCTCCGGGGAGTTTGTTTGGCAGAGATATAGAACACACTTTTCCAAGCCTGTTGGAAGGCATTTGCAGTTTCATTTCGCGTCTAATTTCCCAAACCAAACTGCTTGCAGCTCTAACTCCCTTCTAACTACCACTTCTTCGGTTCAGTGAGATATGCTGGATTCTAAACGGAGAAGCTTCTCTGACGCTTTTTCACAGAGATTTTGAAACTGAAATCTCCCACGCCGTTTCCACCATAGGCAGCAATGGGCTTCCCCATAGAACTTGCCAACCTGAATTCCTAAAGGCTAGATGTGAGAGGCACATTCTGCTGCTTCCTCCCTTAGAGTTAAACTTGCTTCTGAAAGCTCAACCTCCGGGGAGTTTGTTTGGCAGAGATATAGAACACACTTTTCCAAGCCTGTTGGAAGGCATTTGCAGTTTCATTTCGCGTCTAATTTCCCAAACCAAACTGCTTGCAGCTCTAACTCCCTTGTAACTACCACTTCTTCGGTTCAGTGAGATAAGCTGGATTCTAAACGGAGAAGCTTCTCTGACGCTTTTTCACAGGGATTTTGAAACTGAAATTTCCAAACCCGTTTCCAACGAAGGCGCCAATGGGTTTCCCCATAGAACTTGCCAACCTGAATTCCTACAGGCTAGATGTGAGAGGCACATTCTGCTACTTCCTCCCTTAGAGTTAAACTAGCTTCTGAAAGCTCAAACTCCGGGGAGTTTGTTTGGCAGAGATATAGAACACACTTTTCCAAGCCTGTTGGAAGGCATTTGCAGTTTCATTTCGCGTCTAATTTCCCAAACCAAACTGCTTGCAGCTCTAACTGCCTTCTAACTACCACTTCTTCGGTTCAGTGAGATATGCTGGATTCTAAACGGAGAAGCTTCTCTGACGCTTTTTCACAGAGATTTTGAAACTGAAATCTCCCAACCCGTTTCCAACGAAGGCGCCAATGGGCTTCCCCATAGAACTTGCCAACCTGAATTCCTACAGGCTAGATGTGAGAGGCACATTCTGCTGCTTCCTCCCTTAGAGTTAAACTAGCTTCTGAAAGCTCAACCTCCGGGGAGTTTGTTTGGCAGAGATATAGAACACACTTTTCCAAGCCTGTTGGAAGGCATTTGCAGTTTCATTTCGCGTCTAATTTCCCAAACCAAACTGCTTGCAGCTCTAACTCCCTTCTAACTACCACTTCTTCGGTTCAGTGAGATATGCTGGATTCTAAACGGAGAAGCTTCTCTGACGCTTTTTCACAGAGATTTTGAAACTGAAATCTCCCATGCCGTTTCCACCATAGGCAGCAATGGGCTTCCCCATAGAACTTGCCAACCTGAATTCCTACAGGCTAGATGTGAGAGGCACATTCTGCTGCTTCCTCCCTTAGAGTTAAACTTGCTTCTGAAAGCTCAACCTCCGGGGAGTTTGTTTGGCAGAGATATAGAACACACTTTTCCAAGCCTGTTGGAAGGCATTTGCAGTTTCATTTCGTGTCTAATTTCCCAAACCAAACTGCTTGCAGCTCTAACTCCCTTCTAACTACCACTTCTTCGGTTCAGTGAGATATGCTGGATTCTAAACGGAGAAGCTTCTCTGACGCTTTTTCACAGAGATTTTGAAACTGAAATTTCCAAACCCGTTTCCAACGAAGGCGCCAATGGGCTTCCCCATAGAACTTGCCAACCTGAATTCCTACAGGCTAGATGTGAGAGGCACATTCTGCTGCTTCCTCCCTTAGAGTTAAACTAGCTTCTGAAAGCTCAACCTCCAGGGAGTCTGTTTGGCAGAGATATAGAACACACTTTTCCAAGCCTGTTGGAAGGCCTTTGCAGTGTCATTTCGCATCTAATTTCCCAAACCAAACTGCTTGCAGCTCTAACTCCCTTCTAACTACCACTTCTTCGGTTCAGTGAGATATGCTGGATTCTAAACGGAGAAGCTTCTCTGACGCTTTTTCACAGAGATTTTGAAACTGAAATCTCCCATGCCGTTTCCACCATAGGCAGCAATGGGCTTCCCCATAGAACTTGCCAACCTGAATTCCTAAAGGGTAGATGTGAGAGGCACATTCTGCTGCTTCCTCCCTTAGAGTTAAACTTGCTTCTGAAAGCTCAACCTCCGGGGAGTTTGTTTGGCAGAGATATAGAACACACTTTTCCAAGCCTGTTGGAAGGCATTTGCAGTTACATTTCGCGTCTAATTTCCCAAACCAAACTGCTTGCAGCTCTAACTGCCTTCTAACTACCACTTCTTCGGTTCAGTGAGATATGCTGGATTCTAAACGGAGAAGCTTCTCTGACGCTTTTTCACAGAGATTTTGAAACTGAAATCTCCCATGCCGTTTCCCCCATAGGCAGCAATGGGCTTCCCCATTGAACTTGCCAACCTGAATTCCTACAGGCTAGATGTGAGAGGCACATTCTGCTGCTTCCTCCCTTGGAGTTAAACTTGCTTCTGAAAGCTCAACCTCCGGGGAGTTTGTTTGGCAGAGATATAGAACACACTTTTCCAAGCCTGTTGGAAGGCATTTGCAGTTTCATTTCGCGTCTAATTTCCCAAACCAAACTGCTTGCAGCTCTAACTCCCTTCTAACTACCACTTCTTCGGTTCAGTGAGATATGCTGGATTCTAAACGGAGAAGCTTCTCTGACGCTTTTTCACAGAGATTTTGAAACTGAAATTTCCAAACCCGTTTCCAACGAAGGCGCCAATGGGCTTCCCCATAGAACTTGCCAACCTGAATTCCTACAGGCTAGATGTGAGAGGCACATTCTGCTGCTTCCTCCCTTAGAGTTAAACTTGCTTCTGAAAGCTCAACCTCCGGGGAGTTTGTTTGGCAGAGATATAGAACACACTTTTCCAAGCCTGTTGGAAGGCATTTGCAGTTTCATTTCGCGTCTAATTTCCCAAACCAAACTGCTTGCAGCTCTAACTCCCTTCTAACTACCACTTCTTCGGTTCAGTGAGATATGCTGGATTCTAAACGGAGAAGCTTCTCTGACGCTTTTTCACAGAGATTTTGAAACTGAAATCTCCCACGCCGTTTCCACCATAGGCAGCAATGGGCTTCCCCATAGAACTTGCCAACCTGAATTCCTAAAGGCTAGATGTGAGAGGCACATTCTGCTGCTTCCTCCCTTAGAGTTAAACTTGCTTCTGAAAGCTCAACCTCCGGGGAGTTTGTTTGGCAGAGATATAGAACACACTTTTCCAAGCCTGTTGGAAGGCATTTGCAGTTTCATTTCGCGTCTAATTTCCCAAACCAAACTGCTTGCAGCTCTAACTCCCTTGTAACTACCACTTCTTCGGTTCAGTGAGATAAGCTGGATTCTAAACGGAGAAGCTTCTCTGACGCTTTTTCACAGGGATTTTGAAACTGAAATTTCCAAACCCGTTTCCAACGAAGGCGCCAATGGGCTTCCCCATAGAACTTGCCAACCTGAATTCCTACAGGCTAGATGTGAGAGGCACATTCTGCTACTTCCTCCCTTAGAGTTAAACTAGCTTCTGAAAGCTCAAACTCCGGGGAGTTTGTTTGGCAGAGATATAGAACACACTTTTCCAAGCCTGTTGGAAGGCATTTGCAGTTTCATTTCGCGTCTAATTTCCCAAACCAAACTGCTTGCAGCTCTAACTGCCTTCTAACTACCACTTCTTCGGTTCAGTGAGATATGCTGGATTCTAAACGGAGAAGCTTCTCTGACGCTTTTTCACAGAGATTTTGAAACTGAAATCTCCCAACCCGTTTCCAACGAAGGCGCCAATGGGCTTCCCCATAGAACTTGCCAACCTGAATTCCTACAGGCTAGATGTGAGAGGCACATTCTGCTGCTTCCTCCCTTAGAGTTAAACTAGCTTCTGAAAGCTCAACCTCCGGGGAGTTTGTTTGGCAGAGATATAGAACACACTTTTCCAAGCCTGTTGGAAGGCATTTGCAGTTTCATTTCGCGTCTAATTTCCCAAACCAAACTGCTTGCAGCTCTAACTCCCTTCTAACTACCACTTCTTCGGTTCAGTGAGATATGCTGGATTCTAAACGGAGAAGCTTCTCTGACGCTTTTTCACAGAGATTTTGAAACTGAAATCTCCCATGCCGTTTCCACCATAGGCAGCAATGGGCTTCCCCATAGAACTTGCCAACCTGAATTCCTAAAGGCTAGATGTGAGAGGCACATTCTGCTGCTTCCTCCCTTAGAGTTAAACTTGCTTCTGAAAGCTCAACCTCCGGGGAGTTTGTTTGGCAGAGATATAGAACACACTTTTCCAAGCCTGTTGGAAGGCATTTGCAGTTTCATTTCGCGTCTAATTTCCCAAACCAAACTGCTTGCAGCTCTAACTCCCTTGTAACTACCACTTCTTCGGTTCAGTGAGATAAGCTGGATTCTAAACGGAGAAGCTTCTCTGACGCTTTTTCACAGGGATTTTGAAACTGAAATTTCCAAACCCGTTTCCAACGAAGGCGCCAATGGGCTTCCCCATAGAACTTGCCAACCTGAATTCCTACAGGCTAGATGTGAGAGGCACATTCTGCTACTTCCTCCCTTAGAGTTAAACTAGCTTCTGAAAGCTCAAACTCCGGGGAGTTTGTTTGGCACAGATATAGAACACACTTTTCCAAGCCTGTTGGAAGGCATTTGCAGTTTCATTTCGCGTCTAATTTCCCAAACCAAACTGCTTGCAGCTCTAACTGCCTTCTAACTACCACTTCTTCGGTTCAGTGAGATATGCTGGATTCTAAACGGAGAAGCTTCTCTGACGCTTTTTCACAGAGATTTTGAAACTGAAATCTCCCAACCCGTTTCCAACGAAGGCGCCAATGGGCTTCCCCATAGAACTTGCCAACCTGAATTCCTACAGGCTAGATGTGAGAGGCACATTCTGCTGCTTCCTCCCTTAGAGTTAAACTAGCTTCTGAAAGCTCAACCTCCGGGGAGTTTGTTTGGCAGAGATATAGAACACACTTTTCCAAGCCTGTTGGAAGGCATTTGCAGTTTCATTTCGCGTCTAATTTCCCAAACCAAACTGCTTGCAGCTCTAACTCCCTTCTAACTACCACTTCTTCGGTTCAGTGAGATATGCTGGATTCTAAACGGAGAAGCTTCTCTGACGCTTTTTCACAGAGATTTTGAAACTGAAATCTCCCATGCCGTTTCCACCATAGGCAGCAATGGGCTTCCCCATAGAACTTGCCAACCTGAATTCCTACAGGCTAGATGTGAGAGGCACATTCTGCTGCTTCCTCCCTTAGAGTTAAACTTGCTTCTGAAAGCTCAACCTCCGGGGAGTTTGTTTGGCAGAGATATAGAACACACTTTTCCAAGCCTGTTGGAAGGCATTTGCAGTTTCATTTCGTGTCTAATTTCCCAAACCAAACTGCTTGCAGCTCTAACTCCCTTCTAACTACCACTTCTTCGGTTCAGTGAGATATGCTGGATTCTAAACGGAGAAGCTTCTCTGACGCTTTTTCACAGAGATTTTGAAACTGAAATTTCCAAACCCGTTTCCAACGAAGGCGCCAATGGGCTTCCCCATAGAACTTGCCAACCTGAATTCCTACAGGCTAGATGTGAGAGGCACATTCTGCTGCTTCCTCCCTTAGAGTTAAACTAGCTTCTGAAAGCTCAACCTCCAGGGAGTCTGTTTGGCAGAGATATAGAACACACTTTTCCAAGCCTGTTGGAAGGCCTTTGCAGTGTCATTTCGCATCTAATTTCCCAAACCAAACTGCTTGCAGCTCTAACTCCCTTCTAACTACCACTTCTTCGGTTCAGTGAGATATGCTGGATTCTAAACGGAGAAGCTTCTCTGACGCTTTTTCACAGAGATTTTGAAACTGAAATCTCCCATGCCGTTTCCACCATAGGCAGCAATGGGCTTCCCCATAGAACTTGCCAACCTGAATTCCTAAAGGGTAGATGTGAGAGGCACATTCTGCTGCTTCCTCCCTTAGAGTTAAACTTGCTTCTGAAAGCTCAACCTCCGGGGAGTTTGTTTGGCAGAGATATAGAACACACTTTTCCAAGCCTGTTGGAAGGCATTTGCAGTTACATTTCGCGTCTAATTTCCCAAACCAAACTGCTTGCAGCTCTAACTGCCTTCTAACTACCACTTCTTCGGTTCAGTGAGATATGCTGGATTCTAAACGGAGAAGCTTCTCTGACGCTTTTTCACAGAGATTTTGAAACTGAAATCTCCCATGCCGTTTCCACCATAGGCAGCAATGGGCTTCCCCATAGAACTTGCCAACCTGAATTCCTACAGGCTAGATGTGAGAGGCACATTCTGCTGCTTCCTCCCTTAGAGTTAAACTTGCTTCTGAAAGCTCAACCTCCGGGGAGTTTGTTTGGCAGAGATATAGAACACACTTTTCCAAGCCTGTTGGAAGGCATTTGCAGTTTCATTTCGCGTCTAATTTCCCAAACCAAACTGCTTGCAGCTCTAACTCCCTTCTAACTACCACTTCTTCGGTTCAGTGAGATATGCTGGATTCTAAAAGGAGAAGCTTCTCTGACGCTTTTTCACAGAGATTTTGAAACTGAAATTTCCAAACCCGTTTCCAACGAAGGCGCCAATGGGCTTCCCCATAGAACTTGCCAACCTGAATTCCTACAGGCTAGATGTGAGAGGCACATTCTGCTGCTTCCTCCCTAACAGTTAAGCTTGCTTCTGAAAGCTCAACCTCCGGGGACTCTGTTTGGCACAGATATAGAACACACTTTTCCAAGCCTGTTGGAAGGCCTTTGCAGTGTCATTTCGCATCTAATTTCCCAAACCAAACTGCTTGCAGCTCTAACTCCCTTCTAACTACCACTTCTTCGGTTCAGTGAGATATGCTGGATTCTAAACGGAGAAGCTTCTCTGACGCTTTTTCACAGAGATTTTGAAACTGAAATCTCCCATGCCGTTTCCACCATAGGCAGCAATGGGCTTCCCCATAGAACTTGCCAACCTGAATTCCTAAAGGCTAGATGTGAGAGGCACATTCTGCTGCTTCCTCCCTTAGAGTTAAACTTGCTTCTGAAAGCTCAACCTCCGGGGAGTTTGTTTGGCAGAGATATAGAACACACTTTTCCAAGCCTGTTGGAAGGCATTTGCAGTTTCATTTCGCGTCTATTTTCCCAAACCAAACTGCTTGCAGCTCTAACTCCCTTCTAACTACCACTTCTTCGGTTCAGTGAGATAAGCTGGATTCTAAACGGAGAAGCTTCTCTGACGCTTTTTCACAGAGATTTTGAAACTGAAATTTCCAAACCCGTTTCCAACGAAGGCGCCAATGGGCTTCCCCATAGAACTTGCCAACCTGAATTCCTACAGGCTAGATGTGAGAGGCACATTCTGCTGCTTCCTCCCTTAGAGTTAAACTAGCTTCTGAAAGCTCAACCTCCGGGGAGTTTGTTTGGCAGAGATATAGAACACACTTTTCCAAGCCTGTTGGAAGGCATTTGCAGTTTGATTTCGCGTCTAATTTCCCAAACCAAACTGCTTGCAGCTCTAACTCCCTTCTAACTACCACTTCTTCGGTTCAGTGAGATATGCTGGATTCTAAACGGAGAAGCTTCTCTGACGCTTTTTCACAGAGATTTTGAAACTGAAATCTCCCATGCCGTTTCCACCATAGGCAGCAATGGGCTTCCCCATAGAACTTGCCAACCTGAATTCCTACAGGCTAGATGTGAGAGGCACATTCTGCTGCTTCCTCCCTAAGAGTTAAGCTTGCTTGTGAAAGCTCAACCTCCGGGGAGTCTGTTTGGCAGAGATATAGAACACACTTTTCCAAGCCTGTTGGAAGGCCTTTGCAGTGTCATTTCGCATCTAATTTCCCAAACCAAACTGCTTGCAGCTCTAACTCCCTTCTAACTACCACTTCTTCGGTTCAGTGAGATATGCTGGATTCTAAACGGAGAAGCTTCTCTGACGCTTTTTCACAGAGATTTTGAAACTGAAATTTCCAAACCCGTTTCCAACGAAGGCGCCAATGGGCTTCCCCATAGAACTTGCCAACCTGAATTCCTACAGGCTAGATGTGAGAGGCCCATTCTGCTGCTTCCTCCCTTAGAGTTAAACTAGCTTCTGAAAGCTCAACCTCCGGCGAGTTTGTTTGGCAGAGATATAGAACACACTTTTCCAAGCCTGTTGGAAGGCATTTGCAGTTTCATTTCGCATCTAATTTCCCAAACCAAACTGCTTGCAGCTCTAACTGCCTTCTAACTACCACTTCTTCGGTTCAGTGAGATATGCTGGATTCTAAACGGAGAAGCTTCTCTGACGCTTTTTCACAGAGATTTTGAAACTGAAATCTCCCATGCTGTTTCCACCATAGGCAGCAATGGGCTTCCCCATAGAACTTGCCAACCTGAATTCCTACAGGCTAGATGTGAGAGGCACATTCTGCTGCTTCCTCCCTTAGAGGTAAACTAGCTTCTGAAAGCTCAACCTCCAGGGAGTCTGTTTGGCAGAGATATAGAACACACTTTTCCAAGCCTGTTGGAAGGCATTTTCAGTTTCATTTCGCGTCTAATTTCCCAAACCAAACTGCTTGCAGCTCTAACTGCCTTCTAACTACCACTTCTTCGGTTCAGTGAGATATGCTGGATTCTAAACGGAGAAG
The DNA here is from genome assembly GCF_027409185.1 of Cynocephalus volans. NCBI lineage: Eukaryota > Metazoa > Chordata > Mammalia > Dermoptera > Cynocephalidae > Cynocephalus > Cynocephalus volans. The sequence goes on along the minus strand of NW_026902469.1, from coordinate 1,308,266 downwards.
CTTCTCTGACGCTTTTTCACAGAGATTTTGAAACTGAAATCTCCCATGCCGTTTCCACCATAGGCAGCAATGGGCTTCCACATAGAACTTGCCAACCTGAATTCCTACAGGCTAGATGTGAGAGGCACATTCTGCTGCTTCCTCCCTTAGAGTTAAACTTGCTTCTGAAAGCTCAACCTCCGGGGACTTTGTTTGGCAGAGATATAGAACACACTTTTCCAAGCCTGTTGGAAGGCATTTGCAGTTTCATTTCGCGTCTAATTTCCCAAACCAAACTGCTTGCAGCTCCAACTCCCTTCTAACTACCACTTCTTCGGTTCAGTGAGATAAGCTGGATTCTAAACGGAGAAGCTTCTCTGACGCTTTTTCACAGAGATTTTGAAACTGAAATCTCCCATGCCGTTTCCACCATAGGCAGCAATGGGCTTCCCCATAGAACTTGCCAACCTGAATTCCTACAGGCTAGATGTGAGAGGCACATTCTGCTGCTTCCTCCCTTAGAGTTAAACTTGCTTCTGAAAGCTCAACCTCCGGGGACTTTGTTTGGCAGAGATATAGAACACACTTTTCCAAGCCTGTTGGAAGGCATTTGCAGTTTCATTTCGCGTCTAATTTCCCAAACCAAACTGCTTGCAGCTCTAACTCCCTTCTAACTACCACTTCTTCGGTTCAGTGAGATAAGCTGGATTCTAAACGGAGAAGCTTCTCTGACGCTTTTTCTCAGAGATTTTGAAACTGAAATTTCCAAACCCGTTTCCAACGAAGGCGCCAATGGGCTTCCCCATAGAACTTGCCAACCTGAATTCCTACAGGCTAGATGTGAGAGGCACATTCTGCTGCTTCCTCCCTTAGAGTTAAACTAGCTTCTGAAAGCTCAACCTCCGGGGAGTTTGTTTGGCAGAGATATAGAACACACTTTTCCAAGCCTGTTGGAAGGCATTTGCAGTTTCATTTCGCGTCTAATTTCCCAAACCAAACTGCTTGCAGCTCTAACTCCCTTCTAACTACCACTTCTTCGGTTCAGTGAGATATGCTGGATTCTAAACGGAGAAGCTTCTCTGACGCTTTTTCACAGAGATTTTGAAACTGAAATTTCCAAACCCGTTTCCAACGAAGGCGCCAATGGGCTTCCCCATAGAACTTGCCAACCTGAATTCCTACAGGCTAGATGTGAGAGGCACATTCTGCTGCTTCCTCCCTTAGAGTTAAACTTGCTTCTGAAAGCTCAACCTCCGGGGAGTTTGTTTGGCAGAGATATAGAACACACTTTTCCAAGCCTGTTGGAAGGCATTTGCAGTTTCATTTCGCGTCTAATTTCCCAAACCAAACTGCTTGCAGCTCTAACTCCCTTCTAACTACCACTTCTTCGGTTCAGTGAGATATGCTGGATTCTAAACGGAGAAGCTTCTCTGACGCTTTTTCACAGAGATTTTGAAACTGACATCTCCCACGCCGTTTCCACCTGAGGCAGCAATGGGCTTCCCCATAGAACTTGCCAACCTGAATTCCTAAAGGCTAGATGTGAGAGGCACATTCTGCTGCTTCCTCCCTTAGAGTTAAACTTGCTTCTGAAAGCTCAACCTCCGGGGAGTTTGTTTGGCAGAGATATAGAACACACTTTTCCAAGCCTGTTGGAAGGCATTTGCAGTTTCATTTCGCGTCTAATTTCCCAAACCAAACTGCTTGCAGCTCTAACTCCCTTGTAACTACCACTTCTTCGGTTCAGTGAGATAAGCTGGATTCTAAACGGAGAAGCTTCTCTGACGCTTTTTCACAGGGATTTTGAAACTGAAATTTCCAAACCCGTTTCCAACGAAGGCGCCAATGGGCTTCCCCATAGAACTTGCCAACCTGAATTCCTACAGGCTAGATGTGAGAGGCACATTCTGCTACTTCCTCCCTTAGAGTTAAACTAGCTTCTGAAAGCTCAAACTCCGGGGAGTTTGTTTGGCAGAGATATAGAACACACTTTTCCAAGCCTGTTGGAAGGCATTTGCAGTTTCATTTCGCGTCTAATTTCCCAAACCAAACTGCTTGCAGCTCTAACTGCCTTCTAACTACCACTTCTTCGGTTCAGTGAGATATGCTGGATTCTAAACGGAGAAGCTTCTCTGACGCTTTTTCACAGAGATTTTGAAACTGAAATCTCCCAACCCGTTTCCAACGAAGGCGCCAATGGGCTTCCCCATAGAACTTGCCAACCTGAATTCCTACAGGCTAGATGTGAGAGGCACATTCTGCTGCTTCCTCCCTTAGAGTTAAACTAGCTTCTGAAAGCTCAACCTCCGGGGAGTTTGTTTGGCAGAGATATAGAACACACTTTTCCAAGCCTGTTGGAAGGCATTTGCAGTTTCATTTCGCGTCTAATTTCCCAAACCAAACTGCTTGCAGCTCTAACTCCCTTCTAACTACCACTTCTTCGGTTCAGTGAGATATGCTGGATTCTAAACGGAGAAGCTTCTCTGACGCTTTTTCACAGAGATTTTGAAACTGAAATCTCCCATGCCGTTTCCACCATAGGCAGCAATGGGCTTCCCCATAGAACTTGCCAACCTGAATTCCTACAGGCTAGATGTGAGAGGCACATTCTGCTGCTTCCTCCCTTAGAGTTAAACTTGCTTCTGAAAGCTCAACCTCCGGGGAGTTTGTTTGGCAGAGATATAGAACACACTTTTCCAAGCCTGTTGGAAGGCATTTGCAGTTTCATTTCGTGTCTAATTTCCCAAACCAAACTGCTTGCAGCTCTAACTCCCTTCTAACTACCACTTCTTCGGTTCAGTGAGATATGCTGGATTCTAAACGGAGAAGCTTCTCTGACGCTTTTTCACAGAGATTTTGAAACTGAAATTTCCAAACCCGTTTCCAACGAAGGCGCCAATGGGCTTCCCCATAGAACTTGCCAACCTGAATTCCTACAGGCTAGATGTGAGAGGCACATTCTGCTGCTTCCTCCCTTAGAGTTAAACTAGCTTCTGAAAGCTCAACCTCCAGGGAGTCTGTTTGGCAGAGATATAGAACACACTTTTCCAAGCCTGTTGGAAGGCCTTTGCAGTGTCATTTCGCATCTAATTTCCCAAACCAAACTGCTTGCAGCTCTAACTCCCTTCTAACTACCACTTCTTCGGTTCAGTGAGATATGCTGGATTCTAAACGGAGAAGCTTCTCTGACGCTTTTTCACAGAGATTTTGAAACTGAAATCTCCCATGCCGTTTCCACCATAGGCAGCAATGGGCTTCCCCATAGAACTTGCCAACCTGAATTCCTAAAGGGTAGATGTGAGAGGCACATTCTGCTGCTTCCTCCCTTAGAGTTAAACTTGCTTCTGAAAGCTCAACCTCCGGGGAGTTTGTTTGGCAGAGATATAGAACACACTTTTCCAAGCCTGTTGGAAGGCATTTGCGGTTACATTTCGCGTCTAATTTCCCAAACCAAACTGCTTGCAGCTCTAACTGCCTTCTAACTACCACTTCTTCGGTTCAGTGAGATATGCTGGATTCTAAACGGAGAAGCTTCTCTGACGCTTTTTCACAGAGATTTTGAAACTGAAATCTCCCATGCCGTTTCCCCCATAGGCAGCAATGGGCTTCCCCATTGAACTTGCCAACCTGAATTCCTACAGGCTAGATGTGAGAGGCACATTCTGCTGCTTCCTCCCTTGGAGTTAAACTTGCTTCTGAAAGCTCAACCTCCGGGGAGTTTGTTTGGCAGAGATATAGAACACACTTTTCCAAGCCTGTTGGAAGGCATTTGCAGTTTCATTTCGCGTCTAATTTCCCAAACCAAACTGCTTGCAGCTCTAACTCCCTTCTAACTACCACTTCTTCGGTTCAGTGAGATATGCTGGATTCTAAACGGAGAAGCTTCTCTGACGCTTTTTCACAGAGATTTTGAAACTGAAATTTCCAAACCCGTTTCCAACGAAGGCGCCAATGGGCTTCCCCATAGAACTTGCCAACCTGAATTCCTACAGGCTAGATGTGAGAGGCACATTCTGCTGCTTCCTCCCTTAGAGTTAAACTTGCTTCTGAAAGCTCAACCTCCGGGGAGTTTGTTTGGCAGAGATATAGAACACACTTTTCCAAGCCTGTTGGAAGGCATTTGCAGTTTCATTTCGCGTCTAATTTCCCAAACCAAACTGCTTGCAGCTCTAACTCCCTTCTAACTACCACTTCTTCGGTTCAGTGAGATATGCTGGATTCTAAACGGAGAAGCTTCTCTGACGCTTTTTCACAGAGATTTTGAAACTGAAATCTCCCACGCCGTTTCCACCATAGGCAGCAATGGGCTTCCCCATAGAACTTGCCAACCTGAATTCCTAAAGGCTAGATGTGAGAGGCACATTCTGCTGCTTCCTCCCTTAGAGTTAAACTTGCTTCTGAAAGCTCAACCTCCGGGGAGTTTGTTTGGCAGAGATATAGAACACACTTTTCCAAGCCTGTTGGAAGGCATTTGCAGTTTCATTTCGCGTCTAATTTCCCAAACCAAACTGCTTGCAGCTCTAACTCCCTTGTAACTACCACTTCTTCGGTTCAGTGAGATAAGCTGGATTCTAAACGGAGAAGCTTCTCTGACGCTTTTTCACAGGGATTTTGAAACTGAAATTTCCAAACCCGTTTCCAACGAAGGCGCCAATGGGCTTCCCCATAGAACTTGCCAACCTGAATTCCTACAGGCTAGATGTGAGAGGCACATTCTGCTACTTCCTCCCTTAGAGTTAAACTAGCTTCTGAAAGCTCAAACTCCGGGGAGTTTGTTTGGCAGAGATATAGAACACACTTTTCCAAGCCTGTTGGAAGGCATTTGCAGTTTCATTTCGCGTCTAATTTCCCAAACCAAACTGCTTGCAGCTCTAACTGCCTTCTAACTACCACTTCTTCGGTTCAGTGAGATATGCTGGATTCTAAACGGAGAAGCTTCTCTGACGCTTTTTCACAGAGATTTTGAAACTGAAATCTCCCAACCCGTTTCCAACGAAGGCGCCAATGGGCTTCCCCATAGAACTTGCCAACCTGAATTCCTACAGGCTAGATGTGAGAGGCACATTCTGCTGCTTCCTCCCTTAGAGTTAAACTAGCTTCTGAAAGCTCAACCTCCGGGGAGTTTGTTTGGCAGAGATATAGAACACACTTTTCCAAGCCTGTTGGAAGGCATTTGCAGTTTCATTTCGCGTCTAATTTCCCAAACCAAACTGCTTGCAGCTCTAACTCCCTTCTAACTACCACTTCTTCGGTTCAGTGAGATATGCTGGATTCTAAACGGAGAAGCTTCTCTGACGCTTTTTCACAGAGATTTTGAAACTGAAATCTCCCATGCCGTTTCCACCATAGGCAGCAATGGGCTTCCCCATAGAACTTGCCAACCTGAATTCCTAAAGGCTAGATGTGAGAGGCACATTCTGCTGCTTCCTCCCTTAGAGTTAAACTTGCTTCTGAAAGCTCAACCTCCGGGGAGTTTGTTTGGCAGAGATATAGAACACACTTTTCCAAGCCTGTTGGAAGGCATTTGCAGTTTCATTTCGCGTCTAATTTCCCAAACCAAACTGCTTGCAGCTCTAACTCCCTTGTAACTACCACTTCTTCGGTTCAGTGAGATAAGCTGGATTCTAAACGGAGAAGCTTCTCTGACGCTTTTTCACAGAGATTTTGAAACTGAAATTTCCAAACCCGTTTCCAACGAAGGCGCCAATGGGCTTCCCCATAGAACTTGCCAACCTGAATTCCTACAGGCTAGATGTGAGAGGCACATTCTGCTACTTCCTCCCTTAGAGTTAAACTAGCTTCTGAAAGCTCAAACTCCGGGGAGTTTGTTTGGCACAGATATAGAACACACTTTTCCAAGCCTGTTGGAAGGCATTTGCAGTTTCATTTCGCGTCTAATTTCCCAAACCAAACTGCTTGCAGCTCTAACTGCCTTCTAACTACCACTTCTTCGGTTCAGTGAGATATGCTGGATTCTAAACGGAGAAGCTTCTCTGACGCTTTTTCACAGAGATTTTGAAACTGAAATCTCCCAACCCGTTTCCAACGAAGGCGCCAATGGGCTTCCCCATAGAACTTGCCAACCTGAATTCCTACAGGCTAGATGTGAGAGGCACATTCTGCTGCTTCCTCCCTTAGAGTTAAACTAGCTTCTGAAAGCTCAACCTCCGGGGAGTTTGTTTGGCAGAGATATAGAACACACTTTTCCAAGCCTGTTGGAAGGCATTTGCAGTTTCATTTCGCGTCTAATTTCCCAAACCAAACTGCTTGCAGCTCTAACTCCCTTCTAACTACCACTTCTTCGGTTCAGTGAGATATGCTGGATTCTAAACGGAGAAGCTTCTCTGACGCTTTTTCACAGAGATTTTGAAACTGAAATCTCCCATGCCGTTTCCACCATAGGCAGCAATGGGCTTCCCCATAGAACTTGCCAACCTGAATTCCTACAGGCTAGATGTGAGAGGCACATTCTGCTGCTTCCTCCCTTAGAGTTAAACTTGCTTCTGAAAGCTCAACCTCCGGGGAGTTTGTTTGGCAGAGATATAGAACACACTTTTCCAAGCCTGTTGGAAGGCATTTGCAGTTTCATTTCGTGTCTAATTTCCCAAACCAAACTGCTTGCAGCTCTAACTCCCTTCTAACTACCACTTCTTCGGTTCAGTGAGATATGCTGGATTCTAAACGGAGAAGCTTCTCTGACGCTTTTTCACAGAGATTTTGAAACTGAAATTTCCAAACCCGTTTCCAACGAAGGCGCCAATGGGCTTCCCCATAGAACTTGCCAACCTGAATTCCTACAGGCTAGATGTGAGAGGCACATTCTGCTGCTTCCTCCCTTAGAGTTAAACTAGCTTCTGAAAGCTCAACCTCCAGGGAGTCTGTTTGGCAGAGATATAGAACACACTTTTCCAAGCCTGTTGGAAGGCCTTTGCAGTGTCATTTCGCATCTAATTTCCCAAACCAAACTGCTTGCAGCTCTAACTCCCTTCTAACTACCACTTCTTCGGTTCAGTGAGATATGCTGGATTCTAAACGGAGAAGCTTCTCTGACGCTTTTTCACAGAGATTTTGAAACTGAAATCTCCCATGCCGTTTCCACCATAGACAGCAATGGGCTTCCCCATAGAACTTGCCAACCTGAATTCCTAAAGGGTAGATGTGAGAGGCACATTCTGCTGCTTCCTCCCTTAGAGTTAAACTTGCTTCTGAAAGCTCAACCTCCGGGGAGTTTGTTTGGCAGAGATATAGAACACACTTTTCCAAGCCTGTTGGAAGGCATTTGCAGTTACATTTCGCGTCTAATTTCCCAAACCAAACTGCTTGCAGCTCTAACTGCCTTCTAACTACCACTTCTTCGGTTCAGTGAGATATGCTGGATTCTAAACGGAGAAGCTTCTCTGACGCTTTTTCACAGAGATTTTGAAACTGAAATCTCCCATGCCGTTTCCACCATAGGCAGCAATGGGCTTCCCCATAGAACTTGCCAACCTGAATTCCTACAGGCTAGATGTGAGAGGCACATTCTGCTGCTTCCTCCCTAAGAGTTAAACTTGCTTCTGAAAGCTCAACCTCCGGGGAGTTTGTTTGGCAGAGATATAGAACACACTTTTCCAAGCCTGTTGGAAGGCATTTGCAGTTTCATTTCGCGTCTAATTTCCCAAACCAAACTGCTTGCAGCTCTAACTCCCTTCTAACTACCACTTCTTCGGTTCAGTGAGATATGCTGGATTCTAAAAGGAGAAGCTTCTCTGACGCTTTTTCACAGAGATTTTGAAACTGAAATTTCCAAACCCGTTTCCAACGAAGGCGCCAATGGGCTTCCCCATAGAACTTGCCAACCTGAATTCCTACAGGCTAGATGTGAGAGGCACATTCTGCTGCTTCCTCCCTTAGAGTTAAACTAGCTTCTGAAAGCTCAACCTCCGGGGAGTTTGTTTGGCAGAGATATAGAACACACTTTTCCAAGCCTGTTGGAAGGCATTTGCAGTTTCATTTCGCGTCTAATTTCCCAAACCAAACTGCTTGCAGCTCTAACTCCCTTCTAACTACCACTTCTTCGGTTCAGTGAGATATGCTGGATTCTAAACGGAGAAGCTTCTCTGACGCTTTTTCACAGAGATTTTGAAACTGAAATCTCCCATGCCGTTTCCACCATAGGCAGCAATGGGCTTCCCCATTGAACTTGCCTACCTGAATTCCTACAGGCTAGATGTGAGAGGCACATTCTGCTGCTTCCTCCCGTGGAGTTAAACTTGCTTCTGAAAGCTCAACCTCCGGGGAGTTTGTTTGGCAGAGATATAGAACACACTTTTCCAAGCCTGTTGGAAGGCATTTGCAGTTTCATTTCGCGTCTAATTTCCCAAACCAAACTGCTTGCAGCTCTAACTCCCTTCTAACTACCACTTCTTCGGTTCAGTGAGATAAGCTGGATTCTAAACGGAGAAGCTTCTCTGACGCTTTTTCACAGAGATTTTGAAACTGAAATTTCCAAACCCGTTTCCAACGAAGGCGCCAATGGGCTTCCCAATAGAACTTGCCAACCTGAATTCCTACAGGCTAGATGTGAGAGGCACATTCTGCTGCTTCCTCCCTTAGAGTTAAACTAGCTTCTGAAAGCTCAACCTCCGGGGAGTTTGTTTGGCAGAGATATAGAACACACTTTTCCAAGACTGTTGGAAGGCATTTGCAGTTTCATTTCGCGTCTAATTTCCCAAACCAAACTGCTTGCAGCTCTAACTGCCTTCTAACTACCACTTCTTCGGTTCAGTGAGATATGCTGGATTCTAAACGGAGAAGCTTCTCTGACGCTTTTTCACAGAGATTTTGAAACTGAAATCTCCCATGCCGTTTCCACCATAGGCAGCAATGGGCTTCCCCATAGAACTTGCTAACCTGAATTCCTACAGGCTAGATGTGAGAGGCACATTCTGCTGCTTCCTCCCTTAGAGTTAAACTTGCTTCTGAAAGCTCAACCTCCGGGGAGTTTGTTTGGCAGAGATATAGAACACACTTTTCCAAGCCTGTTGGAAGGCATTTGAGTTTCATTTCGTGTCTAATTTCCCAAACCAAACTGCTTGCAGCTCTAACTCCCTTCTAACTACCACTTCTTCGGTTCAGTGAGATATGCTGGATTCTAAACGGAGAAGCTTCTCTGACGCTTTTTCACAGAGATTTTGAAACTGAAATTTCCAAACCCGTTTCCAACGAAGGCGCCAATGGGCTTCCCCATAGAAATTGCCAACCTGAATTCCTACAGGCTAGATGTGAGAGGCACATTCTGCTGCTTCCTCCCTTAGAGTTAAACTAGCTTCTGAAAGCTCAACCTCCAGGGAGTCTGTTTGGCAGAGATATAGAACACACTTTTCCAAGCCTGTTGGAAGGCCTTTGCAGTTTCATTTCGCGTCTAATTTCCCAAACCAAACTGCTTGCAGCTCTAACTGCCTTCTAACTACCACTTCATCGGTTCAGTGAGATATGCTGGATTCTAAACGGAGAAGCTTCTCTGACGCTTTTTCACAGAGATTTTGAAACTGAAATCTCCCATGCCGTTTCCACCATAGGCAGCAATGGGCTTCCCATAGAACTTGCCAACCTGAATTCCTACAGGCTAGATGTGAGAGGCACATTCTGCTGCTTCCTTCCTAAGAGTTAAGCTTGCTTCTGATAGCTCAACCTCCGGGGAGTTTGTTTGGCGGAGATATAGAACACACTTTTCCAAGCCTGTTGGAAGGCATTTGCAGTTTCATTTCGCGTCTAATTTCCCAAACCAAACTGCTTGCAGCTCTAACTCCCTTCTAACTACCACTTCTTCGGTTCAGTGAGATATGCTGGATTCTAAACGGAGAAGCTTCTCTGACGCTTTTTCACAGAGATTTTGAAACTGAAATTTCCAAACCCGTTTCCAACGAAGGCGCCAATGGGCTTCCCCATAGAACTTGCCAACCTGAATTCCTACAGGCTAGATGTGAGAGGCACATTCTGCTGCTTCCTCCCTTAGAGTTAAACTAGCTTCTGAAAGCTCAACCTCCGGCGAGTTTGTTTGGCAGAGATATAGAACACACTTTTCCAAGCCTGTTGGAAGGCATTTGCAGTTTCATTTCGCATCTAATTTCCCAAACCAAACTGCTTGCAGCTCTAACTGCCTTCTAACTACCACTTCTTCGGTTCAGTGAGATATGCTGGATTCTAAACGGAGAAGCTTCTCTGACGCTTTTTCACAGAGATTTTGAAACTGAAATCTCCCATGCTGTTTCCACCATAGGCAGCAATGGGCTTCCCCATAGAACTTGCCAACCTGAATTCCTACAGGCTAGATGTGAGAGGCACATTCTGCTGCTTCCTCCCTTAGAGGTAAACTAGCTTCTGAAAGCTCAACCTCCAGGGAGTCTGTTTGGCAGAGATATAGAACACACTTTTCCAAGCCTGTTGGAAGGCATTTTCAGTTTCATTTCGCGTCTAATTTCCCAAACCAAACTGCTTGCAGCTCTAACTGCCTTCTAACTACCACTTCTTCGGTTCAGTGAGATATGCTGGATTCTAAACGGAGAAGCTTCTCTGACGCTTTTTCACAGAGATTTTGAAACTGAAATCTCCCATGCCGTTTCCACCATAGGCAGCAATGGGCTTCCACATAGAACTTGCCAACCTGAATTCCTACAGGCTAGATGTGAGAGGCACATTCTGCTGCTTCCTCCCTTAGAGTTAAACTAGCTTCTGAAAGCTCAACCTCCGGGGACTTTGTTTGGCAGAGATATAGAACACACTTTTCCAAGCCTGTTGGAAGGCATTTGCAGTTTCATTTCGCGTCTAATTTCCCAAACCAAACTGCTTGCAGCTCCAACTCCCTTCTAACTACCACTTCTTCGGTTCAGTGAGATAAGCTGGATTCTAAACGGAGAAGCTTCTCTGACGCTTTTTCACAGAGATTTTGAAACTGAAATCTCCCATGCCGTTTCCACCATAGGCAGCAATGGGCTTCCCCATAGAACTTGCCAACCTGAATTCCTACAGGCTAGATGTGAGAGGCACATTCTGCTGCTTCCTCCCTTAGAGTTAAACTTGCTTCTGAAAGCTCAACCTCCGGGGACTTTGTTTGGCAGAGATATAGAACACACTTTTCCAAGCCTGTTGGAAGGCATTTGCAGTTTCATTTCGCGTCTAATTTCCCAAACCAAACTGCTTGCAGCTCTAACTCCCTTCTAACTACCACTTCTTCGGTTCAGTGAGATAAGCTGGATTCTAAACGGAGAAGCTTCTCTGACGCTTTTTCACAGAGATTTTGAAACTGAAATTTCCAAACCCGTTTCCAACGAAGGCGCCAATGGGCTTCCCCATAGAACTTGCCAACCTGAATTCCTACAGGCTAGATGTGAGAGGCACATTCTGCTGCTTCCTCCCTTAGAGTTAAACTAGCTTCTGAAAGCTCAACCTCCGGGGAGTTTGTTTGGCAGAGATATAGAACACACTTTTCCAAGCCTGTTGGAAGGCATTTGCAGTTTCATTTCGCGTCTAATTTCCCAAACCAAACTGCTTGCAGCTCTAACTCCCTTCTAACTACCACTTCTTCGGTTCAGTGAGATATGCTGGATTCTAAACGGAGAAGCTTCTCTGACGCTTTTTCACAGAGATTTTGAAACTGAAATCTCCCACGCCGTTTCCACCATAGGCAGCAATGGGCTTCCCCATAGAACTTGCCAACCTGAATTCCTAAAGGCTAGATGTGAGAGGCACATTCTGCTGCTTCCTCCCTTAGAGTTAAACTTGCTTCTGAAAGCTCAACCTCCGGGGAGTTTGTTTGGCAGAGATATAGAACACACTTTTCCAAGCCTGTTGGAAGGCATTTGCAGTTTCATTTCGCGTCTAATTTCCCAAACCAAACTGCTTGCAGCTCTAACTCCCTTGTAACTACCACTTCTTCGGTTCAGTGAGATAAGCTGGATTCTAAACGGAGAAGCTTCTCTGACGCTTTTTCACAGGGATTTTGAAACTGAAATTTCCAAACCCGTTTCCAACGAAGGCGCCAATGGGCTTCCCCATAGAACTTGCCAACCTGAATTCCTACAGGCTAGATGTGAGAGGCACATTCTGCTACTTCCTCCCTTAGAGTTAAACTAGCTTCTGAAAGCTCAAACTCCGGGGAGTTTGTTTGGCAGAGATATAGAACACACTTTTCCAAGCCTGTTGGAAGGCATTTGCAGTTTCATTTCGCGTCTAATTTCCCAAACCAAACTGCTTGCAGCTCTAACTGCCTTCTAACTACCACTTCTTCGGTTCAGTGAGATATGCTGGATTCTAAACGGAGAAGCTTCTCTGACGCTTTTTCACAGAGATTTTGAAACTGAAATCTCCCAACCCGTTTCCAACGAAGGCGCCAATGGGCTTCCCCATAGAACTTGCCAACCTGAATTCCTACAGGCTAGATGTGAGAGGCACATTCTGCTGCTTCCTCCCTTAGAGTTAAACTAGCTTCTGAAAGCTCAACCTCCGGGGAGTTTGTTTGGCAGAGATATAGAACACACTTTTCCAAGACTGTTGGAAGGCATTTGCAGTTTCATTTCGCGTCTAATTTCCCAAACCAAACTGCTTGCAGCTCTAACTGCCTTCTAACTACCACTTCTTCGGTTCAGTGAGATATGCTGGATTCTAAACGGAGAAGCTTCTCTGACGCTTTTTCACAGAGATTTTGAAACTGAAATCTCCCATGCCGTTTCCACCATAGGCAGCAATGGGCTTCCCCATAGAACTTGCTAACCTGAATTCCTACAGGCTAGATGTGAGAGGCACATTCTGCTGCTTCCTCCCTTAGAGTTAAACTTGCTTCTGAAAGCTCAACCTCCGGGGAGTTTGTTTGGCAGAGATATAGAACACACTTTTCCAAGCCTGTTGGAAGGCATTTGCAGTTTCATTTCGTGTCTAATTTCCCAAACCAAACTGCTTGCAGCTCTAACTCCCTTCTAACTACCACTTCTTCGGTTCAGTGAGATATGCTGGATTCTAAACGGAGAAGCTTCTCTGACGCTTTTTCACAGAGATTTTGAAACTGAAATTTCCAAACCCGTTTCCAACGAAGGCGCCAATGGGCTTCCCCATAGAAATTGCCAACCTGAATTCCTACAGGCTAGATGTGAGAGGCACATTCTGCTGCTTCCTCCCTTAGAGTTAAACTAGCTTCTGAAAGCTCAACCTCCAGGGAGTCTGTTTGGCAGAGATATAGAACACACTTTTCCAAGCCTGTTGGAAGGCCTTTGCAGTTTCATTTCGCGTCTAATTTCCCAAACCAAACTGCTTGCAGCTCTAACTGCCTTCTAACTACCACTTCATCGGTTCAGTGAGATATGCTGGATTCTAAACGGAGAAGCTTCTCTGACGCTTTTTCACAGAGATTTTGAAACTGAAATCTCCCATGCCGTTTCCACCATAGGCAGCAATGGGCTTCCCATAGAACTTGCCAACCTGAATTCCTACAGGCTAGATGTGAGAGGCACATTCTGCTGCTTCCTTCCTAAGAGTTAAGCTTGCTTCTGATAGCTCAACCTCCGGGGAGTTTGTTTGGCGGAGATATAGAACACACTTTTCCAAGCCTGTTGGAAGGCATTTGCAGTTTCATTTCGCGTCTAATTTCCCAAACCAAACTGCTTGCAGCTCTAACTCCCTTCTAACTACCACTTCTTCGGTTCAGTGAGATATGCTGGATTCTAAACGGAGAAGCTTCTCTGACGCTTTTTCACAGAGATTTTGAAACTGAAATCTCCCATGCCGTTTCCACCATAGGCAGCAATGGGCTTCCCCATAGAACTTGCCAACCAGAATTCCTACAGGCTAGATGTGAGAGGCACATTCTGCTGCTTCCTCCCTTAGAGTTAAACTTGCTTCTGAAAGCTCAACCTCCGGGGAGTTTGTTTGGCAGAGATATAGAACACACTTTTCCAAGCCTGTTGGAAGGCATTTGCAGTTTCATTTCGCGTCTAATTTCCCAAACCAAACTGCTTGCAGCTCTAACTCCCTTCTAACTACCACTTCTTCGGTTCAGTGAGATATGCTGGATTCTAAACGGAGAAGCTTCTCTGACGCTTTTTCACAGAGATTTTGAAACTGAAATTTCCAAACCCGTTTCCAACGAAGGCGCCAATGGGCTTCCCCATAGAACTTGCCAACCTGAATTCCTACAGGCTAGATGTGAGAGGCACATTCTGCTGCTTCCTCCCTTAGAGTTAAACTAGCTTCTGAAAGCTCAACCTCCGGCGAGTTTGTTTGGCAGAGATATAGAACACACTTTTCCAAGCCTGTTGGAAGGCATTTGCAGTTTCATTTCGCGTCTAATTTCCCAAACCAAACTGCTTGCAGCTCCAACTCCCTTCTAACTACCACTTCTTCGGTTCAGTGAGATAAGCTGGATTCTAAACGGAGAAGCTTCTCTGACGCTTTTTCACAGAGATTTTGAAACTGAAATCTCCCATGCCGTTTCCACCATAGGCAGCAATGGGCTTCCCCATAGAACTTGCCAACCTGAATTCCTACAGGCTAGATGTGAGAGGCACATTCTGCTGCTTCCTCCCTTAGAGTTAAACTTGCTTCTGAAAGCTCAACCTCCGGGGAGTTTGTTTGGCAGAGATATACAACACACTTTTCCAAGACTGTTGGAAGGCATTTGCAGTTTCATTTCGCGTCTAATTTCCCAAACCAAACTGCTTGCAGCTCTAACTGCCTTCTAACTACCACTTCTTCGGTTCAGTGAGATATGCTGGATTCTAAACGGAGAAGCTTCTCTGACGCTTTTTCACAGAGATTTTGAAACTGAAATCTCCCATGCCGTTTCCACCATAGGCAGCAATGGGCTTCCCCATAGAACTTGCTAACCTGAATTCCTACAGGCTAGATGTGAGAGGCACATTCTGCTGCTTCCTCCCTTAGAGTTAAACTTGCTTCTGAAAGCTCAACCTCCGGGGAGTTTGTTTGGCAGAGATATAGAACACACTTTTCCAAGCCTGTTGGAAGGCATTTGCAGTTTCATTTCGTGTCTAATTTCCCAAACCAAACTGCTTGCAGCTCTAACTCCCTTCTAACTACCACTTCTTCGGTTCAGTGAGATATGCTGGATTCTAAACGGAGAAGCTTCTCTGACGCTTTTTCACAGAGATTTTGAAACTGAAATTTCCAAACCCGTTTCCAACGAAGGCGCCAATGGGCTTCCCCATAGAAATTGCCAACCTGAATTCCTACAGGCTAGATGTGAGAGGCACATTCTGCTGCTTCCTCCCTTAGAGTTAAACTAGCTTCTGAAAGCTCAACCTCCAGGGAGTCTGTTTGGCAGAGATATAGAACACACTTTTCCAAGCCTGTTGGAAGGCCTTTGCAGTTTCATTTCGCGTCTAATTTCCCAAACCAAACTGCTTGCAGCTCTAACTGCCTTCTAACTACCACTTCATCGGTTCAGTGAGATATGCTGGATTCTAAACGGAGAAGCTTCTCTGACGCTTTTTCACAGAGATTTTGAAACTGAAATCTCCCATGCCGTTTCCACCATAGGCAGCAATGGGCTTCCCATAGAACTTGCCAACCTGAATTCCTACAGGCTAGATGTGAGAGGCACATTCTGCTGCTTCCTTCCTAAGAGTTAAGCTTGCTTCTGATAGCTCAACCTCCGGGGAGTTTGTTTGGCGGAGATATAGAACACACTTTTCCAAGCCTGTTGGAAGGCATTTGCAGTTTCATTTCGCGTCTAATTTCCCAAACCAAACTGCTTGCAGCTCTAACTCCCTTCTAACTACCACTTCTTCGGTTCAGTGAGATATGCTGGATTCTAAACGGAGAAGCTTCTCTGACGCTTTTTCACAGAGATTTTGAAACTGAAATCTCCCATGCCGTTTCCACCGTAGGCAGCAATGGGCTTCCCCATAGAACTTGCCAACCTGAATTCCTACAGGCTAGATGTGAGAGGCACATTCTGCTGCTTCCTCCCTTAGAGTTAAACTTGCTTCTGAAAGCTCAACCTCCGGGGAGTTTGTTTGGCAGAGATATAGAACACACTTTTCCAAGCCTGTTGGAAGGCATTTGCAGTTTCATTTCGCGTCTAATTTCCCAAACCAAACTGCTTGCAGCTCTAACTCCCTTCTAACTACCACTTCTTCGGTTCAGTGAGATATGCTGGATTCTAAACGGAGAAGCTTCTCTGACGCTTTTTCACAGAGATTTTGAAACTGAAATTTCCAAACCCGTTTCCAACGAAGGCGCCAATGGGCTTCCCCATAGAACTTGCCAACCTGAATTCCTACAGGCTAGATGTGAGAGGCACATTCTGCTGCTTCCTCCCTTAGAGTTAAACTAGCTTCTGAAAGCTCAACCTCCGGCGAGTTTGTTTGGCAGAGATATAGAACACACTTTTCCAAGCCTGTTGGAAGGCATTTGCAGTTTCATTTCGCATCTAATTTCCCAAACCAAACTGCTTGCAGCTCTAACTGCCTTCTAACTACCACTTCTTCGGTTCAGTGAGATATGCTGGATTCTAAACGGAGAAGCTTCTCTGACGCTTTTTCACAGAGATTTTGAAACTGAAATCTCCCATGCTGTTTCCACCATAGGCAGCAATGGGCTTCCCCATAGAACTTGCCAACCTGAATTCCTACAGGCTAGATGTGAGAGGCACATTCTGCTGCTTCCTCCCTTAGAGTTAAACTTGCTTCTGAAAGCTCAACCTCCGGGGAGTTTGTTTGGCAGAGATATAGAACACACTTTTCCAAGCCTGTTGGAAGGCATTTGCAGTTTCATTTCGCGTCTAATTTCCCAAACCAAACTGCTTGCAGCTCTAACTCCCTTGTAACTACCACTTCTTCGGTTCAGTGAGATAAGCTGGATTCTAAACGGAGAAGCTTCTCTGACGCTTTTTCACAGGGATTTTGAAACTGAAATTTCCAAACCCGTTTCCAACGAAGGCGCCAATGGGCTTCCCCATAGAACTTGCCAACCTGAATTCCTACAGGCTAGATGTGAGAGGCACATTCTGCTACTTCCTCCCTTAGAGTTAAACTAGCTTCTGAAAGCTCAAACTCCGGGGAGTTTGTTTGGCAGAGATATAGAACACACTTTTCCAAGCCTGTTGGAAGGCATTTGCAGTTTCATTTCGCGTCTAATTTCCCAAACCAAACTGCTTGCAGCTCTAACTGCCTTCTAACTACCACTTCTTCGGTTCAGTGAGATATGCTGGATTCTAAACGGAGAAGCTTCTCTGACGCTTTTTCACAGAGATTTTGAAACTGAAATCTCCCAACCCGTTTCCAACGAAGGCGCCAATGGGCTTCCCCATAGAACTTGCCAACCTGAATTCCTACAGGCTAGATGTGAGAGGCACATTCTGCTGCTTCCTCCCTTAGAGTTAAACTAGCTTCTGAAAGCTCAACCTCCGGGGAGTTTGTTTGGCAGAGATATAGAACACACTTTTCCAAGACTGTTGGAAGGCATTTGCAGTTTCATTTCGCGTCTAATTTCCCAAACCAAACTGCTTGCAGCTCTAACTGCCTTCTAACTACCACTTCTTCGGTTCAGTGAGATATGCTGGATTCTAAACGGAGAAGCTTCTCTGACGCTTTTTCACAGAGATTTTGAAACTGAAATCTCCCATGCCGTTTCCACCATAGGCAGCAATGGGCTTCCCCATAGAACTTGCTAACCTGAATTCCTACAGGCTAGATGTGAGAGGCACATTCTGCTGCTTCCTCCCTTAGAGTTAAACTTGCTTCTGAAAGCTCAACCTCCGGGGAGTTTGTTTGGCAGAGATATAGAACACACTTTTCCAAGCCTGTTGGAAGGCATTTGCAGTTTCATTTCGTGTCTAATTTCCCAAACCAAACTGCTTGCAGCTCTAACTCCCTTCTAACTACCACTTCTTCGGTTCAGTGAGATATGCTGGATTCTAAACGGAGAAGCTTCTCTGACGCTTTTTCACAGAGATTTTGAAACTGAAATTTCCAAACCCGTTTCCAACGAAGGCGCCAATGGGCTTCCCCATAGAAATTGCCAACCTGAATTCCTACAGGCTAGATGTGAGAGGCACATTCTGCTGCTTCCTCCCTTAGAGTTAAACTAGCTTCTGAAAGCTCAACCTCCAGGGAGTCTGTTTGGCAGAGATATAGAACACACTTTTCCAAGCCTGTTGGAAGGCCTTTGCAGTTTCATTTCGCGTCTAATTTCCCAAACCAAACTGCTTGCAGCTCTAACTGCCTTCTAACTACCACTTCATCGGTTCAGTGAGATATGCTGGATTCTAAACGGAGAAGCTTCTCTGACGCTTTTTCACAGAGATTTTGAAACTGAAATCTCCCATGCCGTTTCCACCATAGGCAGCAATGGGCTTCCCATAGAACTTGCCAACCTGAATTCCTACAGGCTAGATGTGAGAGGCACATTCTGCTGCTTCCTTCCTAAGAGTTAAGCTTGCTTCTGATAGCTCAACCTCCGGGGAGTTTGTTTGGCGGAGATATAGAACACACTTTTCCAAGCCTGTTGGAAGGCATTTGCAGTTTCATTTCGCGTCTAATTTCCCAAACCAAACTGCTTGCAGCTCTAACTCCCTTCTAACTACCACTTCTTCGGTTCAGTGAGATATGCTGGATTCTAAACGGAGAAGCTTCTCTGACGCTTTTTCACAGAGATTTTGAAACTGAAATCTCCCATGCCGTTTCCACCGTAGGCAGCAATGGGCTTCCCCATAGAACTTGCCAACCTGAATTCCTACAGGCTAGATGTGAGAGGCACATTCTGCTGCTTCCTCCCTTAGAGTTAAACTTGCTTCTGAAAGCTCAACCTCCGGGGAGTTTGTTTGGCAGAGATATAGAACACACTTTTCCAAGCCTGTTGGAAGGCATTTGCAGTTTCATTTCGCGTCTAATTTCCCAAACCAAACTGCTTGCAGCTCTAACTCCCTTCTAACTACCACTTCTTCGGTTCAGTGAGATATGCTGGATTCTAAACGGAGAAGCTTCTCTGACGCTTTTTCACAGAGATTTTGAAACTGAAATTTCCAAACCCGTTTCCAACGAAGGCGCCAATGGGCTTCCCCATAGAACTTGCCAACCTGAATTCCTACAGGCTAGATGTGAGAGGCACATTCTGCTGCTTCCTCCCTTAGAGTTAAACTAGCTTCTGAAAGCTCAACCTCCGGCGAGTTTGTTTGGCAGAGATATAGAACACACTTTTCCAAGCCTGTTGGAAGGCATTTGCAGTTTCATTTCGCATCTAATTTCCCAAACCAAACTGCTTGCAGCTCTAACTGCCTTCTAACTACCACTTCTTCGGTTCAGTGAGATATGCTGGATTCTAAACGGAGAAGCTTCTCTGACGCTTTTTCACAGAGATTTTGAAACTGAAATCTCCCATGCTGTTTCCACCATAGGCAGCAATGGGCTTCCCCATAGAACTTGCCAACCTGAATTCCTACAGGCTAGATGTGAGAGGCACATTCTGCTGCTTCCTCCCTTAGAGTTAAACTTGCTTCTGAAAGCTCAACCTCCGGGGAGTTTGTTTGGCAGAGATATAGAACACACTTTTCCAAGCCTGTTGGAAGGCATTTGCAGTTTCATTTCGCGTCTAATTTCCCAAACCAAACTGCTTGCAGCTCTAACTCCCTTGTAACTACCACTTCTTCGGTTCAGTGAGATAAGCTGGATTCTAAACGGAGAAGCTTCTCTGACGCTTTTTCACAGGGATTTTGAAACTGAAATTTCCAAACCCGTTTCCAACGAAGGCGCCAATGGGCTTCCCCATAGAACTTGCCAACCTGAATTCCTACAGGCTAGATGTGAGAGGCACATTCTGCTACTTCCTCCCTTAGAGTTAAACTAGCTTCTGAAAGCTCAAACTCCGGGGAGTTTGTTTGGCAGAGATATAGAACACACTTTTCCAAGCCTGTTGGAAGGCATTTGCAGTTTCATTTCGCGTCTAATTTCCCAAACCAAACTGCTTGCAGCTCTAACTGCCTTCTAACTACCACTTCTTCGGTTCAGTGAGATATGCTGGATTCTAAACGGAGAAGCTTCTCTGACGCTTTTTCACAGAGATTTTGAAACTGAAATCTCCCAACCCGTTTCCAACGAAGGCGCCAATGGGCTTCCCCATAGAACTTGCCAACCTGAATTCCTACAGGCTAGATGTGAGAGGCACATTCTGCTGCTTCCTCCCTTAGAGTTAAACTAGCTTCTGAAAGCTCAACCTCCGGGGAGTTTGTTTGGCAGAGATATAGAACACACATTTCCAAGACTGTTGGAAGGCATTTGCAGTTTCATTTCGCGTCTAATTTCCCAAACCAAACTGCTTGCAGCTCTAACTGCCTTCTAACTACCACTTCTTCGGTTCAGTGAGATATGCTGGATTCTAAACGGAGAAGCTTCTCTGACGCTTTTTCACAGAGATTTTGAAACTGAAATCTCCCATGCCGTTTCCACCATAGGCAGCAATGGGCTTCCCCATAGAACTTGCTAACCTGAATTCCTACAGGCTAGATGTGAGAGGCACATTCTGCTGCTTCCTCCCTTAGAGTTAAACTTGCTTCTGAAAGCTCAACCTCCGGGGAGTTTGTTTGGCAGAGATATAGAACACACTTTTCCAAGCCTGTTGGAAGGCATTTGCAGTTTCATTTCGTGTCTAATTTCCCAAACCAAACTGCTTGCAGCTCTAACTCCCTTCTAACTACCACTTCTTCGGTTCAGTGAGATATGCTGGATTCTAAACGGAGAAGCTTCTCTGACGCTTTTTCACAGAGATTTTGAAACTGAAATTTCCAAACCCGTTTCCAACGAAGGCGCCAATGGGCTTCCCCATAGAAATTGCCAACCTGAATTCCTACAGGCTAGATGTGAGAGGCACATTCTGCTGCTTCCTCCCTTAGAGTTAAACTAGCTTCTGAAAGCTCAACCTCCAGGGAGTCTGTTTGGCAGAGATATAGAACACACTTTTCCAAGCCTGTTGGAAGGCCTTTGCAGTTTCATTTCGCGTCTAATTTCCCAAACCAAACTGCTTGCAGCTCTAACTGCCTTCTAACTACCACTTCATCGGTTCAGTGAGATATGCTGGATTCTAAACGGAGAAGCTTCTCTGACGCTTTTTCACAGAGATTTTGAAACTGAAATCTCCCATGCCGTTTCCACCATAGGCAGCAATGGGCTTCCCATAGAACTTGCCAACCTGAATTCCTACAGGCTAGATGTGAGAGGCACATTCTGCTGCTTCCTTCCTAAGAGTTAAGCTTGCTTCTGATAGCTCAACCTCCGGGGAGTTTGTTTGGCGGAGATATAGAACACACTTTTCCAAGCCTGTTGGAAGGCATTTGCAGTTTCATTTCGCGTCTAATTTCCCAAACCAAACTGCTTGCAGCTCTAACTCCCTTCTAACTACCACTTCTTCGGTTCAGTGAGATATGCTGGATTCTAAACGGAGAAGCTTCTCTGACGCTTTTTCACAGAGATTTTGAAACTGAAATCTCCCATGCCGTTTCCACCATAGGCAGCAATGGGCTTCCCCATAGAACTTGCCAACCAGAATTCCTACAGGCTAGATGTGAGAGGCACATTCTGCTGCTTCCTCCCTTAGAGTTAAACTTGCTTCTGAAAGCTCAACCTCCGGGGAGTTTGTTTGGCAGAGATATAGAACACACTTTTCCAAGCCTGTTGGAAGGCATTTGCAGTTTCATTTCGCGTCTAATTTCCCAAACCAAACTGCTTGCAGCTCTAACTCCCTTCTAACTACCACTTCTTCGGTTCAGTGAGATATGCTGGATTCTAAACGGAGAAGCTTCTCTGACGCTTTTTCACAGAGATTTTGAAACTGAAATTTCCAAACCCGTTTCCAACGAAGGCGCCAATGGGCTTCCCCATAGAACTTGCCAACCTGAATTCCTACAGGCTAGATGTGAGAGGCACATTCTGCTGCTTCCTCCCTTAGAGTTAAACTAGCTTCTGAAAGCTCAACCTCCGGCGAGTTTGTTTGGCAGAGATATAGAACACACTTTTCCAAGCCTGTTGGAAGGCATTTGCAGTTTCATTTCGCGTCTAATTTCCCAAACCAAACTGCTTGCAGCTCCAACTCCCTTCTAACTACCACTTCTTCGGTTCAGTGAGATAAGCTGGATTCTAAACGGAGAAGCTTCTCTGACGCTTTTTCACAGAGATTTTGAAACTGAAATCTCCCATGCCGTTTCCACCATAGGCAGCAATGGGCTTCCCCATAGAACTTGCCAACCTGAATTCCTACAGGCTAGATGTGAGAGGCACATTCTGCTGCTTCCTCCCTTAGAGTTAAACTTGCTTCTGAAAGCTCAACCTCCGGGGAGTTTGTTTGGCAGAGATATAGAACACACTTTTCCAAGACTGTTGGAAGGCATTTGCAGTTTCATTTCGCGTCTAATTTCCCAAACCAAACTGCTTGCAGCTCTAACTGCCTTCTAACTACCACTTCTTCGGTTCAGTGAGATATGCTGGATTCTAAACGGAGAAGCTTCTCTGACGCTTTTTCACAGAGATTTTGAAACTGAAATCTCCCATGCCGTTTCCACCATAGGCAGCAATGGGCTTCCCCATAGAACTTGCTAACCTGAATTCCTACAGGCTAGATGTGAGAGGCACATTCTGCTGCTTCCTCCCTTAGAGTTAAACTTGCTTCTGAAAGCTCAACCTCCGGGGAGTTTGTTTGGCAGAGATATAGAACACACTTTTCCAAGCCTGTTGGAAGGCATTTGCAGTTTCATTTCGTGTCTAATTTCCCAAACCAAACTGCTTGCAGCTCTAACTCCCTTCTAACTACCACTTCTTCGGTTCAGTGAGATATGCTGGATTCTAAACGGAGAAGCTTCTCTGACGCTTTTTCACAGAGATTTTGAAACTGAAATTTCCAAACCCGTTTCCAACGAAGGCGCCAATGGGCTTCCCCATAGAAATTGCCAACCTGAATTCCTACAGGCTAGATGTGAGAGGCACATTCTGCTGCTTCCTCCCTTAGAGTTAAACTAGCTTCTGAAAGCTCAACCTCCAGGGAGTCTGTTTGGCAGAGATATAGAACACACTTTTCCAAGCCTGTTGGAAGGCCTTTGCAGTTTCATTTCGCGTCTAATTTCCCAAACCAAACTGCTTGCAGCTCTAACTGCCTTCTAACTACCACTTCATCGGTTCAGTGAGATATGCTGGATTCTAAACGGAGAAGCTTCTCTGACGCTTTTTCACAGAGATTTTGAAACTGAAATCTCCCATGCCGTTTCCACCATAGGCAGCAATGGGCTTCCCATAGAACTTGCCAACCTGAATTCCTACAGGCTAGATGTGAGAGGCACATTCTGCTGCTTCCTTCCTAAGAGTTAAGCTTGCTTCTGATAGCTCAACCTCCGGGGAGTTTGTTTGGCGGAGATATAGAACACACTTTTCCAAGCCTGTTGGAAGGCATTTGCAGTTTCATTTCGCGTCTAATTTCCCAAACCAAACTGCTTGCAGCTCTAACTCCCTTCTAACTACCACTTCTTCGGTTCAGTGAGATATGCTGGATTCTAAACGGAGAAGCTTCTCTGACGCTTTTTCACAGAGATTTTGAAACTGAAATCTCCCATGCCGTTTCCACCGTAGGCAGCAATGGGCTTCCCCATAGAACTTGCCAACCAGAATTCCTACAGGCTAGATGTGAGAGGCACATTCTGCTGCTTCCTCCCTTAGAGTTAAACTTGCTTCTGAAAGCTCAACCTCCGGGGAGTTTGTTTGGCAGAGATATAGAACACACTTTTCCAAGCCTGTTGGAAGGCATTTGCAGTTTCATTTCGCGTCTAATTTCCCAAACCAAACTGCTTGCAGCTCTAACTCCCTTCTAACTACCACTTCTTCGGTTCAGTGAGATATGCTGGATTCTAAACGGAGAAGCTTCTCTGACGCTTTTTCACAGAGATTTTGAAACTGAAATTTCCAAACCCGTTTCCAACGAAGGCGCCAATGGGCTTCCCCATAGAACTTGCCAACCTGAATTCCTACAGGCTAGATGTGAGAGGCACATTCTGCTGCTTCCTCCCTTAGAGTTAAACTAGCTTCTGAAAGCTCAACCTCCGGCGAGTTTGTTTGGCAGAGATATAGAACACACTTTTCCAAGCCTGTTGGAAGGCATTTGCAGTTTCATTTCGCATCTAATTTCCCAAACCAAACTGCTTGCAGCTCTAACTGCCTTCTAACTACCACTTCTTCGGTTCAGTGAGATATGCTGGATTCTAAACGGAGAAGCTTCTCTGACGCTTTTTCACAGAGATTTTGAAACTGAAATCTCCCATGCTGTTTCCACCATAGGCAGCAATGGGCTTCCCCATAGAACTTGCCAACCTGAATTCCTACAGGCTAGATGTGAGAGGCACATTCTGCTGCTTCCTCCCTTAGAGGTAAACTAGCTTCTGAAAGCTCAACCTCCAGGGAGTCTGTTTGGCAGAGATATAGAACACACTTTTCCAAGCCTGTTGGAAGGCATTTTCAGTTTCATTTCGCGTCTAATTTCCCAAACCAAACTGCTTGCAGCTCTAACTGCCTTCTAACTACCACTTCTTCGGTTCAGTGAGATATGCTGGATTCTAAACGGAGAAGCTTCTCTGACGCTTTTTCACAGAGATTTTGAAACTGAAATCTCCCATGCCGTTTCCACCATAGGCAGCAATGGGCTTCCACATAGAACTTGCCAACCTGAATTCCTACAGGCTAGATGTGAGAGGCACATTCTGCTGCTTCCTCCCTTAGAGTTAAACTTGCTTCTGAAAGCTCAACCTCCGGGGACTTTGTTTGGCAGAGATATAGAACACACTTTTCCAAGCCTGTTGGAAGGCATTTGCAGTTTCATTTCGCGTCTAATTTCCCAAACCAAACTGCTTGCAGCTCCAACTCCCTTCTAACTACCACTTCTTCGGTTCAGTGAGATAAGCTGGATTCTAAACGGAGAAGCTTCTCTGACGCTTTTTCACAGAGATTTTGAAACTGAAATCTCCCATGCCGTTTCCACCATAGGCAGCAATGGGCTTCCCCATAGAACTTGCCAACCTGAATTCCTACAGGCTAGATGTGAGAGGCACATTCTGCTGCTTCCTCCCTTAGAGTTAAACTTGCTTCTGAAAGCTCAACCTCCGGGGACTTTGTTTGGCAGAGATATAGAACACACTTTTCCAAGCCTGTTGGAAGGCATTTGCAGTTTCATTTCGCGTCTAATTTCCCAAACCAAACTGCTTGCAGCTCTAACTCCCTTCTAACTACCACTTCTTCGGTTCAGTGAGATAAGCTGGATTCTAAACGGAGAAGCTTCTCTGACGCTTTTTCACAGAGATTTTGAAACTGAAATTTCCAAACCCGTTTCCAACGAAGGCGCCAATGGGCTTCCCCATAGAACTTGCCAACCTGAATTCCTACAGGCTAGATGTGAGAGGCACATTCTGCTGCTTCCTCCCTTAGAGTTAAACTAGCTTCTGAAAGCTCAACCTCCGGGGAGTTTGTTTGGCAGAGATATAGAACACACTTTTCCAAGCCTGTTGGAAGGCATTTGCAGTTTCATTTCGCGTCTAATTTCCCAAACCAAACTGCTTGCAGCTCTAACTCCCTTCTAACTACCACTTCTTCGGTTCAGTGAGATATGCTGGATTCTAAACGGAGAAGCTTCTCTGACGCTTTTTCACAGAGATTTTGAAACTGAAATTTCCAAACCCGTTTCCAACGAAGGCGCCAATGGGCTTCCCCATAGAACTTGCCAACCTGAATTCCTACAGGCTAGATGTGAGAGGCACATTCTGCTGCTTCCTCCCTTAGAGTTAAACTTGCTTCTGAAAGCTCAACCTCCGGGGAGTTTGTTTGGCAGAGATATAGAACACACTTTTCCAAGCCTGTTGGAAGGCATTTGCAGTTTCATTTCGCGTCTAATTTCCCAAACCAAACTGCTTGCAGCTCTAACTCCCTTCTAACTACCACTTCTTCGGTTCAGTGAGATATGCTGGATTCTAAACGGAGAAGCTTCTCTGACGCTTTTTCACAGAGATTTTGAAACTGAAATCTCCCACGCCGTTTCCACCATAGGCAGCAATGGGCTTCCCCATAGAACTTGCCAACCTGAATTCCTAAAGGCTAGATGTGAGAGGCACATTCTGCTGCTTCCTCCCTTAGAGTTAAACTTGCTTCTGAAAGCTCAACCTCCGGGGAGTTTGTTTGGCAGAGATATAGAACACACTTTTCCAAGCCTGTTGGAAGGCATTTGCAGTTTCATTTCGCGTCTAATTTCCCAAACCAAACTGCTTGCAGCTCTAACTCCCTTGTAACTACCACTTCTTCGGTTCAGTGAGATAAGCTGGATTCTAAACGGAGAAGCTTCTCTGACGCTTTTTCACAGGGATTTTGAAACTGAAATTTCCAAACCCGTTTCCAACGAAGGCGCCAATGGGCTTCCCCATAGAACTTGCCAACCTGAATTCCTACAGGCTAGATGTGAGAGGCACATTCTGCTACTTCCTCCCTTAGAGTTAAACTAGCTTCTGAAAGCTCAAACTCCGGGGAGTTTGTTTGGCAGAGATATAGAACACACTTTTCCAAGCCTGTTGGAAGGCATTTGCAGTTTCATTTCGCGTCTAATTTCCCAAACCAAACTGCTTGCAGCTCTAACTGCCTTCTAACTACCACTTCTTCGGTTCAGTGAGATATGCTGGATTCTAAACGGAGAAGCTTCTCTGACGCTTTTTCACAGAGATTTTGAAACTGAAATCTCCCAACCCGTTTCCAACGAAGGCGCCAATGGGCTTCCCCATAGAACTTGCCAACCTGAATTCCTACAGGCTAGATGTGAGAGGCACATTCTGCTGCTTCCTCCCTTAGAGTTAAACTAGCTTCTGAAAGCTCAACCTCCGGGGAGTTTGTTTGGCAGAGATATAGAACACACTTTTCCAAGCCTGTTGGAAGGCATTTGCAGTTTCATTTCGCGTCTAATTTCCCAAACCAAACTGCTTGCAGCTCTAACTCCCTTCTAACTACCACTTCTTCGGTTCAGTGAGATATGCTGGATTCTAAACGGAGAAGCTTCTCTGACGCTTTTTCACAGAGATTTTGAAACTGAAATCTCCCATGCCGTTTCCACCATAGGCAGCAATGGGCTTCCCCATAGAACTTGCCAACCTGAATTCCTACAGGCTAGATGTGAGAGGCACATTCTGCTGCTTCCTCCCTTAGAGTTAAACTTGCTTCTGAAAGCTCAACCTCCGGGGAGTTTGTTTGGCAGAGATATAGAACACACTTTTCCAAGCCTGTTGGAAGGCATTTGCAGTTTCATTTCGTGTCTAATTTCCCAAACCAAACTGCTTGCAGCTCTAACTCCCTTCTAACTACCACTTCTTCGGTTCAGTGAGATATGCTGGATTCTAAACGGAGAAGCTTCTCTGACGCTTTTTCACAGAGATTTTGAAACTGAAATTTCCAAACCCGTTTCCAACGAAGGCGCCAATGGGCTTCCCCATAGAACTTGCCAACCTGAATTCCTACAGGCTAGATGTGAGAGGCACATTCTGCTGCTTCCTCCCTTAGAGTTAAACTAGCTTCTGAAAGCTCAACCTCCAGGGAGTCTGTTTGGCAGAGATATAGAACACACTTTTCCAAGCCTGTTGGAAGGCCTTTGCAGTGTCATTTCGCATCTAATTTCCCAAACCAAACTGCTTGCAGCTCTAACTCCCTTCTAACTACCACTTCTTCGGTTCAGTGAGATATGCTGGATTCTAAACGGAGAAGCTTCTCTGACGCTTTTTCACAGAGATTTTGAAACTGAAATCTCCCATGCCGTTTCCACCATAGGCAGCAATGGGCTTCCCCATAGAACTTGCCAACCTGAATTCCTAAAGGGTAGATGTGAGAGGCACATTCTGCTGCTTCCTCCCTTAGAGTTAAACTTGCTTCTGAAAGCTCAACCTCCGGGGAGTTTGTTTGGCAGAGATATAGAACACACTTTTCCAAGCCTGTTGGAAGGCATTTGCAGTTACATTTCGCGTCTAATTTCCCAAACCAAACTGCTTGCAGCTCTAACTGCCTTCTAACTACCACTTCTTCGGTTCAGTGAGATATGCTGGATTCTAAACGGAGAAGCTTCTCTGACGCTTTTTCACAGAGATTTTGAAACTGAAATCTCCCATGCCGTTTCCCCCATAGGCAGCAATGGGCTTCCCCATTGAACTTGCCAACCTGAATTCCTACAGGCTAGATGTGAGAGGCACATTCTGCTGCTTCCTCCCTTGGAGTTAAACTTGCTTCTGAAAGCTCAACCTCCGGGGAGTTTGTTTGGCAGAGATATAGAACACACTTTTCCAAGCCTGTTGGAAGGCATTTGCAGTTTCATTTCGCGTCTAATTTCCCAAACCAAACTGCTTGCAGCTCTAACTCCCTTCTAACTACCACTTCTTCGGTTCAGTGAGATATGCTGGATTCTAAACGGAGAAGCTTCTCTGACGCTTTTTCACAGAGATTTTGAAACTGAAATTTCCAAACCCGTTTCCAACGAAGGCGCCAATGGGCTTCCCCATAGAACTTGCCAACCTGAATTCCTACAGGCTAGATGTGAGAGGCACATTCTGCTGCTTCCTCCCTTAGAGTTAAACTTGCTTCTGAAAGCTCAACCTCCGGGGAGTTTGTTTGGCAGAGATATAGAACACACTTTTCCAAGCCTGTTGGAAGGCATTTGCAGTTTCATTTCGCGTCTAATTTCCCAAACCAAACTGCTTGCAGCTCTAACTCCCTTCTAACTACCACTTCTTCGGTTCAGTGAGATATGCTGGATTCTAAACGGAGAAGCTTCTCTGACGCTTTTTCACAGAGATTTTGAAACTGAAATCTCCCACGCCGTTTCCACCATAGGCAGCAATGGGCTTCCCCATAGAACTTGCCAACCTGAATTCCTAAAGGCTAGATGTGAGAGGCACATTCTGCTGCTTCCTCCCTTAGAGTTAAACTTGCTTCTGAAAGCTCAACCTCCGGGGAGTTTGTTTGGCAGAGATATAGAACACACTTTTCCAAGCCTGTTGGAAGGCATTTGCAGTTTCATTTCGCGTCTAATTTCCCAAACCAAACTGCTTGCAGCTCTAACTCCCTTGTAACTACCACTTCTTCGGTTCAGTGAGATAAGCTGGATTCTAAACGGAGAAGCTTCTCTGACGCTTTTTCACAGGGATTTTGAAACTGAAATTTCCAAACCCGTTTCCAACGAAGGCGCCAATGGGCTTCCCCATAGAACTTGCCAACCTGAATTCCTACAGGCTAGATGTGAGAGGCACATTCTGCTACTTCCTCCCTTAGAGTTAAACTAGCTTCTGAAAGCTCAAACTCCGGGGAGTTTGTTTGGCAGAGATATAGAACACACTTTTCCAAGCCTGTTGGAAGGCATTTGCAGTTTCATTTCGCGTCTAATTTCCCAAACCAAACTGCTTGCAGCTCTAACTGCCTTCTAACTACCACTTCTTCGGTTCAGTGAGATATGCTGGATTCTAAACGGAGAAGCTTCTCTGACGCTTTTTCACAGAGATTTTGAAACTGAAATCTCCCAACCCGTTTCCAACGAAGGCGCCAATGGGCTTCCCCATAGAACTTGCCAACCTGAATTCCTACAGGCTAGATGTGAGAGGCACATTCTGCTGCTTCCTCCCTTAGAGTTAAACTAGCTTCTGAAAGCTCAACCTCCGGGGAGTTTGTTTGGCAGAGATATAGAACACACTTTTCCAAGACTGTTGGAAGGCATTTGCAGTTTCATTTCGCGTCTAATTTCCCAAACCAAACTGCTTGCAGCTCTAACTGCCTTCTAACTACCACTTCTTCGGTTCAGTGAGATATGCTGGATTCTAAACGGAGAAGCTTCTCTGACGCTTTTTCACAGAGATTTTGAAACTGAAATCTCCCATGCCGTTTCCACCATAGGCAGCAATGGGCTTCCCCATAGAACTTGCTAACCTGAATTCCTACAGGCTAGATGTGAGAGGCACATTCTGCTGCTTCCTCCCTTAGAGTTAAACTTGCTTCTGAAAGCTCAACCTCCGGGGAGTTTGTTTGGCAGAGATATAGAACACACTTTTCCAAGCCTGTTGGAAGGCATTTGCAGTTTCATTTCGTGTCTAATTTCCCAAACCAAACTGCTTGCAGCTCTAACTCCCTTCTAACTACCACTTCTTCGGTTCAGTGAGATATGCTGGATTCTAAACGGAGAAGCTTCTCTGACGCTTTTTCACAGAGATTTTGAAACTGAAATTTCCAAACCCGTTTCCAACGAAGGCGCCAATGGGCTTCCCCATAGAAATTGCCAACCTGAATTCCTACAGGCTAGATGTGAGAGGCACATTCTGCTGCTTCCTCCCTTAGAGTTAAACTAGCTTCTGAAAGCTCAACCTCCAGGGAGTCTGTTTGGCAGAGATATAGAACACACTTTTCCAAGCCTGTTGGAAGGCCTTTGCAGTTTCATTTCGCGTCTAATTTCCCAAACCAAACTGCTTGCAGCTCTAACTGCCTTCTAACTACCACTTCATCGGTTCAGTGAGATATGCTGGATTCTAAACGGAGAAGCTTCTCTGACGCTTTTTCACAGAGATTTTGAAACTGAAATCTCCCATGCCGTTTCCACCATAGGCAGCAATGGGCTTCCCATAGAACTTGCCAACCTGAATTCCTACAGGCTAGATGTGAGAGGCACATTCTGCTGCTTCCTTCCTAAGAGTTAAGCTTGCTTCTGATAGCTCAACCTCCGGGGAGTTTGTTTGGCGGAGATATAGAACACACTTTTCCAAGCCTGTTGGAAGGCATTTGCAGTTTCATTTCGCGTCTAATTTCCCAAACCAAACTGCTTGCAGCTCTAACTCCCTTCTAACTACCACTTCTTCGGTTCAGTGAGATATGCTGGATTCTAAACGGAGAAGCTTCTCTGACGCTTTTTCACAGAGATTTTGAAACTGAAATCTCCCATGCCGTTTCCACCATAGGCAGCAATGGGCTTCCCCATAGAACTTGCCAACCAGAATTCCTACAGGCTAGATGTGAGAGGCACATTCTGCTGCTTCCTCCCTTAGAGTTAAACTTGCTTCTGAAAGCTCAACCTCCGGGGAGTTTGTTTGGCAGAGATATAGAACACACTTTTCCAAGCCTGTTGGAAGGCATTTGCAGTTTCATTTCGCGTCTAATTTCCCAAACCAAACTGCTTGCAGCTCTAACTCCCTTCTAACTACCACTTCTTCGGTTCAGTGAGATATGCTGGATTCTAAACGGAGAAGCTTCTCTGACGCTTTTTCACAGAGATTTTGAAACTGAAATTTCCAAACCCGTTTCCAACGAAGGCGCCAATGGGCTTCCCCATAGAACTTGCCAACCTGAATTCCTACAGGCTAGATGTGAGAGGCACATTCTGCTGCTTCCTCCCTTAGAGTTAAACTAGCTTCTGAAAGCTCAACCTCCGGCGAGTTTGTTTGGCAGAGATATAGAACACACTTTTCCAAGCCTGTTGGAAGGCATTTGCAGTTTCATTTCGCGTCTAATTTCCCAAACCAAACTGCTTGCAGCTCCAACTCCCTTCTAACTACCACTTCTTCGGTTCAGTGAGATAAGCTGGATTCTAAACGGAGAAGCTTCTCTGACGCTTTTTCACAGAGATTTTGAAACTGAAATCTCCCATGCCGTTTCCACCATAGGCAGCAATGGGCTTCCCCATAGAACTTGCCAACCTGAATTCCTACAGGCTAGATGTGAGAGGCACATTCTGCTGCTTCCTCCCTTAGAGTTAAACTTGCTTCTGAAAGCTCACCTCCGGGGAGTTTGTTTGGCAGAGATATAGAACACACTTTTCCAAGACTGTTGGAAGGCATTTGCAGTTTCATTTCGCGTCTAATTTCCCAAACCAAACTGCTTGCAGCTCTAACTGCCTTCTAACTACCACTTCTTCGGTTCAGTGAGATATGCTGGATTCTAAACGGAGAAGCTTCTCTGACGCTTTTTCACAGAGATTTTGAAACTGAAATCTCCCATGCCGTTTCCACCATAGGCAGCAATGGGCTTCCCCATAGAACTTGCTAACCTGAATTCCTACAGCCTAGATGTGAGAGGCACATTCTGCTGCTTCCTCCTTAGAGTTAAACTTGCTTCTGAAAGCTCAACCTCCGGGGAGTTTGTTTGGCAGAGATATAGAACACACTTTTCCAAGCCTGTTGGAAGGCATTTGCAGTTTCATTTCGTGTCTAATTTCCCAAACCAAACTGCTTGCAGCTCTAACTCCCTTCTAACTACCACTTCTTCGGTTCAGTGAGATATGCTGGATCTAAACGGAGAAGCTTCTCTGACGCTTTTTCACAGAGATTTTGAACTGAAATTTCCAAACCCGTTTCCAACGAAGGCGCCAATGGGCTTCCCCATAGAAATTGCAACCTGAATTCCTACAGGCTAGATGTGAGAGGCACGGCACATTCTGCTGCTTCCTCCCTTAGAGTTAAACTAGCTTCTGAAAGCTCAACCTCCAGGGAGTCTGTTTGGCAGAGATATAGAACACACTTTTCCAAGCCTGTTGGAAGGCCTTTGCAGTTTCATTTCGCGTCTAATTTCCCAAACCAAACTGCTTGCAGCTCTAACTGCCTTCTAACTACCACTTCATCGGTTCAGTGAGATATGCTGGATTCTAAACGGAGAAGCTTCTCTGACGCTTTTTCACAGAGATTTTGAAACTGAAATCTCCCATGCCGTTTCCACCATAGGCAGCAATGGGCTTCCCATAGAACTTGCCAACCTGAATTCCTACAGGCTAGATGTGAGAGGCACATTCTGCTGCTTCCTTCCTAAGAGTTAAGCTTGCTTCTGATAGCTCAACCTCCGGGGAGTTTGTTTGGCGGAGATATAGAACACACTTTTCCAAGCCTGTTGGAAGGCATTTGCAGTTTCATTTCGCGTCTAATTTCCCAAACCAAACTGCTTGCAGCTCTAACTCCCTTCTAACTACCACTTCTTCGGTTCAGTGAGATATGCTGGATTCTAAACGGAGAAGCTTCTCTGACGCTTTTTCACAGAGATTTTGAAACTGAAATCTCCCATGCCGTTTCCACCGTAGGCAGCAATGGGCTTCCCCATAGAACTTGCCAACCAGAATTCCTACAGGCTAGATGTGAGAGGCACATTCTGCTGCTTCCTCCCTTAGAGTTAAACTTGCTTCTGAAAGCTCAACCTCCGGGGAGTTTGTTTGGCAGAGATATAGAACACACTTTTCCAAGCCTGTTGGAAGGCATTTGCAGTTTCATTTCGCGTCTAATTTCCCAAACCAAACTGCTTGCAGCTCTAACTCCCTTCTAACTACCACTTCTTCGGTTCAGTGAGATATGCTGGATTCTAAACGGAGAAGCTTCTCTGACGCTTTTTCACAGAGATTTTGAAACTGAAATTTCCAAACCCGTTTCCAACGAAGGCGCCAATGGGCTTCCCCATAGAACTTGCCAACCTGAATTCCTACAGGCTAGATGTGAGAGGCACATTCTGCTGCTTCCTCCCTTAGAGTTAAACTAGCTTCTGAAAGCTCAACCTCCGGCGAGTTTGTTTGGCAGAGATATAGAACACACTTTTCCAAGCCTGTTGGAAGGCATTTGCAGTTTCATTTCGCATCTAATTTCCCAAACCAAACTGCTTGCAGCTCTAACTGCCTTCTAACTACCACTTCTTCGGTTCAGTGAGATATGCTGGATTCTAAACGGAGAAGCTTCTCTGACGCTTTTTCACAGAGATTTTGAAACTGAAATCTCCCATGCTGTTTCCACCATAGGCAGCAATGGGCTTCCCCATAGAACTTGCCAACCTGAATTCCTACAGGCTAGATGTGAGAGGCACATTCTGCTGCTTCCTCCCTTAGAGGTAAACTAGCTTCTGAAAGCTCAACCTCCAGGGAGTCTGTTTGGCAGAGATATAGAACACACTTTTCCAAGCCTGTTGGAAGGCATTTTCAGTTTCATTTCGCGTCTAATTTCCCAAACCAAACTGCTTGCAGCTCTAACTGCCTTCTAACTACCACTTCTTCGGTTCAGTGAGATATGCTGGATTCTAAACGGAGAAGCTTCTCTGACGCTTTTTCACAGAGATTTTGAAACTGAAATCTCCCATGCCGTTTCCACCATAGGCAGCAATGGGCTTCCACATAGAACTTGCCAACCTGAATTCCTACAGGCTAGATGTGAGAGGCACATTCTGCTGCTTCCTCCCTTAGAGTTAAACTTGCTTCTGAAAGCTCAACCTCCGGGGACTTTGTTTGGCAGAGATATAGAACACACTTTTCCAAGCCTGTTGGAAGGCATTTGCAGTTTCATTTCGCGTCTAATTTCCCAAACCAAACTGCTTGCAGCTCCAACTCCCTTCTAACTACCACTTCTTCGGTTCAGTGAGATAAGCTGGATTCTAAACGGAGAAGCTTCTCTGACGCTTTTTCACAGAGATTTTGAAACTGAAATCTCCCATGCCGTTTCCACCATAGGCAGCAATGGGCTTCCCCATAGAACTTGCCAACCTGAATTCCTACAGGCTAGATGTGAGAGGCACATTCTGCTGCTTCCTCCCTTAGAGTTAAACTTGCTTCTGAAAGCTCAACCTCCGGGGACTTTGTTTGGCAGAGATATAGAACACACTTTTCCAAGCCTGTTGGAAGGCATTTGCAGTTTCATTTCGCGTCTAATTTCCCAAACCAAACTGCTTGCAGCTCTAACTCCCTTCTAACTACCACTTCTTCGGTTCAGTGAGATAAGCTGGATTCTAAACGGAGAAGCTTCTCTGACGCTTTTTCACAGAGATTTTGAAACTGAAATTTCCAAACCCGTTTCCAACGAAGGCGCCAATGGGCTTCCCCATAGAACTTGCCAACCTGAATTCCTACAGGCTAGATGTGAGAGGCACATTCTGCTGCTTCCTCCCTTAGAGTTAAACTAGCTTCTGAAAGCTCAACCTCCGGGGAGTTTGTTTGGCAGAGATATAGAACACACTTTTCCAAGCCTGTTGGAAGGCATTTGCAGTTTCATTTCGCGTCTAATTTCCCAAACCAAACTGCTTGCAGCTCTAACTCCCTTCTAACTACCACTTCTTCGGTTCAGTGAGATATGCTGGATTCTAAACGGAGAAGCTTCTCTGACGCTTTTTCACAGAGATTTTGAAACTGAAATTTCCAAACCCGTTTCCAACGAAGGCGCCAATGGGCTTCCCCATAGAACTTGCCAACCTGAATTCCTACAGGCTAGATGTGAGAGGCACATTCTGCTGCTTCCTCCCTTAGAGTTAAACTTGCTTCTGAAAGCTCAACCTCCGGGGAGTTTGTTTGGCAGAGATATAGAACACACTTTTCCAAGCCTGTTGGAAGGCATTTGCAGTTTCATTTCGCGTCTAATTTCCCAAACCAAACTGCTTGCAGCTCTAACTCCCTTCTAACTACCACTTCTTCGGTTCAGTGAGATATGCTGGATTCTAAACGGAGAAGCTTCTCTGACGCTTTTTCACAGAGATTTTGAAACTGAAATCTCCCACGCCGTTTCCACCATAGGCAGCAATGGGCTTCCCCATAGAACTTGCCAACCTGAATTCCTAAAGGCTAGATGTGAGAGGCACATTCTGCTGCTTCCTCCCTTAGAGTTAAACTTGCTTCTGAAAGCTCAACCTCCGGGGAGTTTGTTTGGCAGAGATATAGAACACACTTTTCCAAGCCTGTTGGAAGGCATTTGCAGTTTCATTTCGCGTCTAATTTCCCAAACCAAACTGCTTGCAGCTCTAACTCCCTTGTAACTACCACTTCTTCGGTTCAGTGAGATAAGCTGGATTCTAAACGGAGAAGCTTCTCTGACGCTTTTTCACAGGGATTTTGAAACTGAAATTTCCAAACCCGTTTCCAACGAAGGCGCCAATGGGCTTCCCCATAGAACTTGCCAACCTGAATTCCTACAGGCTAGATGTGAGAGGCACATTCTGCTACTTCCTCCCTTAGAGTTAAACTAGCTTCTGAAAGCTCAAACTCCGGGGAGTTTGTTTGGCAGAGATATAGAACACACTTTTCCAAGCCTGTTGGAAGGCATTTGCAGTTTCATTTCGCGTCTAATTTCCCAAACCAAACTGCTTGCAGCTCTAACTGCCTTCTAACTACCACTTCTTCGGTTCAGTGAGATATGCTGGATTCTAAACGGAGAAGCTTCTCTGACGCTTTTTCACAGAGATTTTGAAACTGAAATCTCCCAACCCGTTTCCAACGAAGGCGCCAATGGGCTTCCCCATAGAACTTGCCAACCTGAATTCCTACAGGCTAGATGTGAGAGGCACATTCTGCTGCTTCCTCCCTTAGAGTTAAACTAGCTTCTGAAAGCTCAACCTCCGGGGAGTTTGTTTGGCAGAGATATAGAACACACTTTTCCAAGCCTGTTGGAAGGCATTTGCAGTTTCATTTCGCGTCTAATTTCCCAAACCAAACTGCTTGCAGCTCTAACTCCCTTCTAACTACCACTTCTTCGGTTCAGTGAGATATGCTGGATTCTAAACGGAGAAGCTTCTCTGACGCTTTTTCACAGAGATTTTGAAACTGAAATCTCCCATGCCGTTTCCACCATAGGCAGCAATGGGCTTCCCCATAGAACTTGCCAACCTGAATTCCTACAGGCTAGATGTGAGAGGCACATTCTGCTGCTTCCTCCCTTAGAGTTAAACTTGCTTCTGAAAGCTCAACCTCCGGGGAGTTTGTTTGGCAGAGATATAGAACACACTTTTCCAAGCCTGTTGGAAGGCATTTGCAGTTTCATTTCGTGTCTAATTTCCCAAACCAAACTGCTTGCAGCTCTAACTCCCTTCTAACTACCACTTCTTCGGTTCAGTGAGATATGCTGGATTCTAAACGGAGAAGCTTCTCTGACGCTTTTTCACAGAGATTTTGAAACTGAAATTTCCAAACCCGTTTCCAACGAAGGCGCCAATGGGCTTCCCCATAGAACTTGCCAACCTGAATTCCTACAGGCTAGATGTGAGAGGCACATTCTGCTGCTTCCTCCCTTAGAGTTAAACTAGCTTCTGAAAGCTCAACCTCCAGGGAGTCTGTTTGGCAGAGATATAGAACACACTTTTCCAAGCCTGTTGGAAGGCCTTTGCAGTGTCATTTCGCATCTAATTTCCCAAACCAAACTGCTTGCAGCTCTAACTCCCTTCTAACTACCACTTCTTCGGTTCAGTGAGATATGCTGGATTCTAAACGGAGAAGCTTCTCTGACGCTTTTTCACAGAGATTTTGAAACTGAAATCTCCCATGCCGTTTCCACCATAGGCAGCAATGGGCTTCCCCATAGAACTTGCCAACCTGAATTCCTAAAGGGTAGATGTGAGAGGCACATTCTGCTGCTTCCTCCCTTAGAGTTAAACTTGCTTCTGAAAGCTCAACCTCCGGGGAGTTTGTTTGGCAGAGATATAGAACACACTTTTCCAAGCCTGTTGGAAGGCATTTGCAGTTACATTTCGCGTCTAATTTCCCAAACCAAACTGCTTGCAGCTCTAACTGCCTTCTAACTACCACTTCTTCGGTTCAGTGAGATATGCTGGATTCTAAACGGAGAAGCTTCTCTGACGCTTTTTCACAGAGATTTTGAAACTGAAATCTCCCATGCCGTTTCCCCCATAGGCAGCAATGGGCTTCCCCATTGAACTTGCCAACCTGAATTCCTACAGGCTAGATGTGAGAGGCACATTCTGCTGCTTCCTCCCTTGGAGTTAAACTTGCTTCTGAAAGCTCAACCTCCGGGGAGTTTGTTTGGCAGAGATATAGAACACACTTTTCCAAGCCTGTTGGAAGGCATTTGCAGTTTCATTTCGCGTCTAATTTCCCAAACCAAACTGCTTGCAGCTCTAACTCCCTTCTAACTACCACTTCTTCGGTTCAGTGAGATATGCTGGATTCTAAACGGAGAAGCTTCTCTGACGCTTTTTCACAGAGATTTTGAAACTGAAATTTCCAAACCCGTTTCCAACGAAGGCGCCAATGGGCTTCCCCATAGAACTTGCCAACCTGAATTCCTACAGGCTAGATGTGAGAGGCACATTCTGCTGCTTCCTCCCTTAGAGTTAAACTTGCTTCTGAAAGCTCAACCTCCGGGGAGTTTGTTTGGCAGAGATATAGAACACACTTTTCCAAGCCTGTTGGAAGGCATTTGCAGTTTCATTTCGCGTCTAATTTCCCAAACCAAACTGCTTGCAGCTCTAACTCCCTTCTAACTACCACTTCTTCGGTTCAGTGAGATATGCTGGATTCTAAACGGAGAAGCTTCTCTGACGCTTTTTCACAGAGATTTTGAAACTGAAATCTCCCACGCCGTTTCCACCATAGGCAGCAATGGGCTTCCCCATAGAACTTGCCAACCTGAATTCCTAAAGGCTAGATGTGAGAGGCACATTCTGCTGCTTCCTCCCTTAGAGTTAAACTTGCTTCTGAAAGCTCAACCTCCGGGGAGTTTGTTTGGCAGAGATATAGAACACACTTTTCCAAGCCTGTTGGAAGGCATTTGCAGTTTCATTTCGCGTCTAATTTCCCAAACCAAACTGCTTGCAGCTCTAACTCCCTTGTAACTACCACTTCTTCGGTTCAGTGAGATAAGCTGGATTCTAAACGGAGAAGCTTCTCTGACGCTTTTTCACAGGGATTTTGAAACTGAAATTTCCAAACCCGTTTCCAACGAAGGCGCCAATGGGCTTCCCCATAGAACTTGCCAACCTGAATTCCTACAGGCTAGATGTGAGAGGCACATTCTGCTACTTCCTCCCTTAGAGTTAAACTAGCTTCTGAAAGCTCAAACTCCGGGGAGTTTGTTTGGCAGAGATATAGAACACACTTTTCCAAGCCTGTTGGAAGGCATTTGCAGTTTCATTTCGCGTCTAATTTCCCAAACCAAACTGCTTGCAGCTCTAACTGCCTTCTAACTACCACTTCTTCGGTTCAGTGAGATATGCTGGATTCTAAACGGAGAAGCTTCTCTGACGCTTTTTCACAGAGATTTTGAAACTGAAATCTCCCAACCCGTTTCCAACGAAGGCGCCAATGGGCTTCCCCATAGAACTTGCCAACCTGAATTCCTACAGGCTAGATGTGAGAGGCACATTCTGCTGCTTCCTCCCTTAGAGTTAAACTAGCTTCTGAAAGCTCAACCTCCGGGGAGTTTGTTTGGCAGAGATATAGAACACACTTTTCCAAGCCTGTTGGAAGGCATTTGCAGTTTCATTTCGCGTCTAATTTCCCAAACCAAACTGCTTGCAGCTCTAACTCCCTTCTAACTACCACTTCTTCGGTTCAGTGAGATATGCTGGATTCTAAACGGAGAAGCTTCTCTGACGCTTTTTCACAGAGATTTTGAAACTGAAATCTCCCATGCCGTTTCCACCATAGGCAGCAATGGGCTTCCCCATAGAACTTGCCAACCTGAATTCCTAAAGGCTAGATGTGAGAGGCACATTCTGCTGCTTCCTCCCTTAGAGTTAAACTTGCTTCTGAAAGCTCAACCTCCGGGGAGTTTGTTTGGCAGAGATATAGAGCACACTTTTCCAAGCCTGTTGGAAGGCATTTGCAGTTTCATTTCGCGTCTAATTTCCCAAACCAAACTGCTTGCAGCTCTAACTCCCTTGTAACTACCACTTCTTCGGTTCAGTGAGATAAGCTGGATTCTAAACGGAGAAGCTTCTCTGACGCTTTTTCACAGGGATTTTGAAACTGAAATTTCCAAACCCGTTTCCAACGAAGGCGCCAATGGGCTTCCCCATAGAACTTGCCAACCTGAATTCCTACAGGCTAGATGTGAGAGGCACATTCTGCTACTTCCTCCCTTAGAGTTAAACTAGCTTCTGAAAGCTCAAACTCCGGGGAGTTTGTTTGGCACAGATATAGAACACACTTTTCCAAGCCTGTTGGAAGGCATTTGCAGTTTCATTTCGCGTCTAATTTCCCAAACCAAACTGCTTGCAGCTCTAACTGCCTTCTAACTACCACTTCTTCGGTTCAGTGAGATATGCTGGATTCTAAACGGAGAAGCTTCTCTGACGCTTTTTCACAGAGATTTTGAAACTGAAATCTCCCAACCCGTTTCCAACGAAGGCGCCAATGGGCTTCCCCATAGAACTTGCCAACCTGAATTCCTACAGGCTAGATGTGAGAGGCACATTCTGCTGCTTCCTCCCTTAGAGTTAAACTAGCTTCTGAAAGCTCAACCTCCGGGGAGTTTGTTTGGCAGAGATATAGAACACACTTTTCCAAGCCTGTTGGAAGGCATTTGCAGTTTCATTTCGCGTCTAATTTCCCAAACCAAACTGCTTGCAGCTCTAACTCCCTTCTAACTACCACTTCTTCGGTTCAGTGAGATATGCTGGATTCTAAACGGAGAAGCTTCTCTGACGCTTTTTCACAGAGATTTTGAAACTGAAATCTCCCATGCCGTTTCCACCATAGGCAGCAATGGGCTTCCCCATAGAACTTGCCAACCTGAATTCCTACAGGCTAGATGTGAGAGGCACATTCTGCTGCTTCCTCCCTTAGAGTTAAACTTGCTTCTGAAAGCTCAACCTCCGGGGAGTTTGTTTGGCAGAGATATAGAACACACTTTTCCAAGCCTGTTGGAAGGCATTTGCAGTTTCATTTCGTGTCTAATTTCCCAAACCAAACTGCTTGCAGCTCTAACTCCCTTGTAACTACCACTTCTTCGGTTCAGTGAGATATGCTGGATTCTAAACGGAGAAGCTTCTCTGACGCTTTTTCACAGAGATTTTGAAACTGAAATTTCCAAACCCGTTTCCAACGAAGGCGCCAATGGGCTTCCCCATAGAACTTGCCAACCTGAATTCCTACAGGCTAGATGTGAGAGGCACATTCTGCTGCTTCCTCCCTTAGAGTTAAACTAGCTTCTGAAAGCTCAACCTCCAGGGAGTCTGTTTGGCAGAGATATAGAACACACTTTTCCAAGCCTGTTGGAAGGCCTTTGCAGTGTCATTTCGCATCTAATTTCCCAAACCAAACTGCTTGCAGCTCTAACTCCCTTCTAACTACCACTTCTTCGGTTCAGTGAGATATGCTGGATTCTAAACGGAGAAGCTTCTCTGACGCTTTTTCACAGAGATTTTGAAACTGAAATCTCCCATGCCGTTTCCACCATAGGCAGCAATGGGCTTCCCCATAGAACTTGCCAACCTGAATTCCTAAAGGG
Source organism: Cynocephalus volans (assembly GCF_027409185.1). NCBI lineage: Eukaryota > Metazoa > Chordata > Mammalia > Dermoptera > Cynocephalidae > Cynocephalus > Cynocephalus volans. Next base: position 1,267,096 of record NW_026902469.1, on the reverse strand, counting down.
TAGATGTGAGAGGCACATTCTGCTGCTTCCTCCCTTAGAGTTAAACTTGCTTCTGAAAGCTCAACCTCCGGGGAGTTTGTTTGGCAGAGATATAGAACACACTTTTCCAAGCCTGTTGGAAGGCATTTGCAGTTACATTTCGCGTCTAATTTCCCAAACCAAACTGCTTGCAGCTCTAACTGCCTTCTAACTACCACTTCTTCGGTTCAGTGAGATATGCTGGATTCTAAACGGAGAAGCTTCTCTGACGCTTTTTCACAGAGATTTTGAAACTGAAATCTCCCATGCCGTTTCCACCATAGGCAGCAATGGGCTTCCCCATAGAACTTGCCAACCTGAATTCCTACAGGCTAGATGTGAGAGGCACATTCTGCTGCTTCCTCCCTTAGAGTTAAACTTGCTTCTGAAAGCTCAACCTCCGGGGAGTTTGTTTGGCAGAGATATAGAACACACTTTTCCAAGCCTGTTGGAAGGCATTTGCAGTTTCATTTCGCGTCTAATTTCCCAAACCAAACTGCTTGCAGCTCTAACTCCCTTCTAACTACCACTTCTTCGGTTCAGTGAGATATGCTGGATTCTAAAAGGAGAAGCTTCTCTGACGCTTTTTCACAGAGATTTTGAAACTGAAATTTCCAAACCCGTTTCCAACGAAGGCGCCAATGGGCTTCCCCATAGAACTTGCCAACCTGAATTCCTACAGGCTAGATGTGAGAGGCACATTCTGCTGCTTCCTCCCTAACAGTTAAGCTTGCTTCTGAAAGCTCAACCTCCGGGGACTCTGTTTGGCACAGATATAGAACACACTTTTCCAAGCCTGTTGGAAGGCCTTTGCAGTGTCATTTCGCATCTAATTTCCCAAACCAAACTGCTTGCAGCTCTAACTCCCTTCTAACTACCACTTCTTCGGTTCAGTGAGATATGCTGGATTCTAAACGGAGAAGCTTCTCTGACGCTTTTTCACAGAGATTTTGAAACTGAAATCTCCCATGCCGTTTCCACCATAGGCAGCAATGGGCTTCCCCATAGAACTTGCCAACCTGAATTCCTAAAGGCTAGATGTGAGAGGCACATTCTGCTGCTTCCTCCCTTAGAGTTAAACTTGCTTCTGAAAGCTCAACCTCCGGGGAGTTTGTTTGGCAGAGATATAGAACACACTTTTCCAAGCCTGTTGGAAGGCATTTGCAGTTTCATTTCGCGTCTATTTTCCCAAACCAAACTGCTTGCAGCTCTAACTCCCTTCTAACTACCACTTCTTCGGTTCAGTGAGATAAGCTGGATTCTAAACGGAGAAGCTTCTCTGATGCTTTTTCACAGAGATTTTGAAACTGAAATTTCCAAACCCGTTTCCAACGAAGGCGCCAATGGGCTTCCCCATAGAACTTGCCAACCTGAATTCCTACAGGCTAGATGTGAGAGGCACATTCTGCTGCTTCCTCCCTTAGAGTTAAACTAGCTTCTGAAAGCTCAACCTCCGGGGAGTTTGTTTGGCAGAGATATAGAACACACTTTTCCAAGCCTGTTGGAAGGCATTTGCAGTTTGATTTCGCGTCTAATTTCCCAAACCAAACTGCTTGCAGCTCTAACTCCCTTCTAACTACCACTTCTTCGGTTCAGTGAGATATGCTGGATTCTAAACGGAGAAGCTTCTCTGACGCTTTTTCACAGAGATTTTGAAACTGAAATCTCCCATGCCGTTTCCACCATAGGCAGCAATGGGCTTCCCCATAGAACTTGCCAACCTGAATTCCTACAGGCTAGATGTGAGAGGCACATTCTGCTGCTTCCTCCCTAAGAGTTAAGCTTGCTTGTGAAAGCTCAACCTCCGGGGAGTCTGTTTGGCAGAGATATAGAACACACTTTTCCAAGCCTGTTGGAAGGCCTTTGCAGTGTCATTTCGCATCTAATTTCCCAAACCAAACTGCTTGCAGCTCTAACTCCCTTCTAACTACCACTTCTTCGGTTCAGTGAGATATGCTGGATTCTAAACGGAGAAGCTTCTCTGACGCTTTTTCACAGAGATTTTGAAACTGAAATTTCCAAACCCGTTTCCAACGAAGGCGCCAATGGGCTTCCCCATAGAACTTGCCAACCTGAATTCCTACAGGCTAGATGTGAGAGGCCCATTCTGCTGCTTCCTCCCTTAGAGTTAAACTAGCTTCTGAAAGCTCAACCTCCGGCGAGTTTGTTTGGCAGAGATATAGAACACACTTTTCCAAGCCTGTTGGAAGGCATTTGCAGTTTCATTTCGCATCTAATTTCCCAAACCAAACTGCTTGCAGCTCTAACTGCCTTCTAACTACCACTTCTTCGGTTCAGTGAGATATGCTGGATTCTAAACGGAGAAGCTTCTCTGACGCTTTTTCACAGAGATTTTGAAACTGAAATCTCCCATGCTGTTTCCACCATAGGCAGCAATGGGCTTCCCCATAGAACTTGCCAACCTGAATTCCTACAGGCTAGATGTGAGAGGCACATTCTGCTGCTTCCTCCCTTAGAGGTAAACTAGCTTCTGAAAGCTCAACCTCCAGGGAGTCTGTTTGGCAGAGATATAGAACACACTTTTCCAAGCCTGTTGGAAGGCATTTTCAGTTTCATTTCGCGTCTAATTTCCCAAACCAAACTGCTTGCAGCTCTAACTGCCTTCTAACTACCACTTCTTCGGTTCAGTGAGATATGCTGGATTCTAAACGGAGAAGCTTCTCTGATGCTTTTTCACAGAGATTTTGAAACTGAAATCTCCCATGCCGTTTCCACCATAGGCAGCAATGGGCTTCCACATAGAACTTGCCAACCTGAATTCCTACAGGCTAGATGTGAGAGGCACATTCTGCTGCTTCCTCCCTTAGAGTTAAACTTGCTTCTGAAAGCTCAACCTCCGGGGACTTTGTTTGGCAGAGATATAGAACACACTTTTCCAAGCCTGTTGGAAGGCATTTGCAGTTTCATTTCGCGTCTAATTTCCCAAACCAAACTGCTTGCAGCTCCAACTCCCTTCTAACTACCACTTCTTCGGTTCAGTGAGATAAGCTGGATTCTAAACGGAGAAGCTTCTCTGACGCTTTTTCACAGAGATTTTGAAACTGAAATCTCCCATGCCGTTTCCACCATAGGCAGCAATGGGCTTCCCCATAGAACTTGCCAACCTGAATTCCTACAGGCTAGATGTGAGAGGCACATTCTGCTGCTTCCTCCCTTAGAGTTAAACTTGCTTCTGAAAGCTCAACCTCCGGGGACTTTGTTTGGCAGAGATATAGAACACACTTTTCCAAGCCTGTTGGAAGGCATTTGCAGTTTCATTTCGCGTCTAATTTCCCAAACCAAACTGCTTGCAGCTCTAACTCCCTTCTAACTACCACTTCTTCGGTTCAGTGAGATAAGCTGGATTCTAAACGGAGAAGCTTCTCTGACGCTTTTTCACAGAGATTTTGAAACTGAAATTTCCAAACCCGTTTCCAACGAAGGCGCCAATGGGCTTCCCCATAGAACTTGCCAACCTGAATTCCTACAGGCTAGATGTGAGAGGCACATTCTGCTGCTTCCTCCCTTAGAGTTAAACTAGCTTCTGAAAGCTCAACCTCCGGGGAGTTTGTTTGGCACAGATATAGAACACACTTTTCCAAGCCTGTTGGAAGGCATTTGCAGTTTCATTTCGCGTCTAATTTCCCAAACCAAACTGCTTGCAGCTCTAACTCCCTTCTAACTACCACTTCTTCGGTTCAGTGAGATATGCTGGATTCTAAACGGAGAAGCTTCTCTGACGCTTTTTCACAGAGATTTTGAAACTGAAATTTCCAAACCCGTTTCCAACGAAGGCGCCAATGGGCTTCCCCATAGAACTTGCCAACCTGAATTCCTACAGGCTAGATGTGAGAGGCACATTCTGCTGCTTCCTCCCTTAGAGTTAAACTTGCTTCTGAAAGCTCAACCTCCGGGGAGTTTGTTTGGCAGAGATATAGAACACACTTTTCCAAGCCTGTTGGAAGGCATTTGCAGTTTCATTTCGCGTCTAATTTCCCAAACCAAACTGCTTGCAGCTCTAACTCCCTTCTAACTACCACTTCTTCGGTTCAGTGAGATATGCTGGATTCTAAACGGAGAAGCTTCTCTGACGCTTTTTCACAGAGATTTTGAAACTGAAATCTCCCACGCCGTTTCCACCTGAGGCAGCAATGGGCTTCCCCATAGAACTTGCCAACCTGAATTCCTAAAGGCTAGATGTGAGAGGCACATTCTGCTGCTTCCTCCCTTAGAGTTAAACTTGCTTCTGAAAGCTCAACCTCCGGGGAGTTTGTTTGGCAGAGATATAGAACACACTTTTCCAAGCCTGTTGGAAGGCATTTGCAGTTTCATTTCGCGTCTAATTTCCCAAACCAAACTGCTTGCAGCTCTAACTCCCTTGTAACTACCACTTCTTCGGTTCAGTGAGATAAGCTGGATTCTAAACGGAGAAGCTTCTCTGACGCTTTTTCACAGGGATTTTGAAACTGAAATTTCCAAACCCGTTTCCAACGAAGGCGCCAATGGGCTTCCCCATAGAACTTGCCAACCTGAATTCCTACAGGCTAGATGTGAGAGGCACATTCTGCTACTTCCTCCCTTAGAGTTAAACTAGCTTCTGAAAGCTCAAACTCCGGGGAGTTTGTTTGGCAGAGATATAGAACACACTTTTCCAAGCCTGTTGGAAGGCATTTGCAGTTTCATTTCGCGTCTAATTTCCCAAACCAAACTGCTTGCAGCTCTAACTGCCTTCTAACTACCACTTCTTCGGTTCAGTGAGATATGCTGGATTCTAAACGGAGAAGCTTCTCTGACGCTTTTTCACAGAGATTTTGAAACTGAAATCTCCCAACCCGTTTCCAACGAAGGCGCCAATGGGCTTCCCCATAGAACTTGCCAACCTGAATTCCTACAGGCTAGATGTGAGAGGCACATTCTGCTGCTTCCTCCCTTAGAGTTAAACTAGCTTCTGAAAGCTCAACCTCCGGGGAGTTTGTTTGGCAGAGATATAGAACACACTTTTCCAAGCCTGTTGGAAGGCATTTGCAGTTTCATTTCGCGTCTAATTTCCCAAACCAAACTGCTTGCAGCTCTAACTCCCTTCTAACTACCACTTCTTCGGTTCAGTGAGATATGCTGGATTCTAAACGGAGAAGCTTCTCTGACGCTTTTTCACAGAGATTTTGAAACTGAAATCTCCCATGCCGTTTCCACCATAGGCAGCAATGGGCTTCCCCATAGAACTTGCCAACCTGAATTCCTACAGGCTAGATGTGAGAGGCACATTCTGCTGCTTCCTCCCTTAGAGTTAAACTTGCTTCTGAAAGCTCAACCTCCGGGGAGTTTGTTTGGCAGAGATATAGAACACACTTTTCCAAGCCTGTTGGAAGGCATTTGCAGTTTCATTTCGTGTCTAATTTCCCAAACCAAACTGCTTGCAGCTCTAACTCCCTTCTAACTACCACTTCTTCGGTTCAGTGAGATATGCTGGATTCTAAACGGAGAAGCTTCTCTGACGCTTTTTCACAGAGATTTTGAAACTGAAATCTCCCATGCCGTTTCCACCATAGGCAGCAATGGGCTTCCCCATAGATCTTGCCAACCTGAATTCCTAAAGGGTAGATGTGAGAGGCACATTCTGCTGCTTCCTCCCTTAGAGTTAAACTTGCTTCTGAAAGCTCAACCTCCGGGGAGTTTGTTTGGCAGAGATATAGAACACACTTTTCCAAGCCTGTTGGAAGGCATTTGCAGTTACATTTCGCGTCTAATTTCCCAAACCAAACTGCTTGCAGCTCTAACTGCCTTCTAACTACCACTTCTTCGGTTCAGTGAGATATGCTGGATTCTAAACGGAGAAGCTTCTCTGACGCTTTTTCACAGAGATTTTGAAACTGAAATCTCCCATGCCGTTTCCCCCATAGGCAGCAATGGGCTTCCCCATTGAACTTGCCAACCTGAATTCCTACAGGCTAGATGTGAGAGGCACATTCTGCTGCTTCCTCCCTTGGAGTTAAACTTGCTTCTGAAAGCTCAACCTCCGGGGAGTTTGTTTGGCAGAGATATAGAACACACTTTTCCAAGCCTGTTGGAAGGCATTTGCAGTTTCATTTCGCGTCTAATTTCCCAAACCAAACTGCTTGCAGCTCTAACTCCCTTCTAACTACCACTTCTTCGGTTCAGTGAGATATGCTGGATTCTAAACGGAGAAGCTTCTCTGACGCTTTTTCACAGAGATTTTGAAACTGAAATTTCCAAACCCGTTTCCAACGAAGGCGCCAATGGGCTTCCCCATAGAACTTGCCAACCTGAATTCCTACAGGCTAGATGTGAGAGGCACATTCTGCTGCTTCCTCCCTTAGAGTTAAACTTGCTTCTGAAAGCTCAACCTCCGGGGAGTTTGTTTGGCAGAGATATAGAACACACTTTTCCAAGCCTGTTGGAAGGCATTTGCAGTTTCATTTCGCGTCTAATTTCCCAAACCAAACTGCTTGCAGCTCTAACTCCCTTCTAACTACCACTTCTTCGGTTCAGTGAGATATGCTGGATTCTAAACGGAGAAGCTTCTCTGACGCTTTTTCACAGAGATTTTGAAACTGAAATCTCCCACGCCGTTTCCACCATAGGCAGCAATGGGCTTCCCCATAGAACTTGCCAACCTGAATTCCTAAAGGCTAGATGTGAGAGGCACATTCTGCTGCTTCCTCCCTTAGAGTTAAACTTGCTTCTGAAAGCTCAACCTCCGGGGAGTTTGTTTGGCAGAGATATAGAACACACTTTTCCAAGCCTGTTGGAAGGCATTTGCAGTTTCATTTCGCGTCTAATTTCCCAAACCAAACTGCTTGCAGCTCTAACTCCCTTGTAACTACCACTTCTTCGGTTCAGTGAGATAAGCTGGATTCTAAACGGAGAAGCTTCTCTGACGCTTTTTCACAGGGATTTTGAAACTGAAATTTCCAAACCCGTTTCCAACGAAGGCGCCAATGGGCTTCCCCATAGAACTTGCCAACCTGAATTCCTACAGGCTAGATGTGAGAGGCACATTCTGCTACTTCCTCCCTTAGAGTTAAACTAGCTTCTGAAAGCTCAAACTCCGGGGAGTTTGTTTGGCAGAGATATAGAACACACTTTTCCAAGCCTGTTGGAAGGCATTTGCAGTTTCATTTCGCGTCTAATTTCCCAAACCAAACTGCTTGCAGCTCTAACTGCCTTCTAACTACCACTTCTTCGGTTCAGTGAGATATGCTGGATTCTAAACGGAGAAGCTTCTCTGACGCTTTTTCACAGAGATTTTGAAACTGAAATCTCCCAACCCGTTTCCAACGAAGGCGCCAATGGGCTTCCCCATAGAACTTGCCAACCTGAATTCCTACAGGCTAGATGTGAGAGGCACATTCTGCTGCTTCCTCCCTTAGAGTTAAACTAGCTTCTGAAAGCTCAACCTCCGGGGAGTTTGTTTGGCAGAGATATAGAACACACTTTTCCAAGCCTGTTGGAAGGCATTTGCAGTTTCATTTCGCGTCTAATTTCCCAAACCAAACTGCTTGCAGCTCTAACTCCCTTCTAACTACCACTTCTTCGGTTCAGTGAGATATGCTGGATTCTAAACGGAGAAGCTTCTCTGACGCTTTTTCACAGAGATTTTGAAACTGAAATCTCCCATGCCGTTTCCACCATAGGCAGCAATGGGCTTCCCCATAGAACTTGCCAACCTGAATTCCTAAAGGCTAGATGTGCGAGGCACATTCTGCTGCTTCCTCCCTTAGAGTTAAACTTGCTTCTGAAAGCTCAACCTCCGGGGAGTTTGTTTGGCAGAGATATAGAACACACTTTTCCAAGCCTGTTGGAAGGCATTTGCAGTTTCATTTCGCGTCTAATTTCCCAAACCAAACTGCTTGCAGCTCTAACTCCCTTGTAACTACCACTTCTTCGGTTCAGTGAGATAAGCTGGATTCTAAACGGAGAAGCTTCTCTGACGCTTTTTCACAGGGATTTTGAAACTGAAATTTCCAAACCCGTTTCCAACGAAGGCGCCAATGGGCTTCCCCATAGAACTTGCCAACCTGAATTCCTACAGGCTAGATGTGAGAGGCACATTCTGCTACTTCCTCCCTTAGAGTTAAACTAGCTTCTGAAAGCTCAAACTCCGGGGAGTTTGTTTGGCACAGATATAGAACACACTTTTCCAAGCCTGTTGGAAGGCATTTGCAGTTTCATTTCGCGTCTAATTTCCCAAACCAAACTGCTTGCAGCTCTAACTGCCTTCTAACTACCACTTCTTCGGTTCAGTGAGATATGCTGGATTCTAAACGGAGAAGCTTCTCTGACGCTTTTTCACAGAGATTTTGAAACTGAAATCTCCCAACCCGTTTCCAACGAAGGCGCCAATGGGCTTCCCCATAGAACTTGCCAACCTGAATTCCTACAGGCTAGATGTGAGAGGCACATTCTGCTGCTTCCTCCCTTAGAGTTAAACTAGCTTCTGAAAGCTCAACCTCCGGGGAGTTTGTTTGGCAGAGATATAGAACACACTTTTCCAAGCCTGTTGGAAGGCATTTGCAGTTTCATTTCGCGTCTAATTTCCCAAACCAAACTGCTTGCAGCTCTAACTCCCTTCTAACTACCACTTCTTCGGTTCAGTGAGATATGCTGGATTCTAAACGGAGAAGCTTCTCTGACGCTTTTTCACAGAGATTTTGAAACTGAAATCTCCCATGCCGTTTCCACCATAGGCAGCAATGGGCTTCCCCATAGAACTTGCCAACCTGAATTCCTACAGGCTAGATGTGAGAGGCACATTCTGCTGCTTCCTCCCTTAGAGTTAAACTTGCTTCTGAAAGCTCAACCTCCGGGGAGTTTGTTTGGCAGAGATATAGAACACACTTTTCCAAGCCTGTTGGAAGGCATTTGCAGTTTCATTTCGTGTCTAATTTCCCAAACCAAACTGCTTGCAGCTCTAACTCCCTTCTAACTACCACTTCTTCGGTTCAGTGAGATATGCTGGATTCTAAACGGAGAAGCTTCTCTGACGCTTTTTCACAGAGATTTTGAAACTGAAATTTCCAAACCCGTTTCCAACGAAGGCGCCAATGGGCTTCCCCATAGAACTTGCCAACCTGAATTCCTACAGGCTAGATGTGAGAGGCACATTCTGCTGCTTCCTCCCTTAGAGTTAAACTAGCTTCTGAAAGCTCAACCTCCAGGGAGTCTGTTTGGCAGAGATATAGAACACACTTTTCCAAGCCTGTTGGAAGGCCTTTGCAGTGTCATTTCGCATCTAATTTCCCAAACCAAACTGCTTGCAGCTCTAACTCCCTTCTAACTACCACTTCTTCGGTTCAGTGAGATATGCTGGATTCTAAACGGAGAAGCTTCTCTGACGCTTTTTCACAGAGATTTTGAAACTGAAATCTCCCATGCCGTTTCCACCATAGGCAGCAATGGGCTTCCCCATAGAACTTGCCAACCTGAATTCCTAAAGGGTAGATGTGAGAGGCACATTCTGCTGCTTCCTCCCTTAGAGTTAAACTTGCTTCTGAAAGCTCAACCTCCGGGGAGTTTGTTTGGCAGAGATATAGAACACACTTTTCCAAGCCTGTTGGAAGGCCTTTGCAGTTACATTTCGCGTCTAATTTCCCAAACCAAACTGCTTGCAGCTCTAACTGCCTTCTAACTACCACTTCTTCGGTTCAGTGAGATATGCTGGATTCTAAACGGAGAAGCTTCTCTGACGCTTTTTCACAGAGATTTTGAAACTGAAATCTCCCATGCCGTTTCCACCATAGGCAGCAATGGGCTTCCCCATAGAACTTGCCAACCTGAATTCCTACAGGCTAGATGTGAGAGGCACATTCTGCTGCTTCCTCCCTTAGAGTTAAACTTGCTTCTGAAAGCTCAACCTCCGGGGAGTTTGTTTGGCAGAGATATAGAACACACTTTTCCAAGCCTGTTGGAAGGCATTTGCAGTTTCATTTCGCGTCTAATTTCCCAAACCAAACTGCTTGCAGCTCTAACTCCCTTCTAACTACCACTTCTTCGGTTCAGTGAGATATGCTGGATTCTAAAAGGAGAAGCTTCTCTGACGCTTTTTCACAGAGATTTTGAAACTGAAATTTCCAAACCCGTTTCCAACGAAGGCGCCAATGGGCTTCCCCATAGAACTTGCCAACCTGAATTCCTACAGGCTAGATGTGAGAGGCACATTCTGCTGCTTCCTCCCTAACAGTTAAGCTTGCTTCTGAAAGCTCAACCTCCGGGGACTCTGTTTGGCACAGATATAGAACACACTTTTCCAAGCCTGTTGGAAGGCCTTTGCAGTGTCATTTCGCATCTAATTTCCCAAACCAAACTGCTTGCAGCTCTAACTCCCTTCTAACTACCACTTCTTCGGTTCAGTGAGATATGCTGGATTCTAAACGGAGAAGCTTCTCTGACGCTTTTTCACAGAGATTTTGAAACTGAAATCTCCCATGCCGTTTCCACCATAGGCAGCAATGGGCTTCCCCATAGAACTTGCCAACCTGAATTCCTAAAGGCTAGATGTGAGAGGCACATTCTGCTGCTTCCTCCCTTAGAGTTAAACTTGCTTCTGAAAGCTCAACCTCCGGGGAGTTTGTTTGGCAGAGATATAGAACACACTTTTCCAAGCCTGTTGGAAGGCATTTGCAGTTTCATTTCGCGTCTATTTTCCCAAACCAAACTGCTTGCAGCTCTAACTCCCTTCTAACTACCACTTCTTCGGTTCAGTGAGATAAGCTGGATTCTAAACGGAGAAGCTTCTCTGACGCTTTTTCACAGAGATTTTGAAACTGAAATTTCCAAACCCGTTTCCAACGAAGGCGCCAATGGGCTTCCCCATAGAACTTGCCAACCTGAATTCCTACAGGCTAGATGTGAGAGGCACATTCTGCTGCTTCCTCCCTTAGAGTTAAACTAGCTTCTGAAAGCTCAACCTCCGGGGAGTTTGTTTGGCAGAGATATAGAACACACTTTTCCAAGCCTGTTGGAAGGCATTTGCAGTTTGATTTCGCGTCTAATTTCCCAAACCAAACTGCTTGCAGCTCTAACTCCCTTCTAACTACCACTTCTTCGGTTCAGTGAGATATGCTGGATTCTAAACGGAGAAGCTTCTCTGACGCTTTTTCACAGAGATTTTGAAACTGAAATCTCCCATGCCGTTTCCACCATAGGCAGCAATGGGCTTCCCCATAGAACTTGCCAACCTGAATTCCTACAGGCTAGATGTGAGAGGCACATTCTGCTGCTTCCTCCCTAAGAGTTAAGCTTGCTTCTGAAAGCTCAACCTCCGGGGAGTCTGTTTGGCAGAGATATAGAACACACTTTTCCAAGCCTGTTGGAAGGCCTTTGCAGTGTCATTTCGCATCTAATTTCCCAAACCAAACTGCTTGCAGCTCTAACTCCCTTCTAACTACCACTTCTTCGGTTCAGTGAGATATGCTGGATTCTAAACGGAGAAGCTTCTCTGACGCTTTTTCACAGAGATTTTGAAACTGAAATTTCCAAACCCGTTTCCAACGAAGGCGCCAATGGGCTTCCCCATAGAACTTGCCAACCTGAATTCCTACAGGCTAGATGTGAGAGGCACATTCTGCTGCTTCCTCCCGTAGAGTTAAACTAGCTTCTGAAAGCTCAACCTCCGGGGAGTTTGTTTGGCAGAGATATAGAACACACTTTTCCAAGCCTGTTGGAAGGCATTTGGAGTTTCATTTCGCGTCTAATTTCCAAAACCAAACTGCTTGCAGCTCTAACTGCCTTCTAACTACCACTTCTTCGGTTCAGTGAGATATGCTGGATTCTAAACGGAGAAGCTTCTCTGACGCTTTTTCACAGAGATTTTGAAACTGAAATCTCCCATGCCGTTTCCACCATAGGCAGCAATGGGCTTCCCCATAGAACTTGCCAACCTGAATTCCTACAGGCTAGATGTGAGAGGCACATTCTGCTGCTTCCTCCCTAACAGTTAAGCTTGCTTCTGAAAGCTCAACCTCCGGGGACTCTGTTTGGCACAGATATAGAACACACTTTTCCAAGCCTGTTGGAAGGCATTTGCAGTTTCATTTCGCGTCTAATTTCCCAAACCAAACTGCTTGCAGCTCTAACTCCCTTCTAACTACCACTTCTTCGGTTCAGTGAGATATGCTGGATTCTAAACGGAGAAGCTTCTCTGACGCTTTTTCACAGAGATTTTGAAACTGAAATTTCCAAACCCGTTTCCAACGAAGGCACCAATGGGCTTCCCCATAGAACTTGCCAACCTGAATTCCTACAGGCTAGATGTGAGAGGCACATTCTGCTGCTTCCTCCCTTAGAGTTCAACTAGCTTCTGAAAGCTCAAGCTCCGGGGAGTTTGTTTGGCAGAGATATAGAACACACTTTTCCAAGCCTGTTGGAAGGCATTTGCAGTTTCATTTCGCGTCTAATTTCCCAAACCAAACTGCTTGCAGCTCTAACTCCCTTCTAACTACCACTTCTTCGGTTCAGTGAGATATGCTGGATTCTAAACGGAGAAGCTTCTCTGACGCTTTTTCACAGAGATTTTGAAACTGAAATCTCCCATGCCGCTTCCACCATAGGCAGCAATGGGCTTCCCCATAGAACTTGCCAACCTGAATTCCTACAGGCTAGATGTGAGAGGCACATTCTGCTGCTTCCTCCCTAAGAGTTAAGCTTGCTTCTGAAAGCTCAACCTCCGGGGAGTTTGTTTGGCAGAGATATAGAACACACTTTTCCAAGCCTGTTGGAAGGCATTTGCAGTTTCATTTCGCGTCTAATTTCCCAAACGAAACTGCTTGCAGCTCTAACTGCCTTCTAACTACCACTTCTTCGGTTCAGTGAGATATGCTGGATTCTAAACGGAGAAGCTTCTCTGACGCTTTTTCACAGAGATTTTGAAACTGAAATCTCCCATGCCGTTTCCACCATAGGCAGCAATGGGCTTCCCCATAGAACTTGCCAACCTGAATTCCTACAGGCTAGATGTGAGAGGCAGATTCTGCTGCTTCCTCCCTAACAGTTAAGCTTGCTTCTGAAAGCTCAACCTCCGGGGAGTCTGTTTGGCACAGATATAGAACACACTTTTCCAAGCCTTTTGGAAGGCCTTTGCAGTGTCATTTCGCATCTAATTTCCCAAACCAAACTGCTTGCAGCTCTAACTCCCTTCTAACTACCACTTCTTCGGTTCAGTGAGATATGCTGGATTCTAAACGGAGAAGCTTCTCTGACGCTCTTTCACAGAGATTTTGAAACTGAAATTTCCAAACCCGTTTCCAACGAAGGCGCCAATGGGCTTCCCCATAGAACTTGCCAACCTGAATTCCTACAGGCTAGATGTGAGAGGCACATTCTGCTGCTTCCTCCCTTAGAGTTAAACTAGCTTCTGAAAGCTCAACCTCCGGGGAGTTTGTTTGGCAGAGATATAGAACACACTTTTCCAAGCCTGTTGGAAGGCATTTGCAGTTTCATTTCGCGTCTAATTTCCCAAACCAAACTGCTTGCAGCTCTAACTCCCTTCTAACTACCACTTCTTCGGTTCAGTGAGATATGCTGGATTCTAAACGGAGAAGCTTCTCTGACGCTTTTTCACAGAGATTTTGAAACTGAAATCTCCCATGCCGTTTCCACCATAGGCAGCAATGGGCTTCCCCATAGAACTTGCCAACCTGAATTCCTACAGGCTAGATGTGAGAGGCACATTCTGCTGCTTCCTCCCTAACAGTTAAGCTTGCTTCTGAAAGCTCAACCTCCGGGGACTCTGTTTGGCACAGATATAGAACACACTTTTCCAAGCCTGTTGGAAGGCCTTTGCACTGTCATTTCGCATCTAATTTCCCAAACCAAACTGCTTGCAGCTCTAACTCCCTTCTAACTACCACTTCTTCGGTTCAGTGAGATATGCTGGATTCTAAACGGAGAAGCTTCTCTGACGCTTTTTCACAGAGATTTTGAAACTGAAATCTCCCATGCCGTTTCCACCATAGGCAGCAATGGGCTTCCCCATAGAACTTGGCAACCTGAATTCCTACAGGCTAGATGTGAGAGGCACATTCTGCTGCTTCCTCCCTTAGAGTTAAACTTGCTTCTGAAAGCTCAACCTCCGGGGAGTTTGTTTGGCAGAGATATAGAACACACTTTTCCAAGCCTGTTGGAAGGCATTTGCAGTTTCATTTCGCGTCTAATTTCCCAAACCAAACTGCTTGCAGCTCTAACTGCCTTCTAACTACCACTTCTTCGGTTCAGTGAGATATGCTGGATTCTAAACGGAGAAGCTTCTCTGACGCTTTTTCACAGAGATTTTGAAACTGAAATCTCCAATGCCGTTTCCACCATAGGCAGCAATGGGCTTCCCCATAGAACTTGCCAACCTGAATTCCTACAGGCTAGATGTGAGAGGCACATTCTGCTGCTTCCTCCCTAAGAGTTAAGCTTGCTTGTGAAAGCTCAACCTCCGGGGAGTCTGTTTGGCAGAGATATAGAACACACTTTTCCAAGCCTGTTGGAAGGCCTTTGCAGTGTCATTTCGCATCTAATTTCCCAAACCAAACTGCTTGCAGCTCTAACTCCCTTCTAACTACCACTTCTTCGGTTCAGTGAGATATGCTGGATTCTAAACGGAGAAGCTTCTCTGACGCTTTTTCACAGAGATTTTGAAACTGAAATTTCCAAACCCGTTTCCAACGAAGGCGCCAATGGGCTTCCCCATAGAACTTGCCAACCTGAATTCCTACAGGCTAGATGTGAGAGGCACATTCTGCTGCTTCCTCCCTTAGAGTTAAACTAGCTTCTGAAAGCTCAACCTCCGGGGAGTTTGTTTGGCAGAGATATAGAACACACTTTTCCAAGCCTGTTGGAAGGCATTTGCAGTTTCATTTCGCGTCTAATTTCCCAAACCAAACTGCTTGCAGCTCTAACTCCCTTCTAACTACCACTTCTTCGGTTCAGTGAGATATGCTGGATTCTAAACGGAGAAGCTTCTCTGACGCTTTTTCACAGAGATTTTGAAACTGAAATCTCCCATGCCGTTTCCACCATAGGCAGCAATGGGCTTCCCCATAGAACTTGCCAACCTGAATTCCTACAGGCTAGATGTGAGAGGCACATTCTGCTGCTTCCTCCCTTAGAGTTAAACTTGCTTCTGAAAGCTCAACCTCCGGGGAGTTTGTTTGGCAGAGATATAGAACACACTTTTCCAAGCCTGTTGGAAGGCATTTGCAGTTTCATTTCGCGTCTAATTTCCCAAACCAAACTGCTTGCAGCTCTAACTGCCTTCTAACTACCACTTCTTCGGTTCAGTGAGATATGCTGGATTCTAAACGGAGAAGCTTCTCTGACGCTTTTTCACAGAGATTTTGAAACTGAAATTTCCAAACCCGTTTCCAACGAAGGCGCCAATGGGCTTCCCCATAGAACTTGCCAACCTGAATTCCTACAGGCTAGATGTGAGAGGCACATTCTGCTGCTTCCTCCCTTAGAGTTAAACTTGCTTCTGAAAGCTCAACCTCCGGGGAGTTTGTTTGGCAGAGATATAGAACACACTTTTCCAAGCCTGTTGGAAGGCATTTGCAGTTTCATTTCGCGTCTAATTTCCCAAACCAAACTGCTTGCACCTCTAACTGCCTTCTAACTACCACTTCTTCGGTTCAGTGAGATATGCTGGATTCTAAACGGAGAAGCTTCTCTGACGCTTTTTCACAGAGATTTTGAAACTGAAATCTCCCATGCCGTTTCCACCATAGGCAGCAATGGGCTTCCCCATAGAACTTGCCAACCTGAATTCCTACAGGCTAGATGTGAGAGGCACATTCTGCTGCTTCCTCCCTAAGAGTTAAGCTTGCTTCTGAAAGCTCAACCTCCGGGGAGTCTGTTTGGCAGAGATATAGAACACACTTTTCCAAGCCTGTTGGAAGGCCTTTGCAGTGTCATTTCGCATCTAATTTCCCAAACCAAACTGCTTGCAGCTCTAACTCCCTTCTAACTACCACTTCTTCGGTTCAGTGAGATATGCTGGATTCTAAACGGAGAAGCTTCTCTGACGCTTTTTCACAGAGATTTTGAAACTGAAATTTCCAAACCCGTTTCCAACGAAGGCGCCAATGGGCTTCCCCATAGAACTTGCCAACCTGAATTCCTACAGGCTAGATGTGAGAGGCCCATTCTGCTGCTTCCTCCCTTAGAGTTAAACTAGCTTCTGAAAGCTCAACCTCCGGCGAGTTTGTTTGGCAGAGATATAGAACACACTTTTCCAAGCCTGTTGGAAGGCATTTGCAGTTTCATTTCGCATCTAATTTCCCAAACCAAACTGCTTGCAGCTCTAACTGCCTTCTAACTACCACTTCTTCGGTTCAGTGAGATATGCTGGATTCTAAACGGAGAAGCTTCTCTGACGCTTTTTCACAGAGATTTTGAAACTGAAATCTCCCATGCTGTTTCCACCATAGGCAGCAATGGGCTTCCCCATAGAACTTGCCAACCTGAATTCCTACAGGCTAGATGTGAGAGGCACATTCTGCTGCTTCCTCCCTTAGAGGTAAACTAGCTTCTGAAAGCTCAACCTCCAGGGAGTCTGTTTGGCAGAGATATAGAACACACTTTTCCAAGCCTGTTGGAAGGCATTTTCAGTTTCATTTCGCGTCTAATTTCCCAAACCAAACTGCTTGCAGCTCTAACTGCCTTCTAACTACCACTTCTTCGGTTCAGTGAGATATGCTGGATTCTAAACGGAGAAGCTTCTCTGACGCTTTTTCACAGAGATTTTGAAACTGAAATCTCCCATGCCGTTTCCACCATAGGCAGCAATGGGCTTCCCCATAGAACTTGCCAACCTGAATTCCTACAGGCTAGATGTGAGAGGCACATTCTGCTGCTTCCTCCCTTAGAGTTAAACTTGCTTCTGAAAGCTCAACCTCCGGGGAGTTTGTTTGGCAGAGATATAGAACACACTTTTCCAAGCCTGTTGGAAGGCATTTGCAGTTTCATTTCGCGTCTAATTTCCCAAACCAAACTGCTTGCAGCTCTAACTCCCTTCTAACTACCACTTCTTCGGTTCAGTGAGATATGCTGGATTCTAAAAGGAGAAGCTTCTCTGACGCTTTTTCACAGAGATTTTGAAACTGAAATTTCCAAACCCGTTTCCAACGAAGGCGCCAATGGGCTTCCCCATAGAACTTGCCAACCTGAATTCCTACAGGCTAGATGTGAGAGGCACATTCTGCTGCTTCCTCCCTAACAGTTAAGCTTGCTTCTGAAAGCTCAACCTCCGGGGACTCTGTTTGGCACAGATATAGAACACACTTTTCCAAGCCTGTTGGAAGGCCTTTGCAGTGTCATTTCGCATCTAATTTCCCAAACCAAACTGCTTGCAGCTCTAACTCCCTTCTAACTACCACTTCTTCGGTTCAGTGAGATATGCTGGATTCTAAACGGAGAAGCTTCTCTGACGCTTTTTCACAGAGATTTTGAAACTGAAATCTCCCATGCCGTTTCCACCATAGGCAGCAATGGGCTTCCCCATAGAACTTGCCAACCTGAATTCCTAAAGGCTAGATGTGAGAGGCACATTCTGCTGCTTCCTCCCTTAGAGTTAAACTTGCTTCTGAAAGCTCAACCTCCGGGGAGTTTGTTTGGCAGAGATATAGAACACACTTTTCCAAGCCTGTTGGAAGGCATTTGCAGTTTCATTTCGCGTCTATTTTCCCAAACCAAACTGCTTGCAGCTCTAACTCCCTTCTAACTACCACTTCTTCGGTTCAGTGAGATAAGCTGGATTCTAAACGGAGAAGCTTCTCTGATGCTTTTTCACAGAGATTTTGAAACTGAAATTTCCAAACCCGTTTCCAACGAAGGCGCCAATGGGCTTCCCCATAGAACTTGCCAACCTGAATTCCTACAGGCTAGATGTGAGAGGCACATTCTGCTGCTTCCTCCCTTAGAGTTAAACTAGCTTCTGAAAGCTCAACCTCCGGGGAGTTTGTTTGGCAGAGATATAGAACACACTTTTCCAAGCCTGTTGGAAGGCATTTGCAGTTTGATTTCGCGTCTAATTTCCCAAACCAAACTGCTTGCAGCTCTAACTCCCTTCTAACTACCACTTCTTCGGTTCAGTGAGATATGCTGGATTCTAAACGGAGAAGCTTCTCTGACGCTTTTTCACAGAGATTTTGAAACTGAAATCTCCCATGCCGTTTCCACCATAGGCAGCAATGGGCTTCCCCATAGAACTTGCCAACCTGAATTCCTACAGGATAGATGTGAGAGGCACATTCTGCTGCTTCCTCCCTAAGAGTTAAGCTTGCTTGTGAAAGCTCAACCTCCGGGGAGTCTGTTTGGCAGAGATATAGAACACACTTTTCCAAGCCTGTTGGAAGGCCTTTGCAGTGTCATTTCGCATCTAATTTCCCAAACCAAACTGCTTGCAGCTCTAACTCCCTTCTAACTACCACTTCTTCGGTTCAGTGAGATATGCTGGATTCTAAACGGAGAAGCTTCTCTGACGCTTTTTCACAGAGATTTTGAAACTGAAATTTCCAAACCCGTTTCCAACGAAGGCGCCAATGGGCTTCCCCATAGAACTTGCCAACCTGAATTCCTACAGGCTAGATGTGAGAGGCCCATTCTGCTGCTTCCTCCCTTAGAGTTAAACTAGCTTCTGAAAGCTCAACCTCCGGCGAGTTTGTTTGGCAGAGATATAGAACACACTTTTCCAAGCCTGTTGGAAGGCATTTGCAGTTTCATTTCGCATCTAATTTCCCAAACCAAACTGCTTGCAGCTCTAACTGCCTTCTAACTACCACTTCTTCGGTTCAGTGAGATATGCTGGATTCTAAACGGAGAAGCTTCTCTGACGCTTTTTCACAGAGATTTTGAAACTGAAATCTCCCATGCTGTTTCCACCATAGGCAGCAATGGGCTTCCCCATAGAACTTGCCAACCTGAATTCCTACAGGCTAGATGTGAGAGGCACATTCTGCTGCTTCCTCCCTTAGAGGTAAACTAGCTTCTGAAAGCTCAACCTCCAGGGAGTCTGTTTGGCAGAGATATAGAACACACTTTTCCAAGCCTGTTGGAAGGCATTTTCAGTTTCATTTCGCGTCTAATTTCCCAAACCAAACTGCTTGCAGCTCTAACTGCCTTCTAACTACCACTTCTTCGGTTCAGTGAGATATGCTGGATTCTAAACGGAGAAGCTTCTCTGACGCTTTTTCACAGAGATTTTGAAACTGAAATCTCCCATGCCGTTTCCACCATAGGCAGCAATGGGCTTCCACATAGAACTTGCCAACCTGAATTCCTACAGGCTAGATGTGAGAGGCACATTCTGCTGCTTCCTCCCTTAGAGTTAAACTTGCTTCTGAAAGCTCAACCTCCGGGGACTTTGTTTGGCAGAGATATAGAACACACTTTTCCAAGCCTGTTGGAAGGCATTTGCAGTTTCATTTCGCGTCTAATTTCCCAAACCAAACTGCTTGCAGCTCCAACTCCCTTCTAACTACCACTTCTTCGGTTCAGTGAGATAAGCTGGATTCTAAACGGAGAAGCTTCTCTGACGCTTTTTCACAGAGATTTTGAAACTGAAATCTCCCATGCCGTTTCCACCATAGGCAGCAATGGGCTTCCCCATAGAACTTGCCAACCTGAATTCCTACAGGCTAGATGTGAGAGGCACATTCTGCTGCTTCCTCCCTTAGAGTTAAACTTGCTTCTGAAAGCTCAACCTCCGGGGACTTTGTTTGGCAGAGATATAGAACACACTTTTCCAAGCCTGTTGGAAGGCATTTGCAGTTTCATTTCGCGTCTAATTTCCCAAACCAAACTGCTTGCAGCTCTAACTCCCTTCTAACTACCACTTCTTCGGTTCAGTGAGATAAGCTGGATTCTAAACGGAGAAGCTTCTCTGACGCTTTTTCACAGAGATTTTGAAACTGAAATTTCCAAACCCGTTTCCAACGAAGGCGCCAATGGGCTTCCCCATAGAACTTGCCAACCTGAATTCCTACAGGCTAGATGTGAGAGGCACATTCTGCTGCTTCCTCCCTTAGAGTTAAACTAGCTTCTGAAAGCTCAACCTCCGGGGAGTTTGTTTGGCAGAGATATAGAACACACTTTTCCAAGCCTGTTGGAAGGCATTTGCAGTTTCATTTCGCGTCTAATTTCCCAAACCAAACTGCTTGCAGCTCTAACTCCCTTCTAACTACCACTTCTTCGGTTCAGTGAGATATGCTGGATTCTAAACGGAGAAGCTTCTCTGACGCTTTTTCACAGAGATTTTGAAACTGAAATTTCCAAACCCGTTTCCAACGAAGGCGCCAATGGGCTTCCCCATAGAACTTGCCAACCTGAATTCCTACAGGCTAGATGTGAGAGGCACATTCTGCTGCTTCCTCCCTTAGAGTTAAACTTGCTTCTGAAAGCTCAACCTCCGGGGAGTTTGTTTGGCAGAGATATAGAACACACTTTTCCAAGCCTGTTGGAAGGCATTTGCAGTTTCATTTCGCGTCTAATTTCCCAAACCAAACTGCTTGCAGCTCTAACTCCCTTCTAACTACCACTTCTTCGGTTCAGTGAGATATGCTGGATTCTAAACGGAGAAGCTTCTCTGACGCTTTTTCACAGAGATTTTGAAACTGAAATCTCCCACGCCGTTTCCACCTGAGGCAGCAATGGGCTTCCCCATAGAACTTGCCAACCTGAATTCCTAAAGGCTAGATGTGAGAGGCACATTCTGCTGCTTCCTCCCTTAGAGTTAAACTTGCTTCTGAAAGCTCAACCTCCGGGGAGTTTGTTTGGCAGAGATATAGAACACACTTTTCCAAGCCTGTTGGAAGGCATTTGCAGTTTCATTTCGCGTCTAATTTCCCAAACCAAACTGCTTGCAGCTCTAACTCCCTTGTAACTACCACTTCTTCGGTTCAGTGAGATAAGCTGGATTCTAAACGGAGAAGCTTCTCTGACGCTTTTTCACAGGGATTTTGAAACTGAAATTTCCAAACCCGTTTCCAACGAAGGCGCCAATGGGCTTCCCCATAGAACTTGCCAACCTGAATTCCTACAGGCTAGATGTGAGAGGCACATTCTGCTACTTCCTCCCTTAGAGTTAAACTAGCTTCTGAAAGCTCAAACTCCGGGGAGTTTGTTTGGCAGAGATATAGAACACACTTTTCCAAGCCTGTTGGAAGGCATTTGCAGTTTCATTTCGCGTCTAATTTCCCAAACCAAACTGCTTGCAGCTCTAACTGCCTTCTAACTACCACTTCTTCGGTTCAGTGAGATATGCTGGATTCTAAACGGAGAAGCTTCTCTGACGCTTTTTCACAGAGATTTTGAAACTGAAATCTCCCAACCCGTTTCCAACGAAGGCGCCAATGGGCTTCCCCATAGAACTTGCCAACCTGAATTCCTACAGGCTAGATGTGAGAGGCACATTCTGCTGCTTCCTCCCTTAGAGTTAAACTAGCTTCTGAAAGCTCAACCTCCGGGGAGTTTGTTTGGCAGAGATATAGAACACACTTTTCCAAGCCTGTTGGAAGGCATTTGCAGTTTCATTTCGCGTCTAATTTCCCAAACCAAACTGCTTGCAGCTCTAACTCCCTTCTAACTACCACTTCTTCGGTTCAGTGAGATATGCTGGATTCTAAACGGAGAAGCTTCTCTGACGCTTTTTCACAGAGATTTTGAAACTGAAATCTCCCATGCCGTTTCCACCATAGGCAGCAATGGGCTTCCCCATAGAACTTGCCAACCTGAATTCCTACAGGCTAGATGTGAGAGGCACATTCTGCTGCTTCCTCCCTTAGAGTTAAACTTGCTTCTGAAAGCTCAACCTCCGGGGAGTTTGTTTGGCAGAGATATAGAACACACTTTTCCAAGCCTGTTGGAAGGCATTTGCAGTTTCATTTCGTGTCTAATTTCCCAAACCAAACTGCTTGCAGCTCTAACTCCCTTCTAACTACCACTTCTTCGGTTCAGTGAGATATGCTGGATTCTAAACGGAGAAGCTTCTCTGACGCTTTTTCACAGAGATTTTGAAACTGAAATTTCCAAACCCGTTTCCAACGAAGGCGCCAATGGGCTTCCCCATAGAACTTGCCAACCTGAATTCCTACAGGCTAGATGTGAGAGGCACATTCTGCTGCTTCCTCCCTTAGAGTTAAACTAGCTTCTGAAAGCTCAACCTCCAGGGAGTCTGTTTGGCAGAGATATAGAACACACTTTTCCAAGCCTGTTGGAAGGCCTTTGCAGTGTCATTTCGCATCTAATTTCCCAAACCAAACTGCTTGCAGCTCTAACTCCCTTCTAACTACCACTTCTTCGGTTCAGTGAGATATGCTGGATTCTAAACGGAGAAGCTTCTCTGACGCTTTTTCACAGAGATTTTGAAACTGAAATCTCCCATGCCGTTTCCACCATAGGCAGCAATGGGCTTCCCCATAGAACTTGCCAACCTGAATTCCTAAAGGGTAGATGTGAGAGGCACATTCTGCTGCTTCCTCCCTTAGAGTTAAACTTGCTTCTGAAAGCTCAACCTCCGGGGAGTTTGTTTGGCAGAGATATAGAACACACTTTTCCAAGCCTGTTGGAAGGCATTTGCAGTTACATTTCGCGTCTAATTTCCCAAACCAAACTGCTTGCAGCTCTAACTGCCTTCTAACTACCACTTCTTCGGTTCAGTGAGATATGCTGGATTCTAAACGGAGAAGCTTCTCTGACGCTTTTTCACAGAGATTTTGAAACTGAAATCTCCCATGCCGTTTCCCCCATAGGCAGCAATGGGCTTCCCCATTGAACTTGCCAACCTGAATTCCTACAGGCTAGATGTGAGAGGCACATTCTGCTGCTTCCTCCCTTGGAGTTAAACTTGCTTCTGAAAGCTCAACCTCCGGGGAGTTTGTTTGGCAGAGATATAGAACACACTTTTCCAAGCCTGTTGGAAGGCATTTGCAGTTTCATTTCGCGTCTAATTTCCCAAACCAAACTGCTTGCAGCTCTAACTCCCTTCTAACTACCACTTCTTCGGTTCAGTGAGATATGCTGGATTCTAAACGGAGAAGCTTCTCTGACGCTTTTTCACAGAGATTTTGAAACTGAAATTTCCAAACCCGTTTCCAACGAAGGCGCCAATGGGCTTCCCCATAGAACTTGCCAACCTGAATTCCTACAGGCTAGATGTGAGAGGCACATTCTGCTGCTTCCTCCCTTAGAGTTAAACTTGCTTCTGAAAGCTCAACCTCCGGGGAGTTTGTTTGGCAGAGATATAGAACACACTTTTCCAAGCCTGTTGGAAGGCATTTGCAGTTTCATTTCGCGTCTAATTTCCCAAACCAAACTGCTTGCAGCTCTAACTCCCTTCTAACTACCACTTCTTCGGTTCAGTGAGATATGCTGGATTCTAAACGGAGAAGCTTCTCTGACGCTTTTTCACAGAGATTTTGAAACTGAAATCTCCCACGCCGTTTCCACCATAGGCAGCAATGGGCTTCCCCATAGAACTTGCCAACCTGAATTCCTAAAGGCTAGATGTGAGAGGCACATTCTGCTGCTTCCTCCCTTAGAGTTAAACTTGCTTCTGAAAGCTCAACCTCCGGGGAGTTTGTTTGGCAGAGATATAGAACACACTTTTCCAAGCCTGTTGGAAGGCATTTGCAGTTTCATTTCGCGTCTAATTTCCCAAACCAAACTGCTTGCAGCTCTAACTCCCTTGTAACTACCACTTCTTCGGTTCAGTGAGATAAGCTGGATTCTAAACGGAGAAGCTTCTCTGACGCTTTTTCACAGGGATTTTGAAACTGAAATTTCCAAACCCGTTTCCAACGAAGGCGCCAATGGGCTTCCCCATAGAACTTGCCAACCTGAATTCCTACAGGCTAGATGTGAGAGGCACATTCTGCTACTTCCTCCCTTAGAGTTAAACTAGCTTCTGAAAGCTCAAACTCCGGGGAGTTTGTTTGGCAGAGATATAGAACACACTTTTCCAAGCCTGTTGGAAGGCATTTGCAGTTTCATTTCGCGTCTAATTTCCCAAACCAAACTGCTTGCAGCTCTAACTGCCTTCTAACTACCACTTCTTCGGTTCAGTGAGATATGCTGGATTCTAAACGGAGAAGCTTCTCTGACGCTTTTTCACAGAGATTTTGAAACTGAAATCTCCCAACCCGTTTCCAACGAAGGCGCCAATGGGCTTCCCCATAGAACTTGCCAACCTGAATTCCTACAGGCTAGATGTGAGAGGCACATTCTGCTGCTTCCTCCCTTAGAGTTAAACTAGCTTCTGAAAGCTCAACCTCCGGGGAGTTTGTTTGGCAGAGATATAGAACACACTTTTCCAAGCCTGTTGGAAGGCATTTGCAGTTTCATTTCGCGTCTAATTTCCCAAACCAAACTGCTTGCAGCTCTAACTCCCTTCTAACTACCACTTCTTCGGTTCAGTGAGATATGCTGGATTCTAAACGGAGAAGCTTCTCTGACGCTTTTTCACAGAGATTTTGAAACTGAAATCTCCCATGCCGTTTCCACCATAGGCAGCAATGGGCTTCCCCATAGAACTTGCCAACCTGAATTCCTAAAGGCTAGATGTGAGAGGCACATTCTGCTGCTTCCTCCCTTAGAGTTAAACTTGCTTCTGAAAGCTCAACCTCCGGGGAGTTTGTTTGGCAGAGATATAGAACACACTTTTCCAAGCCTGTTGGAAGGCATTTGCAGTTTCATTTCGCGTCTAATTTCCCAAACCAAACTGCTTGCAGCTCTAACTCCCTTGTAACTACCACTTCTTCGGTTCAGTGAGATAAGCTGGATTCTAAACGGAGAAGCTTCTCTGACGCTTTTTCACAGGGATTTTGAAACTGAAATTTCCAAACCCGTTTCCAACGAAGGCGCCAATGGGCTTCCCCATAGAACTTGCCAACCTGAATTCCTACAGGCTAGATGTGAGAGGCACATTCTGCTACTTCCTCCCTTAGAGTTAAACTAGCTTCTGAAAGCTCAAACTCCGGGGAGTTTGTTTGGCACAGATATAGAACACACTTTTCCAAGCCTGTTGGAAGGCATTTGCAGTTTCATTTCGCGTCTAATTTCCCAAACCAAACTGCTTGCAGCTCTAACTGCCTTCTAACTACCACTTCTTCGGTTCAGTGAGATATGCTGGATTCTAAACGGAGAAGCTTCTCTGACGCTTTTTCACAGAGATTTTGAAACTGAAATCTCCCAACCCGTTTCCAACGAAGGCGCCAATGGGCTTCCCCATAGAACTTGCCAACCTGAATTCCTACAGGCTAGATGTGAGAGGCACATTCTGCTGCTTCCTCCCTTAGAGTTAAACTAGCTTCTGAAAGCTCAACCTCCGGGGAGTTTGTTTGGCAGAGATATAGAACACACTTTTCCAAGCCTGTTGGAAGGCATTTGCAGTTTCATTTCGCGTCTAATTTCCCAAACCAAACTGCTTGCAGCTCTAACTCCCTTCTAACTACCACTTCTTCGGTTCAGTGAGATATGCTGGATTCTAAACGGAGAAGCTTCTCTGACGCTTTTTCACAGAGATTTTGAAACTGAAATCTCCCATGCCGTTTCCACCATAGGCAGCAATGGGCTTCCCCATAGAACTTGCCAACCTGAATTCCTACAGGCTAGATGTGAGAGGCACATTCTGCTGCTTCCTCCCTTAGAGTTAAACTTGCTTCTGAAAGCTCAACCTCCGGGGAGTTTGTTTGGCAGAGATATAGAACACACTTTTCCAAGCCTGTTGGAAGGCATTTGCAGTTTCATTTCGTGTCTAATTTCCCAAACCAAACTGCTTGCAGCTCTAACTCCCTTCTAACTACCACTTCTTCGGTTCAGTGAGATATGCTGGATTCTAAACGGAGAAGCTTCTCTGACGCTTTTTCACAGAGATTTTGAAACTGAAATTTCCAAACCCGTTTCCAACGAAGGCGCCAATGGGCTTCCCCATAGAACTTGCCAACCTGAATTCCTACAGGCTAGATGTGAGAGGCACATTCTGCTGCTTCCTCCCTTACAGTTAAACTAGCTTCTGAAAGCTCAACCTCCAGGGAGTCTGTTTGGCAGAGATATAGAACACACTTTTCCAAGCCTGTTGTAAGGCCTTTGCAGTGTCATTTCGCATCTAATTTCCCAAACCAAACTGCTTGCAGCTCTAACTCCCTTCTAACTACCACTTCTTCGGTTCAGTGAGATATGCTGGATTCTAAACGGAGAAGCTTCTCTGACGCTTTTTCACAGAGATTTTGAAACTGAAATCTCCCATGCCGTTTCCACCATAGGCAGCAATGGGCTTCCCCATAGAACTTGCCAACCTGAATTCCTAAAGGGTAGATGTGAGAGGCACATTCTGCTGCTTCCTCCCTTAGAGTTAAACTTGCTTCTGAAAGCTCAACCTCCGGGGAGTTTGTTTGGCAGAGATATAGAACACACTTTTCCAAGCCTGTTGGAAGGCCTTTGCAGTTACATTTCGCGTCTAATTTCCCAAACCAAACTGCTTGCAGCTCTAACTGCCTTCTAACTACCACTTCTTCGGTTCAGTGAGATATGCTGGATTCTAAACGGAGAAGCTTCTCTGACGCTTTTTCACAGAGATTTTGAAACTGAAATCTCCCATGCCGTTTCCACCATAGGCAGCAATGGGCTTCCCCATAGAACTTGCCAACCTGAATTCCTACAGGCTAGATGTGAGAGGCACATTCTGCTGCTTCCTCCCTTAGAGTTAAACTTGCTTCTGAAAGCTCAACCTCCGGGGAGTTTGTTTGGCAGAGATATAGAACACACTTTTCCAAGCCTGTTGGAAGGCATTTGCAGTTTCATTTCGCGTCTAATTTCCCAAACCAAACTGCTTGCAGCTCTAACTCCCTTCTAACTACCACTTCTTCGGTTCAGTGAGATATGCTGGATTCTAAAAGGAGAAGCTTCTCTGACGCTTTTTCACAGAGATTTTGAAACTGAAATTTCCAAACCCGTTTCCAACGAAGGCGCCAATGGGCTTCCCCATAGAACTTGCCAACCTGAATTCCTACAGGCTAGATGTGAGAGGCACATTCTGCTGCTTCCTCCCTAACAGTTAAGCTTGCTTCTGAAAGCTCAACCTCCGGGGACTCTGTTTGGCACAGATATAGAACACACTTTTCCAAGCCTGTTGGAAGGCCTTTGCAGTGTCATTTCGCATCTAATTTCCCAAACCAAACTGCTTGCAGCTCTAACTCCCTTCTAACTACCACTTCTTCGGTTCAGTGAGATATGCTGGATTCTAAACGGAGAAGCTTCTCTGACGCTTTTTCACAGAGATTTTGAAACTGAAATCTCCCATGCCGTTTCCACCATAGGCAGCAATGGGCTTCCCCATAGAACTTGCCAACCTGAATTCCTAAAGGCTAGATGTGAGAGGCACATTCTGCTGCTTCCTCCCTTAGAGTTAAACTTGCTTCTGAAAGCTCAACCTCCGGGGAGTTTGTTTGGCAGAGATATAGAACACACTTTTCCAAGCCTGTTGGAAGGCATTTGCAGTTTCATTTCGCGTCTATTTTCCCAAACCAAACTGCTTGCAGCTCTAACTCCCTTCTAACTACCACTTCTTCGGTTCAGTGAGATAAGCTGGATTCTAAACGGAGAAGCTTCTCTGACGCTTTTTCACAGAGATTTTGAAACTGAAATTTCCAAACCCGTTTCCAACGAAGGCGCCAATGGGCTTCCCCATAGAACTTGCCAACCTGAATTCCTACAGGCTAGATGTGAGAGGCACATTCTGCTGCTTCCTCCCTTAGAGTTAAACTAGCTTCTGAAAGCTCAACCTCCGGGGAGTTTGTTTGGCAGAGATATAGAACACACTTTTCCAAGCCTGTTGGAAGGCATTTGCAGTTTGATTTCGCGTCTAATTTCCCAAACCAAACTGCTTGCAGCTCTAACTCCCTTCTAACTACCACTTCTTCGGTTCAGTGAGATATGCTGGATTCTAAACGGAGAAGCTTCTCTGACGCTTTTTCACAGAGATTTTGAAACTGAAATCTCCCATGCCGTTTCCACCATAGGCAGCAATGGGCTTCCCCATAGAACTTGCCAACCTGAATTCCTACAGGCTAGATGTGAGAGGCACATTCTGCTGCTTCCTCCCTAAGAGTTAAGCTTGCTTCTGAAAGCTCAACCTCCGGGGAGTCTGTTTGGCAGAGATATAGAACACACTTTTCCAAGCCTGTTGGAAGGCCTTTGCAGTGTCATTTCGCATCTAATTTCCCAAACCAAACTGCTTGCAGCTCTAACTCCCTTCTAACTACCACTTCTTCGGTTCAGTGAGATATGCTGGATTCTAAACGGAGAAGCTTCTCTGACGCTTTTTCACAGAGATTTTGAAACTGAAATTTCCAAACCCGTTTCCAACGAAGGCGCCAATGGGCTTCCCCATACAACTTGCCAACCTGAATTCCTACAGGCTAGATGTGAGAGGCACATTCTGCTGCTTCCTCCCTTAGAGTTAAACTAGCTTCTGAAAGCTCAACCTCCGGGGAGTTTGTTTGGCAGAGATATAGAACACACTTTTCCAAGCCTGTTGGAAGGCATTTGCAGTATCATTTCGCGTCTAATTTCCCAAACCAAACTGCTTGCAGCTCTAACTCCCTTCTAACTACCACTTCTTCGGTTCAGTGAGATATGCTGGATTCTAAACGGAGAAGCTTCTCTGACGCTTTTTCACAGAGATTTTGAAACTGAAATCTCCCATGCCGTTTCCACCATAGGCAGCAATGGGCTTCCCCATAGAACTTGCCAACCTGAATTCCTACAGGCTAGATGTGAGAGGCACATTCTGCTGCTTCCTCCCTAACAGTTAAGCTTGCTTCTGAAAGCTCAACCTCCGGGGACTCTGTTTGGCACAGATATAGAACACACTTTTCCAAGCCTGTTGGAAGGCATTTGCAGTTTCATTTCGCGTCTAATTTCCCAAACCAAACTGCTTGCAGCTCTAACTCCCTTCTAACTACCACTTCTTCGGTTCAGTGAGATATGCTGGATTCTAAACGGAGAAGCTTCTCTGACGCTTTTTCACAGAGATTTTGAAACTGAAATTTCCAAACCCGTTTCCAACGAAGGCACCAATGGGCTTCCCCATAGAACTTGCCAACCTGAATTCCTACAGGCTAGATGTGAGAGGCACATTCTGCTGCTTCCTCCCTTAGAGTTCAACTAGCTTCTGAAAGCTCAAGCTCCGGGGAGTTTGTTTGGCAGAGATATAGAACACACTTTTCCAAGCCTGTTGGAAGGCATTTGCAGTTTCATTTCGCGTCTAATTTCCCAAACCAAACTGCTTGCAGCTCTAACTCCCTTCTAACTACCACTTCTTCGGTTCAGTGAGATATGCTGGATTCTAAACGGAGAAGCTTCTCTGACGCTTTTTCACAGAGATTTTGAAACTGAAATCTCCCATGCCGCTTCCACCATAGGCAGCAATGGGCTTCCCCATAGAACTTGCCAACCTGAATTCCTACAGGCTAGATGTGAGAGGCACATTCTGCTGCTTCCTCCCTAAGAGTTAAGCTTGCTTCTGAAAGCTCAACCTCCGGGGAGTTTGTTTGGCAGAGATATAGAACACACTTTTCCAAGCCTGTTGGAAGGCATTTGCAGTTTCATTTCGCGTCTAATTTCCCAAACGAAACTGCTTGCAGCTCTAACTGCCTTCTAACTACCACTTCTTCGGTTCAGTGAGATATGCTGGATTCTAAACGGAGAAGCTTCTCTGACGCTTTTTCACAGAGATTTTGAAACTGAAATCTCCCATGCCGTTTCCACCATAGGCAGCAATGGGCTTCCCCATAGAACTTGCCAACCTGAATTCCTACAGGCTAGATGTGAGAGGCAGATTCTGCTGCTTCCTCCCTAACAGTTAAGCTTGCTTCTGAAAGCTCAACCTCCGGGGAGTCTGTTTGGCACAGATATAGAACACACTTTTCCAAGCCTTTTGGAAGGCCTTTGCAGTGTCATTTCGCATCTAATTTCCCAAACCAAACTGCTTGCAGCTCTAACTCCCTTCTAACTACCACTTCTTCGGTTCAGTGAGATATGCTGGATTCTAAACGGAGAAGCTTCTCTGACGCTCTTTCACAGAGATTTTGAAACTGAAATTTCCAAACCCGTTTCCAACGAAGGCGCCAATGGGCTTCCCCATAGAACTTGCCAACCTGAATTCCTACAGGCTAGATGTGAGAGGCACATTCTGCTGCTTCCTCCCTTAGAGTTAAACTAGCTTCTGAAAGCTCAACCTCCGGGGAGTTTGTTTGGCAGAGATATAGAACACACTTTTCCAAGCCTGTTGGAAGGCATTTGCAGTTTCATTTCGCGTCTAATTTCCCAAACCAAACTGCTTGCAGCTCTAACTCCCTTCTAACTACCACTTCTTCGGTTCAGTGAGATATGCTGGATTCTAAACGGAGAAGCTTCTCTGACGCTTTTTCACAGAGATTTTGAAACTGAAATCTCCCATGCCGTTTCCACCATAGGCAGCAATGGGCTTCCCCATAGAACTTGCCAACCTGAATTCCTACAGGCTAGATGTGAGAGGCACATTCTGCTGCTTCCTCCCTAACAGTTAAGCTTGCTTCTGAAAGCTCAACCTCCGGGGACTCTGTTTGGCACAGATATAGAACACACTTTTCCAAGCCTGTTGGAAGGCCTTTGCACTGTCATTTCGCATCTAATTTCCCAAACCAAACTGCTTGCAGCTCTAACTCCCTTCTAACTACCACTTCTTCGGTTCAGTGAGATATGCTGGATTCTAAACGGAGAAGCTTCTCTGACGCTTTTTCACAGAGATTTTGAAACTGAAATCTCCCATGCCGTTTCCACCATAGGCAGCAATGGGCTTCCCCATAGAACTTGGCAACCTGAATTCCTACAGGCTAGATGTGAGAGGCACATTCTGCTGCTTCCTCCCTTAGAGTTAAACTTGCTTCTGAAAGCTCAACCTCCGGGGAGTTTGTTTGGCAGAGATATAGAACACACTTTTCCAAGCCTGTTGGAAGGCATTTGCAGTTTCATTTCGCGTCTAATTTCCCAAACCAAACTGCTTGCAGCTCTAACTGCCTTCTAACTACCACTTCTTCGGTTCAGTGAGATATGCTGGATTCTAAACGGAGAAGCTTCTCTGACGCTTTTTCACAGAGATTTTGAAACTGAAATCTCCAATGCCGTTTCCACCATAGGCAGCAATGGGCTTCCCCATAGAACTTGCCAACCTGAATTCCTACAGGCTAGATGTGAGAGGCACATTCTGCTGCTTCCTCCCTAAGAGTTAAGCTTGCTTGTGAAAGCTCAACCTCCGGGGAGTCTGTTTGGCAGAGATATAGAACACACTTTTCCAAGCCTGTTGGAAGGCCTTTGCAGTGTCATTTCGCATCTAATTTCCCAAACCAAACTGCTTGCAGCTCTAACTCCCTTCTAACTACCACTTCTTCGGTTCAGTGAGATATGCTGGATTCTAAACGGAGAAGCTTCTCTGACGCTTTTTCACAGAGATTTTGAAACTGAAATTTCCAAACCCGTTTCCAACGAAGGCGCCAATGGGCTTCCCCATAGAACTTGCCAACCTGAATTCCTACAGGCTAGATGTGAGAGGCACATTCTGCTGCTTCCTCCCTTAGAGTTAAACTAGCTTCTGAAAGCTCAACCTCCGGGGAGTTTGTTTGGCAGAGATATAGAACACACTTTTCCAAGCCTGTTGGAAGGCATTTGCAGTTTCATTTCGCGTCTAATTTCCCAAACCAAACTGCTTGCAGCTCTAACTCCCTTCTAACTACCACTTCTTCGGTTCAGTGAGATATGCTGGATTCTAAACGGAGAAGCTTCTCTGACGCTTTTTCACAGAGATTTTGAAACTGAAATCTCCCATGCCGTTTCCACCATAGGCAGCAATGGGCTTCCCCATAGAACTTGCCAACCTGAATTCCTACAGGCTAGATGTGAGAGGCACATTCTGCTGCTTCCTCCCTTAGAGTTAAACTTGCTTCTGAAAGCTCAACCTCCGGGGAGTTTGTTTGGCAGAGATATAGAACACACTTTTCCAAGCCTGTTGGAAGGCATTTGCAGTTTCATTTCGCGTCTAATTTCCCAAACCAAACTGCTTGCAGCTCTAACTGCCTTCTAACTACCACTTCTTCGGTTCAGTGAGATATGCTGGATTCTAAACGGAGAAGCTTCTCTGACGCTTTTTCACAGAGATTTTGAAACTGAAATTTCCAAACCCGTTTCCAACGAAGGCGCCAATGGGCTTCCCCATAGAACTTGCCAACCTGAATTCCTACAGGCTAGATGTGAGAGGCACATTCTGCTGCTTCCTCCCTTAGAGTTAAACTTGCTTCTGAAAGCTCAACCTCCGGGGAGTTTGTTTGGCAGAGATATAGAACACACTTTTCCAAGCCTGTTGGAAGGCATTTGCAGTTTCATTTCGCGTCTAATTTCCCAAACCAAACTGCTTGCACCTCTAACTGCCTTCTAACTACCACTTCTTCGGTTCAGTGAGATATGCTGGATTCTAAACGGAGAAGCTTCTCTGACGCTTTTTCACAGAGATTTTGAAACTGAAATCTCCCATGCCGTTTCCACCATAGGCAGCAATGGGCTTCCCCATAGAACTTGCCAACCTGAATTCCTACAGGCTAGATGTGAGAGGCACATTCTGCTGCTTCCTCCCTAAGAGTTAAGCTTGCTTCTGAAAGCTCAACCTCCGGGGAGTCTGTTTGGCAGAGATATAGAACACACTTTTCCAAGCCTGTTGGAAGGCCTTTGCAGTGTCATTTCGCATCTAATTTCCCAAACCAAACTGCTTGCAGCTCTAACTCCCTTCTAACTACCACTTCTTCGGTTCAGTGAGATATGCTGGATTCTAAACGGAGAAGCTTCTCTGACGCTTTTTCACAGAGATTTTGAAACTGAAATTTCCAAACCCGTTTCCAACGAAGGCGCCAATGGGCTTCCCCATAGAACTTGCCAACCTGAATTCCTACAGGCTAGATGTGAGAGGCACATTCTGCTGCTTCCTCCCTTAGAGTTAAACTAGCTTCTGAAAGCTCAACCTCCGGGGAGTTTGTTTGGCAGAGATATAGAACACACTTTTCCAAGCCTGTTGGAAGGCATTTGCAGTTTCATTTCGCGTCTAATTTCCCAAACCAAACTGCTTGCAGCTCTAACTCCCTTCTAACTACCACTTCTTCGGTTCAGTGAGATATGCTGGATTCTAAACGGAGAAGCTTCTCTGACGCTTTTTCACAGAGATTTTGAAACTGAAATCTCCCATGCCCTTTCCACCATAGGCAGCAATGGGCTTCCCCATAGAACTTGCCAACCTGAATTCCTACAGGCTAGATGTGAGAGGCACATTCTGCTGCTTCCTCCCTAAGAGTTAAACTTGCTTCTGAAAGCTCAACCTCCGGGGAGTTTGTTTGGCAGAGATAT
The DNA here is from genome assembly GCF_027409185.1 of Cynocephalus volans. Classification (NCBI taxonomy): domain Eukaryota; kingdom Metazoa; phylum Chordata; class Mammalia; order Dermoptera; family Cynocephalidae; genus Cynocephalus; species Cynocephalus volans. Next base: position 1,233,658 of record NW_026902469.1, on the reverse strand, counting down.
AGAACACACTTTTCCAAGCCTGTTGGAAGGCATTTGCAGTTTCATTTCGCGTCTAATTTCCCAAACGAAACTGCTTGCAGCTCTAACTGCCTTCTAACTACCACTTCTTCGGTTCAGTGAGATATGCTGGATTCTAAACGGAGAAGCTTCTCTGACGCTTTTTCACAGAGATTTTGAAACTGAAATCTCCCATGCCGTTTCCACCATAGGCAGCAATGGGCTTCCCCATAGAACTTGCCAACCTGAATTCCTACAGGCTAGATGTGAGAGGCACATTCTGCTGCTTCCTCCCTTAGAGTTAAACTAGCTTCTGAAAGCTCAACCTCCGGGGAGTTTGTTTGGCAGAGATATAGAACACACTTTTCCAAGCCTGTTGGAAGGCATTTGCAGTTTCATTTCGCGTCTAATTTCCCAAACCAAACTGCTTGCAGCTCTAACTCTCTTCTAACTACCACTTCTTCGGTTCAGTGAGATATGCTGGATTCTAAACGGAGAAGCTTCTCTGACGCTTTTTCACAGAGATTTTGAAACTGAAATCTCCCATGCCGTTTCCACCATAGGCAGCAATGGGCTTCCCCATAGAACTTGCCAACCTGAATTCCTACAGGCTAGATGTGAGAGGCACATTCTGCTGCTTCCTCCCTAACAGTTAAGCTTGCTTCTGAAAGCTCAACCTCCGGGGACTCTGTTTGGCACAGATATAGAACACACTTTTCCAAGCCTGTTGGAAGGCCTTTGCAGTGTCATTTCGCATCTAATTTCCCAAACCAAACTGCTTGCAGCTCTAACTCCCTTCTAACTACCACTTCTTCGGTTCAGTGAGATATGCTGGATTCTAAACGGAGAAGCTTCTCTGACGCTTTTTCACAGAGATTTTGAAACTGAAATTTCCAAACCCGTTTCCAACGAAGGCGCCAATGGGCTTCCCCATAGAACTTGCCAACCTGAATTCCTACAGGCTAGATGTGAGAGGCACATTCTGCTGCTTCCTCCCTTAGAGTTAAACTAGCTTCTGAAAGCTCAACCTCCGGGGAGTTTGTTTGGCAGAGATATAGAACACACTTTTCCAAGCCTGTTGGAAGGCATTTGCAGTTTCATTTCGCGTCTAATTTCCCAAACCAAACTGCTTGCAGCTCTAACTCCCTTCTAACTACCACTTCTTCGGTTCAGTGAGATATGCTGGATTCTAAACGGAGAAGCTTCTCTGACGCTTTTTCACAGAGATTTTGAAACTGAAATCTCCCATGCCGTTTCCACCATAGGCAGCAATGGGCTTCCCCATAGAACTTGCCAACCTGAATTCCTACAGGCTAGATGTGAGAGGCACATTCTGCTGCTTCCTCCCTAACAGTTAAGCTTGCTTCTGAAAGCTCAACCTCCGGGGACTCTGTTTGACACAGATATAGAACACACTTTTCCAAGCCTGTTGGAAGGCCTTTGCAGTGTCATTTCGCATCTAATTTCCCAAACCAAACTGCTTGCAGCTCTAACTCCCTTCTAACTACCACTTCTTCGGTTCAGTGAGATATGCTGGATTCTAAACGGAGAAGCTTCTCTGACGCTTTTTCACAGAGATTTTGAAACTGAAATCTCCCATGCCGTTTCCACCATAGGCAGCAATGGGCTTCCCCATAGAACTTGCCAACCTGAATTCCTACAGGCTAGATGTGAGAGGCACATTCTGCTGCTTCCTCCCTTAGAGTTAAACTTGCTTCTGAAAGCTCAACCTCCGGGGAGTTTGTTTGGCAGAGATATAGAACACACTTTTCCAAGCCTGTTGGAAGGCATTTGCAGTTTCATTTCGCGTCTAATTTCCCAAACCAAACTGCTTGCAGCTCTAACTGCCTTCTAACTACCACTTCTTCGGTTCAGTGAGATATGCTGGATTCTAAAGGGAGAAGCTTCTCTGACGCTTTTTCACAGAGATTTTGAAACTGAAATTTCCAAACCCGTTTCCAACGAAGGCGCCAATGGGCTTCCCCATAGAACTTGCCAACCTGAATTCCTACAGGCTAGATGTGAGAGGCACATTCTGCTGCTTCCTCCCTTAGAGTTAAACTTGCTTCTGAAAGCTCAACCTCCGGGGAGTTTGTTTGGCAGAGATATAGAACACACTTTTCCAAGCCTGTTGGAAGGCATTTGCAGTTTCATTTCGCGTCTAATTTCCCAAACCAAACTGCTTGCACCTCTAACTGCCTTCTAACTACCACTTCTTCGGTTCAGTGAGATATGCTGGATTCTAAACGGAGAAGCTTCTCTGACGCTTTTTCACAGAGATTTTGAAACTGAAATCTCCCATGCCGTTTCCACCATAGGCAGCAATGGGCTTCCCCATAGAACTTGCCAACCTGAATTCCTACAGGCTAGATGTGAGAGGCACATTCTGCTGCTTCCTCCCTAAGAGTTAAGCTTGCTTCTGAAAGCTCAACCTCCGGGGAGTCTGTTTGGCAGAGATATAGAACACACTTTTCCAAGCCTGTTGGAAGGCCTTTGCAGTGTCATTTCGCATCTAATTTCCCAAACCAAACTGCTTGCAGCTCTAACTCCCTTCTAACTACCACTTCTTCGGTTCAGTGAGATATGCTGGATTCTAAACGTAGAAGCTTCTCTGACGCTTTTTCACAGAGATTTTGAAACTGAAATTTCCAAACCCGTTTCCAACGAAGGCGCCAATGGGCTTCCCCATAGAACTTGCCAACCTGAATTCCTACAGGCTAGATGTGAGAGGCACATTCTGCTGCTTCCTCCCTTAGAGTTAAACTAGCTTCTGAAAGCTCAACCTCCGGGGAGTTTGTTTGGCAGAGATATAGAACACACTTTTCCAAGCCTGTTGGAAGGCATTTGCAGTTTCATTTCGCGTCTAATTTCCCAAACCAAACTGCTTGCAGCTCTAACTCCCTTCTAACTACCACTTCTTCGGTTCAGTGAGATATGCTGGATTCTAAACGGAGAAGCTTCTCTGACGCTTTTTCACAGAGATTTTGAAACTGAAATCTCCCATGCCGTTTCCACCATAGGCAGCAATGGGCTTCCCCATAGAACTTGCCAACCTGAATTCCTACAGGCTAGATGTGAGAGGCACATTCTGCTGCTTCCTCCCTTAGAGTTAAACTTGCTTCTGAAAGCTCAACCTCCGGGGAGTTTGTTTGGCAGAGATATAGAACACACTTTTCCAAGCCTGTTGGAAGGCATTTGCAGTTTCATTTCGCGTCTAATTTCCCAAACGAAACTGCTTGCAGCTCTAACTGCCTTCTAACTACCACTTCTTCGGTTCAGTGAGATATGCTGGATTCTAAACGGAGAAGCTTCTCTGACGCTTTTTCACAGAGATTTTGAAACTGAAATCTCCCATGCCGTTTCCACCATAGGCAGCAATGGGCTTCCCCATAGAACTTGCCAACCTGAATTCCTACAGGCTAGATGTGAGAGGCACATTCTGCTGCTTCCTCCCTTAGAGTTAAACTTGCTTCTGAAAGCTCAACCTCCGGGGAGTTTGTTTGGCAGAGATATAGAACACACTTTTCCAAGCCTGTTGGAAGGCATTTGCAGTTTCATTTCGCGTCTAATTTCCCAAACCAAACTGCTTGCAGCTCTAACTCCCTTCTAACTACCACTTCTTCGGTTCAGTGAGATATGCTGGATTCTAAACGGAGAAGCTTCTCTGACGCTTTTTCACAGAGATTTTGAAACTGAAATCTCCCATGCCGTTTCCACCATAGGCAGCAATGGGCTTCCCCATAGAACTTGCCAACCTGAATTCCTACAGGCTAGATGTGAGAGGCACATTCTGCTGCTTCCTCCCTAAGAGTTAAGCTTGCTTCTGAAAGCTCAACCTCCGGGGACTCTGTTTGGCACAGATATAGAACACACTTTTCCAAGCCTGTTGGAAGGCCTTTGCAGTGTCATTTCGCATCTAATTTCCCAAACCAAACTGCTTGCAGCTCTAACTCCCTTCTAACTACCACTTCTTCGGTTCAGTGAGATATGCTGGATTCTAAACGGAGAAGCTTCTCTGACGCTTTTTCACAGAGATTTTGAAACTGAAATCTCCCATGCCGTTTCCACCATAGGCAGCAATGGGCTTCCCCATAGAACTTGCCAACCTGAATTCCTACAGGCTAGATGTGAGAGGCACATTCTGCTGCTTCCTCCCTTAGAGTTAAACTAGCTTCTGAAAGCTCAACCTCCGGGGAGTTTGTTTGGCAGAGATATAGAACACACTTTTCCAAGCCTGTTGGAAGGCATTTGCAGTTTCATTTCGCGTCTAATTTCCCAAACCAAACTGCTTGCAGCTCTAACTCCCTTCTAACTACCACTTCTTCGGTTCAGTGAGATATGCTGGATTCTAAACGGAGAAGCTTCTCTGACGCTTTTTCACAGAGATTTTGAAACTGAAATTTCCAAACCCGTTTCCAACGAAGGCGCCAATGGGCTTCCCCATAGAACTTGCCAACCTGAATTCCTACAGGCTAGATGTGAGAGGCACATTCTGCTGCTTCCTCCCTTAGAGTTAAACTAGCTTCTGAAAGCTCAACCTCCGGGGAGTTTGTTTGGCAGAGATATAGAACACACTTTTCCAAGCCTGTTGGAAGGCATTTGCAGTATCATTTCGCGTCTAATTTCCCAAACCAAACTGCTTGCAGCTCTAACTCCCTTCTAACTACCACTTCTTCGGTTCAGTGAGATATGCTGGATTCTAAACGGAGAAGCTTCTCTGACGCTTTTTCACAGAGATTTTGAAACTGAAATCTCCCATGCCGTTTCCACCATAGGCAGCAATGGGCTTCCCCATAGAACTTGCCAACCTGAATTCCTACAGGCTAGATGTGAGAGGCACATTCTGCTGCTTCCTCCCTAACAGTTAAGCTTGCTTCTGAAAGCTCAACCTCCGGGGACTCTGTTTGGCACAGATATAGAACACACTTTTCCAAGCCTGTTGGAAGGCCTTTGCAGTGTCATTTCGCATCTAATTTCCCAAACCAAACTGCTTGCAGCTCTAACTCCCTTCTAACTACCACTTCTTCGGTTCAGTGAGATATGCTGGATTCTAAACGGAGAAGCTTCTCTGACGCTTTTTCACAGAGATTTTGAAACTGAAATTTCCAAACCCGTTTCCAACGAAGGCGCCAATGGGCTTCCCCATAGAACTTGCCAACCTGAATTCCTACAGGCTAGATGTGAGAGGCACATTCTGCTGCTTCCTCCCTTAGAGTTAAACTAGCTTCTGAAAGCTCAACCTCCGGGGAGTTTGTTTGGCAGAGATATAGAACACACTTTTCCAAGCCTGTTGGAAGGCATTTGCAGTATCATTTCGCGTCTAATTTCCCAAACCAAACTGCTTGCAGCTCTAACTCCCTTCTAACTACCACTTCTTCGGTTCAGTGAGATATGCTGGATTCTAAACGGAGAAGCTTCTCTGACGCTTTTTCACAGAGATTTTGAAACTGAAATCTCCCATGCCGTTTCCACCATAGGCAGCAATGGGCTTCCCCATAGAACTTGCCAACCTGAATTCCTACAGGCTAGATGTGAGAGGCACATTCTGCTGCTTCCTCCCTAAGAGTTAAGCTTGCTTCTGAAAGCTCAACCTCCGGGGACTCTGTTTGGCACAGATATAGAACACACTTTTCCAAGCCTGTTGGAAGGCCTTTGCAGTGTCATTTCGCATCTAATTTCCCAAACCAAACTGCTTGCAGCTCTAACTCCCTTCTAACTACCACTTCTTCGGTTCAGTGAGATATGCTGGATTCTAAACGGAGAAGCTTCTCTGACGCTTTTTCACAGAGATTTTGAAACTGAAATCTCCCATGCCGTTTCCACCATAGGCAGCAATGGGCTTCCCCATAGAACTTGCCAACCTGAATTCCTACAGGCTAGATGTGAGAGGCACATTCTGCTGCTTCCTCCCTTAGAGTTAAACTAGCTTCTGAAAGCTCAACCTCCGGGGAGTTTGTTTGGCAGAGATATAGAACACACTTTTCCAAGCCTGTTGGAAGGCATTTGCAGTTTCATTTCGCGTCTAATTTCCCAAACCAAACTGCTTGCAGCTCTAACTCCCTTCTAACTACCACTTCTTCGGTTCAGTGAGATATGCTGGATTCTAAACGGAGAAGCTTCTCTGACGCTTTTTCACAGAGATTTTGAAACTGAAATTTCCAAACCCGTTTCCAACGAAGGCGCCAATGGGCTTCCCCATAGAACTTGCCAACCTGAATTCCTACAGGCTAGATGTGAGAGGCACATTCTGCTGCTTCCTCCCTTAGAGTTAAACTAGCTTCTGAAAGCTCAACCTCCGGGGAGTTTGTTTGGCAGAGATATAGAACACACTTTTCCAAGCCTGTTGGAAGGCATTTGCAGTATCATTTCGCGTCTAATTTCCCAAACCAAACTGCTTGCAGCTCTAACTCCCTTCTAACTACCACTTCTTCGGTTCAGTGAGACATGCTGGATTCTAAACGGAGAAGCTTCTCTGACGCTTTTTCACAGAGATTTTGAAACTGAAATCTCCCATGCCGTTTCCACCATAGGCAGCAATGGGCTTCCCCATAGAACTTGCCAACCTGAATTCCTACAGGCTAGATGTGAGAGGCACATTCTGCTGCTTCCTCCCTAAGAGTTAAGCTTGCTTCTGAAAGCTCAACCTCCGGGGACTCTGTTTGGCACAGATATAGAACACACTTTTCCAAGCCTGTTGGAAGGCCTTTGCAGTGTCATTTCGCATCTAATTTCCCAAACCAAACTGCTTGCAGCTCTAACTCCCTTCTAACTACCACTTCTTCGGTTCAGTGAGATATGCTGGATTCTAAACGGAGAAGCTTCTCTGACGCTTTTTCACAGAGATTTTGAAACTGAAATCTCCCATGCCGTTTCCACCATAGGCAGCAATGGGCTTCCCCATAGAACTTGCCAACCTGAATTCCTACAGGCTAGATGTGAGAGGCACATTCTGCTGCTTCCTCCCTTAGAGTTAAACTTGCTTCTGAAAGCTCAACCTCCGGGGAGTTTGTTTGGCAGAGATATAGAACACACTTTTCCAAGCCTGTTGGAAGGCATTTGCAGTTTCATTTCGCGTCTAATTTCCCAAACCAAACTGCTTGCAGCTCTAACTGCCTTCTAACTACCACTTCTTCGGTTCAGTGAGATATGCTGGATTCTAAACGGAGAAGCTTCTCTGACGCTTTTTCACAGAGATTTTGAAACTGAAATTTCCAAACCCGTTTCCAACGAAGGCGCCAATGGGCTTCCCCATAGAACTTGCCAACCTGAATTCCTACAGGCTAGATGTGAGAGGCACATTCTGCTGCTTCCTCCCGTAGAGTTAAACTTGCTTCTGAAAGCTCAACCTCCGGGGAGTTTGTTTGGCAGAGATATAGAACACACTTTTCCAAGCCTGTTGGAAGGCATTTGCAGTTTCATTTCGCGTCTAATTTCCCAAACCAAACTGCTTGCACCTCTAACTGCCTTCTAACTACCACTTCTTCGGTTCAGTGAGATATGCTGGATTCTAAACGGAGAAGCTTCTCTGACGCTTTTTCACAGAGATTTTGAAACTGAAATCTCCCATGCCGTTTCCACCATAGGCAGCAATGGGCTTCCCCATAGAACTTGCCAACCTGAATTCCTACAGGCTAGATGTGAGAGGCACATTCTGCTGCTTCCTCCCTAACAGTTAAGCTTGCTTCTGAAAGCTCAACCTCCGGGGAGTCTGTTTGGCAGAGATATAGAACACACTTTTCCAAGCCTGTTGGAAGGCCTTTGCAGTGTCATTTCGCATCTAATTTCCCAAACCAAACTGCTTGCAGCTCTAACTCCCTTCTAACTACCACTTCTTCGGTTCAGTGAGATATGCTGGATTCTAAACGGAGAAGCTTCTCTGACGCTTTTTCACAGAGATTTTGAAACTGAAATTTCCAAACCCGTTTCCAACGAAGGCGCCAATGGGCTTCCCCATAGAACTTGCCAACCTGAATTCCTACAGGCTAGATGTGAGAGGCACATTCTGCTGCTTCCTCCCTTAGAGTTAAACTAGCTTCTGAAAGCTCAGCCTCCGGGGAGTTTGTTTGGCAGAGATATAGAACACACTTTTCCAAGCCTGTTGGAAGGCATTTGCAGTTTCATTTCGCGTCTAATTTCCCAAACCAAACTGCTTGCAGCTCTAACTCCCTTCTAACTACCACTTCTTCGGTTCAGTGAGATATGCTGGATTCTAAACGGAGAAGCTTCTCTGACGCTTTTTCACAGAGATTTTGAAACTGAAATCTCCCATGCCCTTTCCACCATAGGCAGCAATGGGCTTCCCCATAGAACTTGCCAACCTGAATTCCTACAGGCTAGATGTGAGAGGCACATTCTGCTGCTTCCTCCCTTAGAGTTAAACTTGCTTCTGAAAGCTCAACCTCCGGGGAGTTTGTTTGGCAGAGATATAGAACACACTTTTCCAAGCCTGTTGGAAGGCATTTGCAGTTTCATTTCGCGTCTAATTTCCCAAACGAAACTGCTTGCAGCTCTAACTGCCTTCTAACTACCACTTCTTCGGTTCAGTGAGATATGCTGGATTCTAAACGGAGAAGCTTCTCTGACGCTTTTTCACAGAGATTTTGAAACTGAAATCTCCCATGCCGTTTCCACCATAGGCAGCAATGGGCTTCCCCATAGAACTTGCCAACCTGAATTCCTACAGGCTAGATGTGAGAGGCACATTCTGCTGCTTCCTCCCTTAGAGTTAAACTAGCTTCTGAAAGCTCAACCTCCGGGGAGTTTGTTTGGCAGAGATATAGAACACACTTTTCCAAGCCTGTTGGAAGGCATTTGCAGTTTCATTTCGCGTCTAATTTCCCAAACCAAACTGCTTGCAGCTCTAACTCCCTTCTAACTACCACTTCTTCGGTTCAGTGAGATATGCTGGATTCTAAACGGAGAAGCTTCTCTGACGCTTTTTCACAGAGATTTTGAAACTGAAATCTCCCATGCCGTTTCCACCATAGGCAGCAATGGGCTTCCCCATAGAACTTGCCAACCTGAATTCCTACAGGCTAGATGTGAGAGGCACATTCTGCTGCTTCCTCCCTAACAGTTAAGCTTGCTTCTGAAAGCTCAACCTCCGGGGACTCTGTTTGGCACAGATATAGAACACACTTTTCCAAGCCTGTTGGAAGGCCTTTGCAGTGTCATTTCGCATCTAATTTCCCAAACCAAACTGCTTGCAGCTCTAACTCCCTTCTAACTACCACTTCTTCGGTTCAGTGAGATATGCTGGATTCTAAACGGAGAAGCTTCTCTGACGCTTTTTCACAGAGATTTTGAAACTGAAATTTCCAAACCCGTTTCCAACGAAGGCGCCAATGGGCTTCCCCATACAACTTGCCAACCTGAATTCCTACAGGCTAGATGTGAGAGGCACATTCTGCTGCTTCCTCCCTTAGAGTTAAACTAGCTTCTGAAAGCTCAACCTCCGGGGAGTTTGTTTGGCAGAGATATAGAACACACTTTTCCAAGCCTGTTGGAAGGCATTTGCAGTATCATTTCGCGTCTAATTTCCCAAACCAAACTGCTTGCAGCTCTAACTCCCTTCTAACTACCACTTCTTCGGTTCAGTGAGATATGCTGGATTCTAAACGGAGAAGCTTCTCTGACGCTTTTTCACAGAGATTTTGAAACTGAAATCTCCCATGCCGTTTCCACCATAGGCAGCAATGGGCTTCCCCATAGAACTTGCCAACCTGAATTCCTACAGGCTAGATGTGAGAGGCACATTCTGCTGCTTCCTCCCTAAGAGTTAAGCTTGCTTCTGAAAGCTCAACCTCCGGGGACTCTGTTTGGCACAGATATAGAACACACTTTTCCAAGCCTGTTGGAAGGCCTTTGCAGTGTCATTTCGCATCTAATTTCCCAAACCAAACTGCTTGCAGCTCTAACTCCCTTCTAACTACCACTTCTTCGGTTCAGTGAGATATGCTGGATTCTAAACGGAGAAGCTTCTCTGACGCTTTTTCACAGAGATTTTGAAACTGAAATCTCCCATGCCGTTTCCACCATAGGCAGCAATGGGCTTCCCCATAGAACTTGCCAACCTGAATTCCTACAGGCTAGATGTGAGAGGCACATTCTGCTGCTTCCTCCCTTAGAGTTAAACTAGCTTCTGAAAGCTCAACCTCCGGGGAGTCTGTTTGGCAGAGATATAGAACACACTTTTCCAAGCCTGTTGGAAGGCATTTGCAGTTTCATTTCGCGTCTAATTTCCCAAACCAAACTGCTTGCAGCTCTAACTCCCTTCTAACTACCACTTCTTCGGTTCAGTGAGATATGCTGGATTCTAAACGGAGAAGCTTCTCTGACGCTTTTTCACAGAGATTTTGAAACTGAAATCTCCCATGCCGTTTCCACCATAGGCAGCAATGGGCTTCCCCATAGAACTTGCCAACCTGAATTCCTACAGGCTAGATGTGAGAGGCACATTCTGCTGCTTCCTCCCTTCGAGTTAAACTTGCTTCTGAAAGCTCAACCTCCGGGGAGTTTGTTTGGCAGAGATATAGAACACACTTTTCCAAGCCTGTTGGAAGGCCTTTGCAGTTTCATTTCGCGTCTAATTTCCCAAACCAAACTGCTTGCAGCTCTAACTGCCTTCTAACTACCACTTCTTCGGTTCAGTGAGATATGCTGGATTCTAAACGGAGAAGCTTCTCTGACGCTTTTTCACAGAGATTTTGAAACTGAAATCTCCCATGCCGTTTCCACCATAGGCAGCAATGGGCTTCCCCATAGAACTTGCCAACCTGAATTCCTACAGGCTAGATGTGAGAGGCACATTCTGCTGCTTCCTCCCTAAGAGTTAAGCTTGCTTCTGAAAGCTGAACCTCCGGGGAGTCTGTTTGGCACAGATATAGAACACACTTTTCCAAGCCTGTTGGAAGGCCTTTGCAGTGTCATTTCGCATCTAATTTCCCAAACCAAACTGCTTGCAGCTCTAACTCCCTTCTAACTACCACTTCTTCGGTTCAGTGAGATATGCTGGATTCTAAACGGAGAAGCTTCTCTGACGCTTTTTCACAGAGATTTTGAAACTGAAATTTCCAAACCCGTTTCCAACGAAGGCTCCAATGGGCTTCCCCATAGAACTTGCCAACCTGAATTCCTACAGGCTAGATGTGAGAGGCACATTCTGCTGCTTCCTCCCTTAGAGTTAAACTTGCTTCTGAAAGCTCAACCTCCGGGGAGTTTGTTTGGCAGAGATATAGAACACACATTTCCAAGCCTGTTGGAAGGCATTTGCAGTTTCATTTCGCGTCTAATTTCCCAAACCAAACTGCTTGCAGCTCTAACTGCCTTCTAACTACCACTTCTTCGGTTCAGTGAGATATGCTGGATTCTAAACGGAGAAGCTTCTCTGACGCTTTTTCACAGAGATTTTGAAACTGAAATCTCCCATGCCGTGTCCACCATAGGCAGCAATGGGCTTCCCCATAGAACTTGCCAACCTGAATTCCTACAGGCTAGATGTGAGAGGCACATTCTGTTGCTTCCTCCCTAAGAGTTAAGCTTGCTTCTGAAAGCTCAACCTCCGGGGAGTCTGTTTGGCAGAGATATAGAACACACTTTTCCAAGCCTGTTGGAAGGCCTTTGCAGTGTCATTTCGCATCTAATTTCCCAAACCAAACTGCTTGCAGCTCTAACTCCCTTCTAACTACCACTTCTTCGGTTCAGTGAGATATGCTGGATTCTAAACGGAGAAGCTTCTCTGACGCTTTTTCACAGAGATTTTGAAACTGAAATTTCCAAACCCGTTTCCAACGAAGGCGCCAATGGGCTTCCCCATAGAACTTGCCAACCTGAATTCCTACAGGCTAGATGTGAGAGGCACATTCTGCTGCTTCCTCCCTTAGAGTTAAACTAGCTTCTGAAAGCTCAACCTCCGGGGAGTTTGTTTGGCAGAGATATAGAACACACTTTTCCAAGCCTGTTGGAAGGCATTTGCAGTTTCATTTCGCGTCTAATTTCCCAAACCAAACTGCTTGCAGCTCTAACTCCCTTCTAACTACCACTTCTTCGGTTCAGTGAGATATGCTGGATTCTAAACGGAGAAGCTTCTCTGACGCTTTTTCACAGAGATTTTGAAACTGAAATCTCCCATGCCGTTTCCACCATAGGCAGCAATGGGCTTCCCCATAGAACTTGCCAACCTGAATTCCTACAGGCTAGATGTGAGAGGCACATTCTGCTGCTTCCTCCCTTAGAGTTAAACTTGCTTCTGAAAGCTCAACCTCCGGGGAGTTTGTTTGGCAGAGATATAGAACACACTTTTCCAAGCCTGTTGGAAGGCATTTGCAGTTTCATTTCGCGTCTAATTTCCCAAACCAAACTGCTTGCAGCTCTAACTCCCTTCTAACTACCACTTCTTCGGTTCAGTGAGATATGCTGGATTCTAAACGGAGAAGCTTCTCTGACGCTTTTTCACAGAGATTTTGAAACTGAAATTTCCAAACCCGTTTCCAACGAAGGCGCCAATGGGCTTCCCCATAGAACTTGCCAACCTGAATTCCTACAGGCTAGATGTGAGAGGCACATTCTGCTGCTTCCTCCCTTCGAGTTAAACTTGCTTCTGAAAGCTCAACCTCCGGGGAGTTTGTTTGGCAGAGATATAGAACACACTTTTCCAAGCCTGTTGGAAGGCATTTGCAGTTTCATTTCGCGTCTAATTTCCCAAACCAAACTGCTTGCACCTCTAACTGCCTTCTAACTACCACTTCTTCGGTTCAGTGAGATATGCTGGATTCTAAACGGAGAAGCTTCTCTGACGCTTTTTCACAGAGATTTTGAAACTGAAATCTCCCATGCCGTTTCCACCATAGGCAGCAATGGGCTTCCCCATAGAACTTGCCAACCTGAATTCCTACAGGCTAGATGTGAGAGGCACATTCTGCTGCTTCCTCCCTAAGAGTTAAGCTTGCTTGTGAAAGCTCAACCTCCGGGGAGTCTGTTTGGCAGAGATATAGAACACACTTTTCCAAGCCTGTTGGAAGGCCTTTGCAGTGTCATTTCGCATCTAATTTCCCAAACCAAACTGCTTGCAGCTCTAACTCCCTTCTAACTACCACTTCTTCGGTTCAGTGAGATATGCTGGATTCTAAACGGAGAAGCTTCTCTGACGCTTTTTCACAGAGATTTTGAAACTGAAATTTCCAAACCCGTTTCCAACGAAGGCGCCAATGGGCTTCCCCATAGAACTTGCCAACCTGAATTCCTACAGGCTAGATGTGAGAGGCACATTCTGCTGCTTCCTCCCTTAGAGTTAAACTAGCTTCTGAAAGCTCAACCTCCGGGGAGTTTGTTTGGCAGAGATATAGAACACACTTTTCCAAGCCTGTTGGAAGGCATTTGCAGTTTCATTTCGCGTCTAATTTCCCAAACCAAACTGCTTGCAGCTCTAACTCCCTTCTAACTACCACTTCTTCGGTTCAGTGAGATATGCTGGATTCTAAACGGAGAAGCTTCTCTGACGCTTTTTCACAGAGATTTTGAAACTGAAATCTCCCATGCCCTTTCCACCATAGGCAGCAATGGGCTTCCCCATAGAACTTGCCAACCTGAATTCCTACAGGCTAGATGTGAGAGGCACATTCTGCTGCTTCCTCCCTTAGAGTTAAACTTGCTTCTGAAAGCTCAACCTCCGGGGAGTTTGTTTGGCAGAGATATAGAACACACTTTTCCAAGCCTGTTGGAAGGCATTTGCAGTTTCATTTCGCGTCTAATTTCCCAAACGAAACTGCTTGCAGCTCTAACTTCCTTCTAACTACCACTTCTTCGGTTCAGTGAGATATGCTGGATTCTAAACGGAGAAGCTTCTCTGACGCTTTTTCACAGAGATTTTGAAACTGAAATCTCCCATGCCGTTTCCACCATAGGCAGCAATGGGCTTCCCCATAGAACTTGCCAACCTGAATTCCTACAGGCTAGATGTGAGAGGCACATTCTGCTGCTTCCTCCCTTAGAGTTAAACTAGCTTCTGAAAGCTCAACCTCCGGGGAGTTTGTTTGGCAGAGATATAGAACACACTTTTCCAAGCCTGTTGGAAGGCATTTGCAGTTTCATTTCGCGTCTAATTTCCCAAACCAAACTGCTTGCAGCTCTAACTCCCTTCTAACTACCACTTCTTCGGTTCAGTGAGATATGCTGGATTCTAAACGGAGAAGCTTCTCTGACGCTTTTTCACAGAGATTTTGAAACTGAAATCTCCCATGCCGTTTCCACCATAGGCAGCAATGGGCTTCCCCATAGAACTTGCCAACCTGAATTCCTACAGGCTAGATGTGAGAGGCACATTCTGCTGCTTCCTCCCTAACAGTTAAGCTTGCTTCTGAAAGCTCAACCTCCGGGGACTCTGTTTGGCACAGATATAGAACACACTTTTCCAAGCCTGTTGGAAGGCCTTTGCAGTGTCATTTCGCATCTAATTTCCCAAACCAAACTGCTTGCAGCTCTAACTCCCTTCTAACTACCACTTCTTCGGTTCAGTGAGATATGCTGGATTCTAAACGGAGAAGCTTCTCTGACGCTTTTTCACAGAGATTTTGAAACTGAAATTTCCAAACCCGTTTCCAACGAAGGCGCCAATGGGCTTCCCCATAGAACTTGCCAACCTGAATTCCTACAGGCTAGATGTGAGAGGCACATTCTGCTGCTTCCTCCCTTAGAGTTAAACTAGCTTCTGAAAGCTCAACCTCCGGGGAGTTTGTTTGGCAGAGATATAGAACACACTTTTCCAAGCCTGTTGGAAGGCATTTGCAGTATCATTTCGCGTCTAATTTCCCAAACCAAACTGCTTGCTGCTCTAACTCCCTTCTAACTACCACTTCTTCGGTTCAGTGAGATATGCTGGATTCTAAACGGAGAAGCTTCTCTGACGCTTTTTCACAGAGATTTTGAAACTGAAATCTCCCATGCCGTTTCCACCATAGGCAGCAATGGGCTTCCCCATAGAACTTGCCAACCTGAATTCCTACAGGCTAGATGTGAGAGGCACATTCTGCTGCTTCCTCCCTAAGAGTTAAGCTTGCTTCTGAAAGCTCAACCTCCGGGGACTCTGTTTGGCACAGATATAGAACACACTTTTCCAAGCCTGTTGGAAGGCCTTTGCAGTGTCATTTCGCATCTAATTTCCCAAACCAAACTGCTTGCAGCTCTAACTCCCTTCTAACTACCACTTCTTCGGTTCAGTGAGATATGCTGGATTCTAAACGGAGAAGCTTCTCTGACGCTTTTTCACAGAGATTTTGAAACTGAAATCTCCCATGCCGTTTCCACCATAGGCAGCAATGGGCTTCCCCATAGAACTTGCCAACCTGAATTCCTACAGGCTAGATGTGAGAGGCACATTCTGCTGCTTCCTCCCTTAGAGTTAAACTAGCTTCTGAAAGCTCAACCTCCGGGGAGTCTGTTTGGCAGAGATATAGAACACACTTTTCCAAGCCTGTTGGAAGGCATTTGCAGTTTCATTTCGCGTCTAATTTCCCAAACCAAACTGCTTGCAGCTCTAACTGCCTTCTAACTACCACTTCTTCGGTTCAGTGAGATATGCTGGATTCTAAACGGAGAAGCTTCTCTGACGCTTTTTCACAGAGATTTTGAAACTGAAATCTCCCATGCCGTTTCCACCATAGGCAGCAATGGGCTTCCCCATAGAACTTGCCAACCTGAATTCCTACAGGCTAGATGTGAGAGGCACATTCTGCTGCTTCCTCCCTTCGAGTTAAACTTGCTTCTGAAAGCTCAACCTCCGGGGAGTTTGTTTGGCAGAGATATAGAACACACTTTTCCAAGCCTGTTGGAAGGCATTTGCAGTTTCATTTCGCGTCTAATTTCCCAAACCAAACTGCTTGCAGCTCTAACTGCCTTCTAACTACCACTTCTTCGGTTCAGTGAGATATGCTGGATTCTAAACGGAGAAGCTTCTCTGACGCTTTTTCACAGAGATTTTGAAACTGAAATCTCCCATGCCGTTTCCACCATAGGCAGCAATGGGCTTCCCCATAGAACTTGCCAACCTGAATTCCTACAGGCTAGATGTGAGAGGCACATTCTGCTGCTTCCTCCCTAAGAGTTAAGCTTGCTTCTGAAAGCTGAACCTCCGGGGAGTCTGTTTGGCACAGATATAGAACACACTTTTCCAAGCCTGTTGGAAGGCCTTTGCAGTGTCATTTCGCATCTAATTTCCCAAACCAAACTGCTTGCAGCTCTAACTCCCTTCTAACTACCACTTCTTCGGTTCAGTGAGATATGCTGGATTCTAAACGGAGAAGCTTCTCTGACGCTTTTTCACAGAGATTTTGAAACTGAAATTTCCAAACCCGTTTCCAACGAAGGCGCCAATGGGCTTCCCCATAGAACTTGCCAACCTGAATTCCTACAGGCTAGATGTGAGAGGCACATTCTGCTGCTTCCTCCCTTAGAGTTAAACTTGCTTCTGAAAGCTCAACCTCCGGGGAGTTTGTTTGGCAGAGATATAGAACACACTTTTCCAAGCCTGTTGGAAGGCATTTGCAGTTTCATTTCGCGTCTAATTTCCCAAACCAAACTGCTTGCAGCTCTAACTGCCTTCTAACTACCACTTCTTCGGTTCAGTGAGATATGCTGGATTCTAAACGGAGAAGCTTCTCTGACGCTTTTTCACAGAGATTTTGAAACTGAAATCTCCCATGCCGTGTCCACCATAGGCAGCAATGGGCTTCCCCATAGAACTTGCCAACCTGAATTCCTACAGGCTAGATGTGAGAGGCACATTCTGTTGCTTCCTCCCTAAGAGTTAAGCTTGCTTCTGAAAGCTCAACCTCCGGGGAGTCTGTTTGGCAGAGATATAGAACACACTTTTCCAAGCCTGTTGGAAGGCCTTTGCAGTGTCATTTCGCATCTAATTTCCCAAACCAAACTGCTTGCAGCTCTAACTCCCTTCTAACTACCACTTCTTCGGTTCAGTGAGATATGCTGGATTCTAAACGGAGAAGCTTCTCTGACGCTTTTTCACAGAGATTTTGAAACTGAAATTTCCAAACCCGTTTCCAACGAAGGCGCCAATGGGCTTCCCCATAGAACTTGCCAACCTGAATTCCTACAGGCTAGATGTGAGAGGCACATTCTGCTGCTTCCTCCCTTAGAGTTAAACTAGCTTCTGAAAGCTCAACCTCCGGGGAGTTTGTTTGGCAGAGATATAGAACACACTTTTCCAAGCCTGTTGGAAGGCATTTGCAGTTTCATTTCGCGTCTAATTTCCCAAACCAAACTGCTTGCAGCTCTAACTCCCTTCTAACTACCACTTCTTCGGTTCAGTGAGATATGCTGGATTCTAAACGGAGAAGCTTCTCTGACGCTTTTTCACAGAGATTTTGAAACTGAAATCTCCCATGCCGTTTCCACCATAGGCAGCAATGGGCTTCCCCATAGAACTTGCCAACCTGAATTCCTACAGGCTAGATGTGAGAGGCACATTCTGCTGCTTCCTCCCTTAGAGTTAAACTTGCTTCTGAAAGCTCAACCTCCGGGGAGTTTGTTTGGCAGAGATATAGAACACACTTTTCCAAGCCTGTTGGAAGGCATTTGCAGTTTCATTTCGCGTCTAATTTCCCAAACCAAACTGCTTGCAGCTCTAACTCCCTTCTAACTACCACTTCTTCGGTTCAGTGAGATATGCTGGATTCTAAACGGAGAAGCTTCTCTGACGCTTTTTCACAGAGATTTTGAAACTGAAATTTCCAAACCCGTTTCCAACGAAGGCGCCAATGGGCTTCCCCATAGAACTTGCCAACCTGAATTCCTACAGGCTAGATGTGAGAGGCACATTCTGCTGCTTCCTCCCTTCGAGTTAAACTTGCTTCTGAAAGCTCAACCTCCGGGGAGTTTGTTTGGCAGAGATATAGAACACACTTTTCCAAGCCTGTTGGAAGGCATTTGCAGTTTCATTTCGCGTCTAATTTCCCAAACCAAACTGCTTGCACCTCTAACTGCCTTCTAACTACCACTTCTTCGGTTCAGTGAGATATGCTGGATTCTAAACGGAGAAGCTTCTCTGACGCTTTTTCACAGAGATTTTGAAACTGAAATCTCCCATGCCGTTTCCACCATAGGCAGCAATGGGCTTCCCCATAGAACTTGCCAACCTGAATTCCTACAGGCTAGATGTGAGAGGCACATTCTGCTGCTTCCTCCCTAAGAGTTAAGCTTGCTTCTGAAAGCTCAACCTCCGGGGAGTCTGTTTGGCAGAGATATAGAACACACTTTTCCAAGCCTGTTGGAAGGCCTTTGCAGTGTCATTTCGCATCTAATTTCCCAAACCAAACTGCTTGCAGCTCTAACTCCCTTCTAACTACCACTTCTTCGGTTCAGTGAGATATGCTGGATTCTAAACGGAGAAGCTTCTCTGACGCTTTTTCACAGAGATTTTGAAACTGAAATTTCCAAACCCGTTTCCAACGAAGGCGCCAATGGGCTTCCCCATAGAACTTGCCAACCTGAATTCCTACAGGCTAGATGTGAGAGGCACATTCTGCTGCTTCCTCCCTTAGAGTTAAACTAGCTTCTGAAAGCTCAACCTCCGGGGAGTTTGTTTGGCAGAGATATAGAACACACTTTTCCAAGCCTGTTGGAAGGCATTTGCAGTTTCATTTCGCGTCTAATTTCCCAAACCAAACTGCTTGCAGCTCTAACTCCCTTCTAACTACCACTTCTTCGGTTCAGTGAGATATGCTGGATTCTAAACGGAGAAGCTTCTCTGACGCTTTTTCACAGAGATTTTGAAACTGAAATCTCCCATGCCCTTTCCACCATAGGCAGCAATGGGCTTCCCCATAGAACTTGCCAACCTGAATTCCTACAGGCTAGATGTGAGAGGCACATTCTGCTGCTTCCTCCCTTAGAGTTAAACTTGCTTCTGAAAGCTCAACCTCCGGGGAGTTTGTTTGGCAGAGATATAGAACACACTTTTCCAAGCCTGTTGGAAGGCATTTGCAGTTTCATTTCGCGTCTAATTTCCCAAACGAAACTGCTTGCAGCTCTAACTTCCTTCTAACTACCACTTCTTCGGTTCAGTGAGATATGCTGGATTCTAAACGGAGAAGCTTCTCTGACGCTTTTTCACAGAGATTTTGAAACTGAAATCTCCCATGCCGTTTCCACCATAGGCAGCAATGGGCTTCCCCATAGAACTTGCCAACCTGAATTCCTACAGGCTAGATGTGAGAGGCACATTCTGCTGCTTCCTCCCTTAGAGTTAAACTAGCTTCTGAAAGCTCAACCTCCGGGGAGTTTGTTTGGCAGAGATATAGAACACACTTTTCCAAGCCTGTTGGAAGGCATTTGCAGTTTCATTTCGCGTCTAATTTCCCAAACCAAACTGCTTGCAGCTCTAACTCCCTTCTAACTACCACTTCTTCGGTTCAGTGAGATATGCTGGATTCTAAACGGAGAAGCTTCTCTGACGCTTTTTCACAGAGATTTTGAAACTGAAATCTCCCATGCCGTTTCCACCATAGGCAGCAATGGGCTTCCCCATAGAACTTGCCAACCTGAATTCCTACAGGCTAGATGTGAGAGGCACATTCTGCTGCTTCCTCCCTTAGAGTTAAACTAGCTTCTGAAAGCTCAACCTCCGGGGACTCTGTTTGGCACAGATATAGAACACACTTTTCCAAGCCTGTTGGAAGGCCTTTGCAGTGTCATTTCGCATCTAATTTCCCAAACCAAACTGCTTGCAGCTCTAACTCCCTTCTAACTACCACTTCTTCGGTTCAGTGAGATATGCTGGATTCTAAACGGAGAAGCTTCTCTGACGCTTTTTCACAGAGATTTTGAAACTGAAATTTCCAAACCCGTTTCCAACGAAGGCGCCAATGGGCTTCCCCATAGAACTTGCCAACCTGAATTCCTACAGGCTAGATGTGAGAGGCACATTCTGCTGCTTCCTCCCTTAGAGTTAAACTAGCTTCTGAAAGCTCAACCTCCGGGGAGTTTGTTTGGCAGAGATATAGAACACACTTTTCCAAGCCTGTTGGAAGGCATTTGCAGTATCATTTCGCGTCTAATTTCCCAAACCAAACTGCTTGCAGCTCTAACTCCCTTCTAACTACCACTTCTTCGGTTCAGTGAGATATGCTGGATTCTAAACGGAGAAGCTTCTCTGACGCTTTTTCACAGAGATTTTGAAACTGAAATCTCCCATGCCGTTTCCACCATAGGCAGCAATGGGCTTCCCCATAGAACTTGCCAACCTGAATTCCTACAGGCTAGATGTGAGAGGCACATTCTGCTGCTTCCTCCCTAAGAGTTAAGCTTGCTTCTGAAAGCTCAACCTCCGGGGACTCTGTTTGGCACAGATATAGAACACACTTTTCCAAGCCTGTTGGAAGGCCTTTGCAGTGTCATTTCGCATCTAATTTCCCAAACCAAACTGCTTGCAGCTCTAACTCCCTTCTAACTACCACTTCTTCGGTTCAGTGAGATATGCTGGATTCTAAACGGAGAAGCTTCTCTGACGCTTTTTCACAGAGATTTTGAAACTGAAATCTCCCATGCCGTTTCCACCATAGGCAGCAATGGGCTTCCCCATAGAACTTGCCAACCTGAATTCCTACAGGCTAGATGTGAGAGGCACATTCTGCTGCTTCCTCCCTTAGAGTTAAACTAGCTTCTGAAAGCTCAACCTCCGGGGAGTCTGTTTGGCAGAGATATAGAACACACTTTTCCAAGCCTGTTGGAAGGCATTTGCAGTTTCATTTCGCGTCTAATTTCCCAAACCAAACTGCTTGCAGCTCTAACTGCCTTCTAACTACCACTTCTTCGGTTCAGTGAGATATGCTGGATTCTAAACGGAGAAGCTTCTCTGACGCTTTTTCACAGAGATTTTGAAACTGAAATCTCCCATGCCGTTTCCACCATAGGCAGCAATGGGCTTCCCCATAGAACTTGCCAACCTGAATTCCTACAGGCTAGATGTGAGAGGCACATTCTGCTGCTTCCTCCCTTCGAGTTAAACTTGCTTCTGAAAGCTCAACCTCCGGGGAGTTTGTTTGGCAGAGATATAGAACACACTTTTCCAAGCCTGTTGGAAGGCATTTGCAGTTTCATTTCGCGTCTAATTTCCCAAACCAAACTGCTTGCAGCTCTAACTGCCTTCTAACTACCACTTCTTCGGTTCAGTGAGATATGCTGGATTCTAAACGGAGAAGCTTCTCTGACGCTTTTTCACAGAGATTTTGAAACTGAAATCTCCCATGCCGTTTCCACCATAGGCAGCAATGGGCTTCCCCATAGAACTTGCCAACCTGAATTCCTACAGGCTAGATGTGAGAGGCACATTCTGCTGCTTCCTCCCTAAGAGTTAAGCTTGCTTCTGAAAGCTGAACCTCCGGGGAGTCTGTTTGGCACAGATATAGAACACACTTTTCCAAGCCTGTTGGAAGGCCTTTGCAGTGTCATTTCGCATCTAATTTCCCAAACCAAACTGCTTGCAGCTCTAACTCCCTTCTAACTACCACTTCTTCGGTTCAGTGAGATATGCTGGATTCTAAACGGAGAAGCTTCTCTGACGCTTTTTCACAGAGATTTTGAAACTGAAATTTCCAAACCCGTTTCCAACGAAGGCGCCAATGGGCTTCCCCATAGAACTTGCCAACCTGAATTCCTACATGCTAGATGTGAGAGGCACATTCTGCTGCTTCCTCCCTTAGAGTTAAACTTGCTTCTGAAAGCTCAACCTCCGGGGAGTTTGTTTGGCAGAGATATAGAACACACTTTTCCAAGCCTGTTGGAAGGCATTTGCAGTTTCATTTCGCGTCTAATTTCCCAAACCAAACTGCTTGCAGCTCTAACTGCCTTCTAACTACCACTTCTTCGGTTCAGTGAGATATGCTGGATTCTAAACGGAGAAGCTTCTCTGACGCTTTTTCACAGAGATTTTGAAACTGAAATCTCCCATGCCGTGTCCACCATAGGCAGCAATGGGCTTCCCCATAGAACTTGCCAACCTGAATTCCTACAGGCTAGATGTGAGAGGCACATTCTGTTGCTTCCTCCCTAAGAGTTAAGCTTGCTTCTGAAAGCTCAACCTCCGGGGAGTCTGTTTGGCAGAGATATAGAACACACTTTTCCAAGCCTGTTGGAAGGCCTTTGCAGTGTCATTTCGCATCTAATTTCCCAAACCAAACTGCTTGTAGCTCTAACTCCCTTCTAACTACCACTTCTTCGGTTCAGTGAGATATGCTGGATTCTAAACGGAGAAGCTTCTCTGACGCTTTTTCACAGAGATTTTGAAACTGAAATTTCCAAACCCGTTTCCAACGAAGGCGCCAATGGGCTTCCCCATAGAACTTGCCAACCTGAATTCCTACAGGCTAGATGTGAGAGGCACATTCTGCTGCTTCCTCCCTTAGAGTTAAACTAGCTTCTGAAAGCTCAACCTCCGGGGAGTTTGTTTGGCAGAGATATAGAACACACTTTTCCAAGCCTGTTGGAAGGCATTTGCAGTTTCATTTCGCGTCTAATTTCCCAAACCAAACTGCTTGCAGCTCTAACTCCCTTCTAACTACCACTTCTTCGGTTCAGTGAGATATGCTGGATTCTAAACGGAGAAGCTTCTCTGACGCTTTTTCACAGAGATTTTGAAACTGAAATCTCCCATGCCGTTTCCACCATAGGCAGCAATGGGCTTCCCCATAGAACTTGCCAACCTGAATTCCTACAGGCTAGATGTGAGAGGCACATTCTGCTGCTTCCTCCCTTAGAGTTAAACTTGCTTCTGAAAGCTCAACCTCCGGGGAGTTTGTTTGGCAGAGATATAGAACACACTTTTCCAAGCCTGTTGGAAGGCATTTGCAGTTTCATTTCGCGTCTAATTTCCCAAACCAAACTGCTTGCAGCTCTAACTGCCTTCTAACTACCACTTCTTCGGTTCAGTGAGATATGCTGGATTCTAAACGGAGAAGCTTCTCTGACGCTTTTTCACAGAGATTTTGAAACTGAAATTTCCAAACCCGTTTCCAACGAAGGCGCCAATGGGCTTCCCCATAGAACTTGCCAACCTGAATTCCTACAGGCTAGATGTGAGAGGCACATTCTGCTGCTTCCTCCATTAGAGTTAAACTTGCTTCTGAAAGCTCAACCTCCGGGGAGTTTGTTTGGCAGAGATATAGAACACACTTTTCCAAGCCTGTTGGAAGGCATTTGCAGTTTCATTTCGCGTCTAATTTCCCAAACCAAACTGCTTGCACCTCTAACTGCCTTCTAACTACCACTTCTTCGGTTCAGTGAGATATGCTGGATTCTAAACGGAGAAGCTTCTCTGACGCTTTTTCACAGAGATTTTGAAACTGAAATCTCCCATGCCGTTTCCACCATAGGCAGCAATGGGCTTCCCCATAGAACTTGCCAACCTGAATTCCTACAGGCTAGATGTGAGAGGCACATTCTGCTGCTTCCTCCCTAAGAGTTAAGCTTGCTTCTGAAAGCTCAACCTCCGGGGAGTCTGTTTGGCAGAGATATAGAACACACTTTTCCAAGCCTGTTGGAAGGCCTTTGCAGTGTCATTTCGCATCTAATTTCCCAAACCAAACTGCTTGCAGCTCTAACTCCCTTCTAACTACCACTTCTTCGGTTCAGTGAGATATGCTGGATTCTAAACGGAGAAGCTTCTCTGACGCTTTTTCACAGAGATTTTGAAACTGAAATTTCCAAACCCGTTTCCAACGAAGGCGCCAATGGGCTTCCCCATAGAACTTGCCAACCTGAATTCCTACAGGCTAGATGTGAGAGGCACATTCTGCTGCTTCCTCCCTTAGAGTTAAACTAGCTTCTGAAAGCTCAACCTCCGGGGAGTTTGTTTGGCAGAGATATAGAACACACTTTTCCAAGCCTGTTGGAAGGCATTTGCAGTTTCATTTCGCGTCTAATTTCCCAAACCAAACTGCTTGCAGCTCTAACTCCCTTCTAAATACCACTTCTTCGGTTCAGTGAGATATGCTGGATTCTAAACGGAGAAGCTTCTCTGACGCTTTTTCACAGAGATTTTGAAACTGAAATCTCCCATGCCGTTTCCACCATAGGCAGCAATGGGCTTCCCCATAGAACTTGCCAACCTGAATTCCTACAGGCTAGATGTGAGAGGCACATTCTGCTGCTTCCTCCCTTAGAGTTAAACTTGCTTCTGAAAGCTCAACCTCCGGGGAGTTTGTTTGGCAGAGATATAGAACACACTTTTCCAAGCCTGTTGGAAGGCATTTGCAGTTTCATTTCGCGTCTAATTTCCCAAACCAAACTGCTTGCAGCTCTAACTGCCTTCTAACTACCACTTCTTCGGTTCAGTGAGATATGCTGGATTCTAAACGGAGAAGCTTCTCTGACGCTTTTTCACAGAGATTTTGAAACTGAAATTTCCAAACCCGTTTCCAACGAAGGCGCCAATGGGCTTCCCCATAGAACTTGCCAACCTGAATTCCTACAGGCTAGATGTGAGAGGCACATTCTGCTGCTTCCTCCATTAGAGTTAAACTTGCTTCTGAAAGCTCAACCTCCGGGGAGTTTGTTTGGCAGAGATATAGAACACACTTTTCCAAGCCTGTTGGAAGGCATTTGCAGTTTCATTTCGCGTCTAATTTCCCAAACCAAACTGCTTGCACCTCTAACTGCCTTCTAACTACCACTTCTTCGGTTCAGTGAGATATGCTGGATTCTAAACGGAGAAGCTTCTCTGACGCTTTTTCACAGAGATTTTGAAACTGAAATCTCCCATGCCGTTTCCACCATAGGCAGCAATGGGCTTCCCCATAGAACTTGCCAACCTGAATTCCTACAGGCTAGATGTGAGAGGCACATTCTGCTGCTTCCTCCCTAAGAGTTAAGCTTGCTTCTGAAAGCTCAACCTCCGGGGAGTCTGTTTGGCAGAGATATAGAACACACTTTTCCAAGCCTGTTGGAAGGCCTTTGCAGTGTCATTTCGCATCTAATTTCCCAAACCAAACTGCTTGCAGCTCTAACTCCCTTCTAACTACCACTTCTTCGGTTCAGTGAGATATGCTGGATTCTAAACGGAGAAGCTTCTCTGACGCTTTTTCACAGAGATTTTGAAACTGAAATTTCCAAACCCGTTTCCAACGAAGGCGCCAATGGGCTTCCCCATAGAACTTGCCAACCTGAATTCCTACAGGCTAGATGTGAGAGGCACATTCTGCTGCTTCCTCCCTTAGAGTTAAACTAGCTTCTGAAAGCTCAACCTCCGGGGAGTTTGTTTGGCAGAGATATAGAACACACTTTTCCAAGCCTGTTGGAAGGCATTTGCAGTTTCATTTCGCGTCTAATTTCCCAAACCAAACTGCTTGCAGCTCTAACTCCCTTCTAACTACCACTTCTTCGGTTCAGTGAGATATGCTGGATTCTAAACGGAGAAGCTTCTCTGACGCTTTTTCACAGAGATTTTGAAACTGAAATCTCCCATGCCGTTTCCACCATAGGCAGCAATGGGCTTCCCCATAGAACTTGCCAACCTGAATTCCTACAGGCTAGATGTGAGAGGCACATTCTGCTGCTTCCTCCCTTAGAGTTAAACTTGCTTCTGAAAGCTCAACCTCCGGGGAGTTTGTTTGGCAGAGATATAGAACACACTTTTCCAAGCCTGTTGGAAGGCATTTGCAGTTTCATTTCGCGTCTAATTTCCCAAACCAAACTGCTTGCAGCTCTAACTGCCTTCTAACTACCACTTCTTCGGTTCAGTGAGATATGCTGGATTCTAAACGGAGAAGCTTCTCTGACGCTTTTTCACAGAGATTTTGAAACTGAAATCTCCCATGCCGTTTCCACCATAGGCAGCAATGGGCTTCCCCATAGAACTTGCCAACCTGAATTCCTACAGGCTAGATGTGAGAGGCACATTCTGCTGCTTCCTTCCTAAGAGTTAAGCTTGCTTCTGAAAGCTCAACCTCCGGGGAGTCTGTTTGGCAGAGATATAGAACACACTTTTCCAAGCCTGTTGGAAGGCCTTTGCAGTGTCATTTCGCATCTAATTTCCCAAACCAAACTGCTTGCAGCTCTAACTCCCTTCTAACTACCACTTCTTCGGTTCAGTGAGATATGCTGGATTCTAAACGGAGAAGCTTCTCTGACGCTTTTTCACAGAGATTTTGAAACTGAAATTTCCAAACCCGTTTCCAACGAAGGCGCCAATGGGCTTCCCCATAGAACTTGCCAACCTGAATTCCTACAGGCTAGATGTGAGAGGCACATTCTGCTGCTTCCTCCCTTAGAGTTAAACTAGCTTCTGAAAGCTCAACCTCCGGGGAGTTTGTTTGGTAGAGATATAGAACACACTTTTCCAAGCCTGTTGGAAGGCATTTGCAGTTTCATTTCGCGTCTAATTTCCCAAACCAAACTGCTTGCAGCTCTAACTGCCTTCTAACTACCACTTCTTCGGTTCAGTGAGATATGCTGGATTCTAAACGGAGAAGCTTCTCTGACGCTTTTTCACAGAGATTTTGAAACTGAAATCTCCCATGCTGTTTCCACCATAGGCAGCAATGGGCTTCCCCATAGAACTTGCCAACCTGAATTCCTACAGGCTAGATGTGAGAGGCACATTCTGCTGCTTCCTCCCTTAGAGTTAAACTAGCTTCTGAAAGCTCAACCTCCAGGGAGTCTGTTTGGCAGAGATATAGAACACAATTTTCCAAGCCTGTTGGAAGGCATTTGCAGTTTCATTTCGCGTCTAATTTCCCAAACCAAACTGCTTGCAGCTCTAACTGCCTTCTAACTACCACTTCTTCGGTTCAGTGAGATATGCTGGATTCTAAACGGAGAAGCTTCTCTGACGCTTTTTCACAGAGATTTTGAAACTGAAATCTCCCATGCCGTTTCCACCATAGGCAGCAATGGGCTTCCCCATAGAACTTGCCAACCTGAATTCCTACAGGCTAGATGTGAGAGGCACATTCTGCTGCTTCCTTCCTAAGAGTTAAGCTTGCTTCTGAAAGCTCAACCTCCGGGGAGTCTGTTTGGCAGAGATATAGAACACACTTTTCCAAGCCTGTTGGAAGGCCTTTGCAGTGTCATTTCGCATCTAATTTCCCAAACCAAACTGCTTGCAGCTCTAACTCCCTTCTAACTACCACTTCTTCGGTTCAGTGAGATATGCTGGATTCTAAACGGAGAAGCTTCTCTGACGCTTTTTCACAGAGATTTTGAAACTGAAATTTCCAAACCCGTTTCCAACGAAGGCGCCAATGGGCTTCCCCATAGAACTTGCCAACCTGAATTCCTAAAGGCTAGATGTGAGAGGCACATTCTCCTGCTTCCTCCCTTAGAGTTAAACTTGCTTCTGAAAGCTCAACCTCCGGGGAGTTTGTTTGGCAGAGATATAGAACACACTTTTCCAAGCCTGTTGGAAGGCATTTGCAGTTTCATTTCGCGTCTAATTTCCCAAACCAAACTGCTTGCAGCTCTAACTCCCTTCTAACTACCACTTCTTCGGTTCAGTGAGATAAGCTGGATTCTAAACGGAGAAGCTTCTCTGACGCTTTTTCACAGGGATTTTGAAACTGAAATTTCCAAACCCGTTTCCAACGAAGGCGCCAATGGGCTTCCCCATAGAACTTGCCAACCTGAATTCCTACAGGCTAGATGTGAGAGGCACATTCTGCTGCTTCCTCCCTTAGAGTTAAACTAGCTTCTGAAAGCTCAACCTCCGGGGAGTTTGTTTGGCAGAGATATAGAACACACTTTTCCAAGCCTGTTGGAAGGCATTTGCAGTTTCATTTCGCGTCTAACTTCCCAAACCAAACTGCTTGCAGCTCTAACTCCCTTCTAACTACCACTTCTTCGGTTCAGTGAGATATGCTGGATTCTAAACGGAGAAGCTTCTCTGACGCTTTTTCACAGAGATTTTGAAACTGAAATCTCCCATGCCGTTTCCACCTTAGGCAGCAATGGGCTTCCCCATAGAACTTGCCAACCTGAATTCCTACAGGCTAGATGTGAGAGGCACATTCTGCTGCTTCCTCCGTTAGAGTTAAACTTGCTTCTGAAAGCTCAACCTCCGGGGAGTTTCTTTGGCAGAGATATAGAACACACTTTTCCAAGCCTGTTGGAAGGCATTTGCAGTTTCATTTCGCGTCTAATTTCCCAAACCAAACTGCTTGCAGCTCTAACTGCCTTCTAACTACCACTTCTTCGGTTCAGTGAGATATGCTGGATTCTAAACGGAGAAGCTTCTCTGACGCTTTTTCACAGAGATTTTGAAACTGAAATCTCCCATGCTGTTTCCACCATAGGCAGCAATGGGCTTCCCCATAGAACTTGCCAACCTGAATTCCTACAGGCTAGATGTGAGAGGCACATTCTGCTGCTTCCTCCCTTAGAGGTAAACTAGCTTCTGAAAGCTCAACCTCCAGGGAGTCTGTTTGGCAGAGATATAGAACACACTTTTCCAAGCCTGTTGGAAGGCATTTGCAGTTTCATTTCGCGTCTAATTTCCCAAACCAAACTGCTTGCAGCTCTAACTGCCTTCTAACTACCACTTCTTCGGTTCAGTGAGATATGCTGGATTCTAAACGGAGAAGCTTCTCTGACGCTTTTTCACAGAGATTTTGAAACTGAAATCTCCCATGCCGTTTCCACCATAGGCAGCAAAGGGCTTCCCCATAGAACTTGCCAACCTGAATTCCTACAGGCTAGATGTGAGAGGCACATTCTGCTGCTTCCTCCCTAAGCGTTAAGCTTGCTTCTGAAAGCTCAACCTCAGGGGACTCTGTTTGGCACAGATATAGAACACACTTTTCCAAGCCTGTTGGAAGGCCTTTGCAGTGTCATTTCGCATCTAATTTCCCAAACCAAACTGCTTGCAGCTCTAACTCCCTTCTAACTACCACTTCTTCGGTTCAGTGAGATATGCTGGATTCTAAACGTAGAAGCTTCTCTGACGCTTTTTCACAGAGATTTTGAAACTGAAATTTCCAAACCCGTTTCCAACGAAGGCGCCAATGGGCTTCCCCATAGAACTTGCCAACCTGAATTCCTACAGGCTAGATGTGAGAGGCACATTCTGCTGCTTCCTCCCTTAGAGTTAAACTAGCTTCTGAAAGCTCAACCTCCGGGGAGTTTGTTTGGCAGAGATATAGAACACACTTTTCCAAGCCTGTTGGAAGGCATTTGCTGTTTCATTTCGCGTCTAATTTCCCAAACCAAACTGCTTGCAGCTCTAACTCCCTTCTAACTACCACTTCTTCGGTTCAGTGAGATATGCTGGATTCTAAACGGAGAAGCTTCTCTGACGCTTTTTCACAGAGATTTTGAAACTGAAATCTCCCATGCCGTTTCCACCATAGGCAGCAATGGGCTTCCCCATAGAACTTGCCAACCTGAATTCCTACAGGCTAGATGTGAGAGGCACATTCTGCTGCTTCCTCCCTAACAGTTAAGCTTGCTTCTGAAAGCTCAACCTCCGGGGACTCTGTTTGGCACAGATATAGAACACACTTTTCCAAGCCTGTTGGAAGGCATTTGCAGTGTCATTTCGCATCTAATTTCCCAAACCAAACTGCTTGCAGCTCTCACTCCCTTGTAACTACCACTTCTTCGGTTCAGTGAGATATGCTGGATTCTAAACGGAGAAGCTTCTCTGACGCTTTTTCACAGAGATTTTGAAACTGAAATCTCCCATGCCGTTTCCACCATAGGCAGCAATGGGCTTCCCCATAGAACTTGCCAACCTGAATTCCTACAGGCTAGATGTGAGAGGCACATTCTGCTGCTTCCTCCCTAACAGTTAAGCTTGCTTCTGAAAGCTCAACCTCCGGGGACTCTGTTTGGCACAGATATAGAACACACTTTTCCAAGCCTGTTGGAAGGCCTTTGGAGTGTCATTTCGCGTCTAATTTCCCAAACCAAACTGCTTGCACCTCAAACTCCCTTCTAACTACCACTTCTTCGGTTCAGTGAGATATGCTGGATTCTAAACGGAGAAGCTTCTCTGACGCTTTTTCACAGAGATTTTGAAACTGAAATTTCCAAACCCGTTTCCAACGAAGGCGCCAATGGGCTTCCCCATAGAACTTGCCAACCTGAATTCCTACAGGCTAGATGTGAGAGGCACATTCTGCTGCTTCCTCCCTTAGAGTTAAACTAGCTTCTGAAAGCTCAACCTCCGGGGAGTTTGTTTGGCAGAGATATAGAACACACTTTTCCAAGCCTGTTGGAAGGCATTTGCAGTTTCATTTCGCGTCTAATTTCCCAAACCAAACTGCTTGCAGCTCTAACTGCCTTCTAACTACCACTTCTTCGGTTCAGTGAGATATGCTGGATTCTAAACGGAGAAGCTTCTCTGACGCTTTTTCACAGAGATTTTGAAACTGAAATCTCCCATGCTGTTTCCACCATAGGCAGCAATGGGCTTCCCCATAGAACTTGCCAACCTGAATTCCTACAGGCTAGATGTGAGAGGCACATTCTGCTGCTTCCTCCCTTAGAGTTAAACTAGCTTCTGAAAGCTCAACCTCCAGGGAGTCTGTTTGGCAGAGATATAGAACACAATTTTCCAAGCCTGTTGGAAGGCATTTGCAGTTTCATTTCGCGTCTAATTTCCCAAACCAAACTGCTTGCAGCTCTAACTGCCTTCTAACTACCACTTCTTCGGTTCAGTGAGATATGCTGGATTCTAAACGGAGAAGCTTCTCTGACGCTTTTTCACAGAGATTTTGAAACTGAAATCTCCCATGCCGTTTCCACCATAGGCAGCAATGGGCTTCCCCATAGAACTTGCCAACCTGAATTCCTACAGGCTAGATGTGAGAGGCACATTCTGCTGCTTCCTTCCTAAGAGTTAAGCTTGCTTCTGAAAGCTCAACCTCCGGGGAGTCTGTTTGGCAGAGATATAGAACACACTTTTCCAAGCCTGTTGGAAGGCCTTTGCAGTGTCATTTCGCATCTAATTTCCCAAACCAAACTGCTTGCAGCTCTAACTCCCTTCTAACTACCACTTCTTCGGTTCAGTGAGATATGCTGGATTCTAAACGGAGAAGCTTCTCTGACGCTTTTTCACAGAGATTTTGAAACTGAAATTTCCAAACCCGTTTCCAACGAAGGCGCCAATGGGCTTCCCCATAGAACTTGCCAACCTGAATTCCTAAAGGCTAGATGTGAGAGGCACATTCTCCTGCTTCCTCCCTTAGAGTTAAACTTGCTTCTGAAAGCTCAACCTCCGGGGAGTTTGTTTGGCAGAGATATAGAACACACTTTTCCAAGCCTGTTGGAAGGCATTTGCAGTTTCATTTCGCGTCTAATTTCCCAAACCAAACTGCTTGCAGCTCTAACTCCCTTCTAACTACCACTTCTTCGGTTCAGTGAGATAAGCTGGATTCTAAACGGAGAAGCTTCTCTGACGCTTTTTCACAGGGATTTTGAAACTGAAATTTCCAAACCCGTTTCCAACGAAGGCGCCAATGGGCTTCCCCATAGAACTTGCCAACCTGAATTCCTACAGGCTAGATGTGAGAGGCACATTCTGCTGCTTCCTCCCTTAGAGTTAAACTAGCTTCTGAAAGCTCAACCTCCGGGGAGTTTGTTTGGCAGAGATATAGAACACACTTTTCCAAGCCTGTTGGAAGGCATTTGCAGTTTCATTTCGCGTCTAACTTCCCAAACCAAACTGCTTGCAGCTCTAACTCCCTTCTAACTACCACTTCTTCGGTTCAGTGAGATATGCTGGATTCTAAACGGAGAAGCTTCTCTGACGCTTTTTCACAGAGATTTTGAAACTGAAATCTCCCATGCCGTTTCCACCATAGGCAGCAATGGGCTTCCCCATAGAACTTGCCAACCTGAATTCCTACAGGCTAGATGTGAGAGGCACATTCTGCTGCTTCCTCCCTTAGAGTTAAACTAGCTTCTGAAAGCTCAACCTCCGGGGAGTTTGTTTGGCAGAGATATAGAACACACTTTTCCAAGCCTGTTGGAAGGCATTTGCAGTTTCATTTCGCGTCTAACTTCCCAAACCAAACTGCTTGCAGCTCTAACTCCCTTCTAACTACCACTTCTTCGGTTCAGTGAGATATGCTGGATTCTAAACGGAGAAGCTTCTCTGACGCTTTTTCACAGAGATTTTGAAACTGAAATCTCCCATGCCGTTTCCACCATAGGCAGCAATGGGCTTCCCCATAGAACTTGCCAACCTGAATTCCTACAGGCTAGATGTGAGAGGCACATTCTGCTGCTTCCTTCCTAAGAGTTAAGCTTGCTTCTGAAAGCTCAACCTCCGGGGAGTCTGTTTGGCAGAGATATAGAACACACTTTTCCAAGCCTGTTGGAAGGCCTTTGCAGTGTCATTTCGCATCTAATTTCCCAAACCAAACTGCTTGCAGCTCTAACTCCCTTCTAACTACCACTTCTTCGGTTCAGTGAGATATGCTGGATTCTAAACGGAGAAGCTTCTCTGACGCTTTTTCACAGAGATTTTGAAACTGAAATTTCCAAACCCGTTTCCAACGAAGGCGCCAATGGGCTTCCCCATAGAACTTGCCAACCTGAATTCCTAAAGGCTAGATGTGAGAGGCACATTCTCCTGCTTCCTCCCTTAGAGTTAAACTTGCTTCTGAAAGCTCAACCTCCGGGGAGTTTGTTTGGCAGAGATATAGAACACACTTTTCCAAGCCTGTTGGAAGGCATTTGCAGTTTCATTTCGCGTCTAATTTCCCAAACCAAACTGCTTGCAGCTCTAACTCCCTTCTAACTACCACTTCTTCGGTTCAGTGAGATAAGCTGGATTCTAAACGGAGAAGCTTCTCTGACGCTTTTTCACAGGGATTTTGAAACTGAAATTTCCAAACCCGTTTCCAACGAAGGCGCCAATGGGCTTCCCCATAGAACTTGCCAACCTGAATTCCTACAGGCTAGATGTGAGAGGCACATTCTGCTGCTTCCTCCCTTAGAGTTAAACTAGCTTCTGAAAGCTCAACCTCCGGGGAGTTTGTTTGGCAGAGATATAGAACACACTTTTCCAAGCCTGTTGGAAGGCATTTGCAGTTTCATTTCGCGTCTAACTTCCCAAACCAAACTGCTTGCAGCTCTAACTCCCTTCTAACTACCACTTCTTCGGTTCAGTGAGATATGCTGGATTCTAAACGGAGAAGCTTCTCTGACGCTTTTTCACAGAGATTTTGAAACTGAAATCTCCCATGCCGTTTCCACCATAGGCAGCAATGGGCTTCCCCATAGAACTTGCCAACCTGAATTCCTACAGGCTAGATGTGAGAGGCACATTCTGCTGCTTCCTCCGTTAGAGTTAAACTTGCTTCTGAAAGCTCAACCTCCGGGGCGTTTCTTTGGCAGAGATATAGAACACACTTTTCCAAGCCTGTTGGAAGGCATTTGCAGTTTCATTTCGCGTCTAATTTCCCAAACCAAACTGCTTGCAGCTCTAACTGCCTTCTAACTACCACTTCTTCGGTTCAGTGAGATATGCTGGATTCTAAACGGAGAAGCTTCTCTGACGCTTTTTCACAGAGATTTTGAAACTGAAATCTCCCATGCTGTTTCCACCATAGGCAGCAATGGGCTTCCCCATAGAACTTGCCAACCTGAATTCCTACAGGCTAGATGTGAGAGGCACATTCTGCTGCTTCCTCCCTTAGAGGTAAACTAGCTTCTG